>NC_141761.1:14186157-14506218 GCF_982258835.1 Parasteatoda tepidariorum | reverse complement strand
GATAAGAAAGAAAAAATATTTTCAATCGAATGCATGAATAAGCATAATTATAAACATGAAAAGAAAAAAAATCTGATTTTCATCATCAGGAAGGAAAAATATATTTTAAATTAAGTGTATAAATAAGCATAGTTATCAACATGAAAAGAAAAACAATATTAGGATTTTACAAAAATGTAAATTTCGCACCAACTCTCGAACCATATAGATATTTTATCATGCGCTTCAAAATTTCATAATTACGCTCACTTTAAAATCAACTTATAGAATGTACCAATTGAATTAAGGGAATTATTTTAAACTAATTACCTCAACAACAAAAAATTTTTTTAGTGATAAAATTAAAAACTTTTTATATTTTGGGTGTCCTAAAAGTAAAGTAAATATTCTTAAATAATGCTCTTTTTTATGATGTGAGCCCTTTTTTAGGGGCTCTTTCAAGCTTCTTGTGCCCTGCCCTTTTTAAGGTCTAGAATGAACATTTTCTTAGTATCTTAATATAAAAGTTACAGAACAATGAAATATAGATTATCTTTCAATTAAAAATAGCAATTGGAATTCTGAGAAATAATAATGTTTAAAAACATCAGAACATTTCAGATTAACAAAGCTAAGTATTACAGAATACACACAAATTTATTCAGAAAAAAAATAAACAAATGAGCTAGTTCCTTGAATGTTTAGCACTGTCTTAAACTAGCAAATGAATTATTTGAGTTTTGTTATCTTTCCGGATAGAGTAAATTTCTTGTTTACATCGTTACAGAATATAATACATATTTATCACACCCTTGGCCACCAGAATTAAGGTATTATATTATTGTATATTATTGTTTGCCAAGATCACACTAAATAGGTTTACACCATTTATAATATCCTACACAATTCGGTAATTTACCCCAAAATAAAACTTCAAAATAAAAGAGAGCAGTTATAATAAATTTAAACTAAAACTAGCTTAAAAATACTATCGACCTAAATAAAGAAAAAATCGAAATACTATTTCGATCTGATGATATCCATATACGCCCCATCCCAGCATATACTTTTATTTCTGGATGTATTTCCTGGATAACCTGGGTCTTGGCAAATTTAGTTGGCTTCACAGGTCAGATTACGAATATATCCCTGCATAATTTAAACTGCTACTTGAAACAACCGAAATGATAAAATATAAAATAGCACTTTTACTTAAAAACTAATTTTGCTGGGCTTAAATGACATGTTTACATAATTTCACGAACATTCACATAAATTAAATTCATTAGCGCATTAAAAATTCATGATCAACAATGCAGTCACAAGAAACATCCAGCAGGACAAGCACAAGAACTTTAACACGGGTCAACATCAGCAGAGCTATTACAATTTAGTTAAGTTTCAAAAACCTTTTTTAATTTTAGTCAAATTTTTGATTTAAAAATACTCTTTTGGTAATTATATCAACCAATGCTAAAAGCAAATTCAAATGCTGCAAATAAAAAAAAATTGTTGGCTTTGAATTAATTTCGAAAGATTGTGTGAAAGTATTTTCACGCTCTTAGCTTACTTGTTTTCTATGACGTTTTTAGATTTTTTGGGTGTAGTCGTATTTACGTCGCAGTAGAGCTGCACAATGGGCTATTGGTGACTGTCTGGGAAACATCCCTGAGGATGATCCGAAGACACGCCATCACAATTTTGATCCTCTGCAGACGAGATGGTACCCAGTGGCCCCCATCTCCCCACAAAAAAATTGCTAACTTCCCAGTTCCATGTTAGCTTCTTCGAAATAGTGCTACTTTGCTTACTCATATTATGACAATGCTTCTTTTATTTATGTACTTAAAAAAAAAAATTCTCTCGTCTAAATTCCTCCCCAAACTATTTGTTTTCTTTAATAAAAATTAATCTGTTTATTAGCTATTATTCGCTATTTCAGAAAGAAAAAATAGTTATTTCTATATACAGAACACTTGATTCACGTTATAATATCGAAAAGTATTTTTGAAAAAATAATATAAAATAAATAAAAAAAATTTAAAGACAACATTGTGCAGGGTTTCAAACCCAGGACTTCCGGGACTACGTATCAACCTTGCCCACAGCGCAACCAACTGCGTCACGCTTCACATATCTGCCCCGCGTATATTTAGCTAAAAGCACCTATTCCATGTTAGTTAACAAAACATATTTTGGATTCCTTTCGTACAATTGTTTGTTACATTAGACTCTAATTTCAGGCCGAGTTTGAAATTTATAGGATAATATTAAAGGGAGTAACGGGGTGAGATGAATGCGTGCCTCCTGATACGACTTTTGTCTTTTTTTCAGCCATTATTCGCTCTTTAACAAAGAAAAATAATTCTTTTCATATATAAAACACTTTATTCTCTTAAAAATATTGAGAAAGAAATTTAAAAAAATAACATTAAATAAAATAAATAACTAAATAAAAAATAATCAAAATTTATCTGTTTATTAGCTATTATTCGCAATTTCATAAAGGAAAAAGAGTTATTTCTATATACAGAACACTTCATTCACGCTAAATTGTCGAAAAGTATATTAAAAAACATAATATGAAATAAATAAAAAAATTTAAAGTCGACCCTTGCAGGGTATCGAGCCCAGGACTTCCGGGACTACAAATCATCTTTGTCCATAGCGCTACCAACTGCACCACGATTCACTTACCTGCTCCGCGTATATTTAGCTTTAAGCACCTCCTCACGGTAAATCAACAAATAATATTTTGGAACATTGTGGGCCCACTAATTAGTCTATAAAAAATTCCTTCAGTACAATTGTTTGTTACATTAGACTCTAATTTCAGGCCGAGTTTGAAATTTATAGGTTAATATTATAGGGAGAAACGGGGTGTGATGTGTGCGTGCCTCCTGATACGACTTTTGTCTTTTTTCAGCCATTATTCGTTCTTTAACAAAGAAAAATAATTCTTTTCATATATAAAACACTTTATTCTCTTAAAAATATTGAGAAAGAAATTAAAAAAAATAACATTAAATAAAATAAATAATTAAATAATAAATAATCAAAATTTATCTGTTTATTAGCTATTATTCGCAATTTCATAAAGAAAAAATAGTTATTTCTGTATACAGAACACTTCAGTCACGCTAAATTGTCGAAAAGTATATTAAAAAACATAATATGAAATAAATAAAAAAATTTAGAGTCGACCCTTGCAGGGTATCGAACCCAGGACTTACGGGACTACAAATCATGTAAGTCCATAGCGCTACAAACTGCACCACGATACACTTACCTGCTCTGCGTATGTTTAGCTTAAAGCACCTCCTCACGGTTAATCAACAAATAATATTTTGGAACATTGTGGGCCCACTAATTAGTCTATAAAAAATTCCTTCAATACAATTGTTTGTTACAATAGACTCTAATTTCAGGCCGAGATTGAAATTTATAGGTTAATATTATAGGGAGTAACGGGGTGTGATGTGTGCGTGCCTCCTGATACGACTTTTGTTTTTTTTTCAGCCATTATTCGCTCTTTAACAAAGAAAAATAATTCTTTTCATATATAAAACTCTTTATTCTCTTAAAAATATTGAGAAAGAAATTTAAAAAAATAACATTAAATAAAATAAATAACTAAATAAGAAATAATCAAAATTTATCTGTTTATTAGCTATTATTCGCAATTTCATAAAGGAAAAATAGTTATTTCTATACACAGAACACTTCATTCGCGCTAAATTGTCGAAAAGTATATTAAAAAACATAATATGAAATAAATAAAAAAATTTAAAGTCGACCCTTGCAGGGTATCGAACCCAGGACTTCCGGGACTACATATCATCCTTGCCCACAGCGCTACAAACTGCACCACACTTCACATACCTGCTCCGCGTATATTTAGCTAAAAGCACCTGCTCCCGGTTAATCAACAAAACTTATTTTGGAACATTGTGGGTCCGCTAATTAGTTTATAAAAAATTCCTCCGGTTCAATTGTTAGTTACATTAGATTCTAATTTCAGGCCGAATTTGAAATTTATAGGTTAATATTATAGGGAGAAAAGGGGTGTGATGTGAGCGTGCCTCCAGATACGACTTTTGTCCCTTTTTCAGCCATTATTCGCTCTTCAACAGAGAAAAATAATTCTTTTCATATATAAAACACTTTATTCACTTAAAAATATTGAGAAAGAAGTTAAAAAAAAACTTTAAATAAAATAAATAAATAAATAAAAAATAATCAAAATTTAGCTGTTTATTAGCTATTATTCGATATTTTATGAAGGAAAAATAGTTATTTCTATTTAGTTGGCCCACAAAGGGCAAAAATAAGTTTTGTTGACTAACCGGGAGTAGGTGTATTAAGCTAAATATTCGCGAAGCTGGAATGTGAAGCGTGGCGCTGTTGGTAGCGCTGTGTGCAAGGTTGATGTGTAATCCCGGAGGTCCTGGGTTCGAAACCCTGCGATGGTCGATTTTAAATTTTTTTTATTTATATTATATTGATTTTTTAAAAATACCTTTCGATATTATAACGCAAATCAAGTGTTCTGTATATAAAAATAACTATTTTCTCTTTGGGAAATAGCGAAAAATAGCTAATAAACGAATAAATTTTGGATAATTTTTATTTATTCCTTTATTTTATTTTATGTTATTCTTTAAACTTCTTTTTCCATATTTTTAAGTGAATAAAGTGTTCTATATATGAAAAGAATTATTTTTCTTTGTTAAAGTGCGAATAATGGCTGAAAAAGGGAAAAAAGTCATATCAGGAGGCACGCACACATCACACCCCGTAACTACCTATAATATTAACCTATAAATTTCAAACTCGGTCTGAAATTAGAGTTTAATGTAACAAACAAGTGCCCCAATGAAATTTTTTATAGACTATTTATTAGGCCCACAAAGGGCCCAAATAACTTTTGTTGACTAACCGGGGGTAGGTGTATTTAGCTAAATATTCGCGAAACAGGTATGCGATGCGTGGCACGGTTGGTAGCACCGTGTGCAATGTTGATGTGTAGTCAAGGAGGTCCTGGGTTCGAAACCCTGAGATGGTCGATTTAAATTTTTTTTAATATTTATTTTATAATTTTTTTAAAAAAAATACTTTTCGATATTATAACGCGAATCAAGTGTTCCGTATATAAAAATAACTATTTTTTCTTTGGAAAATAGCGAAAAATAGCTAATAAACGAATAAATTTTGGATAATTTTTATTTATTCATTTTTTTTTAATGTTATTTTTTAAACTTCTTTTTCAATATTTTTAAGTGAATAAAGTGTTCTATATGTGAAAAAAATTATTTTTCTTTGTTAAAGAGCGAATAATGGCTGAAAAAGGGACAAAAGTCATATCAGGAGGCACGCACTCATCACACCCCTTAACTCCCTATAATATTAACCTATAAATTTCAAACTCGGCCAGAAATTAGAGTTTAATGCAACTAGCTATTGTACCAATGGAATTTTTTATAGACTATTTAGTAGGCCCTCAAAGGGCCAAAATAAGTTTTGTTGACTAACCGGGAGTAGGTGTATGAAGCTAAATATTCGTGAGTCTGTCATGTGAAGCATGGCGCAGTTGGTAGCGCTGTGTATAAGGTTGATGTGTTATCCCGGTGGTCCTGGGTTCGAAACTCTGCGATGGTCGATTTTAATTTTTTTTTATTTATTTTATATTATTTTTTCAAAAATACTTTTCGATATTATAACGTGAATCAAGTGTTCTGTATATAAAAATAACTATTTTTTCTTTGGGAAATAGCGAATAATAAATAGCTAATAAACGAATAAATTTTGGATAATTTTTATTTATTCATTTTTTTTAATGTTATTTTTTAAACTTCTTTTTCAATATTTTTAAGTGAATAAAGTGTTCTATATGTGAAAAGATTTATTTTTCTTTGTTAAAGAGTGAATAATGGCTGTAAAAGAGGCAAAATTCATATCAGGAGGCACGCACACATCACACCCCGTAACTCCCTATAATATTAACCTATAAATTTCAAACTCGGCCTGAAATTAAAGTTTAATGCAACAAGCTATTGTACCAATGGGATTTTTTATAGACTATTTAGTAGGCCCGCAAAGGGCCAAAATAAGTTTTGTTGACTGACCGGAAGTAGGTGTATTTAGCTAAATATTCGTGAGGCTGGCATGTGAAGAGTGGCGCAGTTGGTAGCGCTCTGTACAAGGTTGATGTGTAATCCCACAGGTCCGGGGTTCGAAGCTCTGTGATGGTCGATTTTAAATTTTTTTATTTATTTTATATTATTTTTTTAAAAATACTTTTCGGTATTATAACGCGAATCAAGTGTTCTGTATATAAAAATAACTATTTTTTCCTTGGAAAATAGCGAAAAATAGCTAATAAACGAATAAATTTTGGATATTTTGTATTTATTCATTTATTTCTTTTAATGTTATTTTTTAAACTTCTTTTTCAATATTTTTAAGTGAATAAAGTGTTCTATATGTGAAAAGATTTATTTTTCTTTGTTAAAGAGTGAATAATGGCTGTAAAAGAGGCAAAATTCATATCAGGAGGCACGCACACATCACACCCCGTAACTCCCTATAATATTAACCTATAAATTTCAAACTCGGCCTGAAATTAAAGTTTAATGCAACAAGCTATTGTACCAATGGGATTTTTTATAGATTATTTAGTAGGCCCACAAAGGGCCAAAATAAGTTTTGTTGACTGACCGGGACTAGGTGTATTTAGCTAAATATTCGTGAGGCTGGCATGTGAAGAGTGGTGCAGTTGGTAGCTCTGTGTACAAGGTTGATGTGTACTCCCGGAGGTCCGGGGTTCGAAACTCTGTGATGGTCGATTTTAAATTTTTTTATTTATTTTATATTATTTTTTTAAAAATACTTTTCGGTATTATAACGCGAATCAAGTGTTCTGTATATAAAAATAACTATTTTTTCCTTGGAAAATAGCGAAAAATGGCTAATAAACGAATAAATTTTGGATATTTTGTATTTATTCATTTATTTTTTTTAATGTTATTTTTTAAACTTCTTTTTCAATATTTTTAAGTGAACAAAGTGTTCTATATGTGAAAAGAATTATTTTTCTTTGTTAAAGAGCGAATAATGGCTGAAAAAGGGACAAAAGTCATATCAGGAGGCACGCACTCATCACACCCCTTAACTCCCTATAATATTAACCTATAAATTTCAAACTCGGCCAGAAATTAGAGTTTAATGCAACTAGCTATTGTACCAATGGAATTTTTTATAGACTATTTAGTAGGCCCTCAAAGGGCCAAAATAAGTTTTGTTGACTAACCGGGAGTAGGTGTATGAAGCTAAATATTCGTGAGTCTGTCATGTGAAGCGTGGCGCAGTTGGTAGAGCTGTGTATAAGGTTGATGTGTTATCCCGGTGGTCCTGGGTTCGAAACTCTGCGATGTTTGATTTTAAATTTTTTTTATTTATTTTATATTATTTTTTCAAAAATACTTTTCGATATTATAACGTGAATCAAGTGTTCTGTATATAAAAATAACTATTTTTTCTTTGGGAAATAGCGAATAATAGCTAATAAACGAATAAATTTTGGATAATTTTTATTTATTCATTTATTTTATTTTACAATATTTTTTTAACTTCTTTTTCAATATTTTTAAGTGAATAAAGTGTTCTATATATGAAAAGAATTATTTTTCTTTGTTAAAGTGCGAATAATGGCTGAAAAAGGGACAAAAGTCATATCAGAATCACGCACACCTCACACCCCGTAACTAGATATAATATTAACCTATAAATTTCAATCTCGGCCTGAAATTAGAGTTTAATGCAACAAGCTATTGTACCAATGGGATTTTTTATAGACTATTTAGTAGGCCCACAAAGGGCCAAAATAAGTTTTGTTGACTGACCGGGAGTAGGTGTATTTAGCTAAATATTCGTGAGGCTGGCATGTGAAGAGTGGCGCAGTTGGTAACGCTGTGTACAAGGTTGATGTGTAATCCCGGAGGTCCGGGGTTCGAAACGCTGTGATGGTCAATTTTGAATTTTTTTATTTATTTTTTTAAAAATACTTTTCGGTATTATAACGCGAATCAAGTGTTCTGTATATAAAAATAACTATTTTTTCCTTGGAAAATAGCGAAAAATAGCTAATGAACGAATAAATTTTGGATATTTTTTATTTATTCATTTATTTTATTTTATGTTATTTTTTTAACTTCTTTTTCAATATTTTTAAGTGAATAAAGTGTTCTATATGTGAAAAGAATTATTTTTCTTTGTTAAAAAGCAAATAATGGCTGAAAAATGGACAAAAGTCATATCAGGAGGCACGCACACATCACACCCCTTAACTCCCTATAATATTAACCTATAAATTTCAAACTCGGATTGAAATTAGAGTTTAATGCAACAAGCTATTGTACCAATGGAATATTTTATAGACTATTTAGTAGGCCCACAAAGGGCCAAAATAAGTTTTGTTGACTGACCGGGAGTAGGTGTATTAAGCTAAATAATCGTGAGGCTGGCATGTGAAGAGTGGCGCAGTTATTAGCGGTGTGTACAAGGTTGACGTGTACTTCCGGAGGTCCTGGGTTCGAAACTCTGTGATGGTCGATTTTAAATTTTTTTTATTTATATTATATTGATTTTTTAAAAATACTTTTCGATATTATAACGCGAATCAAGTGTTCTGTATATAAAAATAACTATTTTTTCTTTGGGAAATAGCGAATAATAGCTAATAAACGAATAAATTTTGGATAATTTTTATTTATTTATTTATTTTATTTTATGTTATTTTTTTAACTTCTTTTTCAATATTTTTAAGTGAATAAAGTGTTCTATATATGAAAAGAATTATTTTTTTTTGTTAAAACGCGAATAATGGCTGAAAAAGGGACAAAATTTATATCAGGAGGCACGCACACATCACACCCCGTAAGTCCCTATAATATTAACCTATTAATTTCAAACTCGTCCTGAAATTAGAGTTTAATGCAACAAGATATTGTACCAATGGAAATTTTTATAGACTGTTTAGTAGGCCCACAAAGGGCCAAAATAAGTTTGTTGACTAAACCGGAGGTGGTATTTTTCATCTAAATATTCGCTGGACAGACACGTGAAGCGCGGCACAGTTGGTGGCGCTGTGGGCAAGTTAGATATGTAGTCCCGGAGGCTCTGGGTACGAAACCCTGCGATGGTTGACTTTCAAATTATTTTATAATATTTTTTTCGATATTTTAACGTAAATAAAGTGTTCTGTATATAACAATAGAATAGCTAGAAGCATTCTTTGTTTCTTTCTCAATTTCAGTTATTTGGGCAACAAAATTAATTACTCAATTTTTTCATTACTATTTTACACTTGCAAAACTATTTACAGCAACATCATAAGAATCCCACTGTTTTAAATTCAATTTATGCAAAAGAAAACAAACATCGCCAGGAGTATAGAAAAGTCTTCCAATAGTCTACTTTTCCTGATAATAGTTGCTTTTTTAGTCTTTTAAGGCAAAAAAGTTGCCATACTCGCCTCATGCTGAAAATAGTTGCAGTTGAATTCAAATTGTAACAGAGGGTAAATCACACAAGCATTTCATTCTAAAAAATGTATTAAATATTTTTGAAAACAAAAACTCTTCTAGAATATGCTACTTTAAGGTGCAGTGTTTAATTAATAGGCATAAAATAGCCTCATAATTAAATTGTATGTTAATTATATGTAGTTGTAACAGAGGGGACAAATAAAATACCACTTTTTGACATGCACTGCTATTCATGCTTAATTCTGTGATTTGGACTATCCTAAACACTATCTGTAAATTTCTTTTCTCTTTAATTATCACATTTCAAGGTAAAATAAATCATCATACTCTTATGTTATTTAAAGTTGAAGTTGGCAGCACTGCTATAATTGAAACCCATGCTATTTCTTTGTAGTTATATTTGAAAGTTTTTATTTTACCAGATCCTGTTTAAAAAAACAAAAAGTGCATTCTTTGTTTCTTTCTCAATTTCAGTTATTTGGGCAGCAAAATTAATTACTCAAATTTTTCCTTACAATTTTACACTTGCAAAACTATTTACAGCAACATCAAAAGAATCCCAGTGTTTTAAATGGTGACTGGTGTACATTAAATATGTCGGGTCCCAAAGTCCTCCAAGTTCCCAAAACAAATCAATACTTCTGTGGGTACTGATCGAGGAGTATCCTTGTATTTTGGAATAGATTCAAAATTACAAGGCTATGGAGCTAAACATTGGGAACCGTTAACTCAAATTTGGATCTGCTGTTCAACGAAGGTTATAAAATAAAAAGTCAATTGAGCGATTGTTGCAAGTCGCTATATTTAGTAATTTTATGCAAGTGTTAGGCAAACAATTGTGATTTTAATGGAAAATTCACATTTTCGTGAATAGCGCATACGCATTTTATATGGTGTTTACCTATGCATAAAATATGAATAGGTCATAGTACAGCAAAACTTCGTCAATTTTTAAGTTTGGTGCATCTGCCTTGATACTTGATATGCTTCCATCAAGGTGCACATTTGGCTTTGCGGACTTTCTGTCCATTTTCGTTGATAATCATGCACTCAGCTCTACCAGAAGTCTGGCAAGAAAGTTTATCAGATGAATAAAAATTTATTACAAGTTTTTTTTTGTTTCATCAAAAACTTTGTTACTAGGCTATTTCTTTTGTTTTGGTAGTAAGGTTACAGAGTATGCATAGAACAGTACAATGTTTTCTTGGAGATACAGGTAATACACGGTTTGCTTTTATAATAGCTTTCTTCAATGCCTATGAAATATTATCAATAGAATATCCTTCCTGAATTTCTTCTGCTTGTATCAGTGCCTTTTTATTTTTTTAAATTTAAATTTTCGTTTTATATTCTTTAGCTTTCTTCATACAAATATCTTTTTTACTTGGAACATTCGATATTCTATCATTCTTTCTGCCGCTGTTTTCCCCATATTTGTTACTCCCTTAAAAAACTTTTAACTATAAACTAAACACACTATTAAATAAAAAACGGCACAGCTTTGTATAAAAAGTGTGCTCTAATAATGGAGAAACTGGTTGAATCAAGATGCATTAGCACATGTTTACATTCCTAGAGTTCCTTTTGAATTATCAACCTATCAATTTTGTGTAATTGAGGGGGCATTTAGTTTTGCCCTCTCATGAGAAACTTTAAAAAAAAAATTTCAAAACTATATCATAACATGATTGTACTAATAGACTTTATTGTAAAAACTAAATATTAAGTTTAAAAAGTTTTTTGTGTAATGAATAAAATAAGCTTAAAAGAATAATAAGAAAATTTTTTTTTTATAAGTAATCACTGCATAATTAGACTCAGGAACAGTTTATTTTACAATATAAATCAAACTATTTGTAAAATCGTAATATTTTTAATAACTTATTCTTCTTTAAAATAGAGTTTTTATTTGGTACAATAAATCAAAATCATGAATGCTCTCTATTTATGATAAATTTTACTATAATCATGCACAACTCCAAGAAACAACTTTTGAATACATAAATTACAACAAATTTTCTTTAAAATGATACCAAATACAAGGATATTGCTGAAACTTTGAAAATTCAATACTGGTTTCAGTTGGCATGCAATTCAAACAGGGTTGCAAAATACCCAGGTTTTCCAGAAAAACCCAACACTGGTGGGTTTTATTGGGCTTTTCATGTTTTATTGGGGTTTTTTTCAAAAGAGAGGGCAAGGATAAGTAAGTATCTTATTTAAAAAAAAGCTCATTTTACTATTAATAATTAAGTTTAATTTTATGAATTGACTTCACATATAGGTAATTAATACAAATAAATTGATGCAAAAGTCTGAAAGAAGTTTCTTCTGACATCCCGATACAAAATGTTATATGCACTCACATACACCACACATTTGAAACTTATTTTGACACAAGATTATTTTTTATTTATATTCTTACTAATCAAAACCCTCTTTAGGGTGGGTTTTACCCAGTAAAAGCCATCCGGGCTTAACCGGG
The DNA here is from genome assembly GCF_982258835.1 of Parasteatoda tepidariorum. Classification (NCBI taxonomy): domain Eukaryota; kingdom Metazoa; phylum Arthropoda; class Arachnida; order Araneae; family Theridiidae; genus Parasteatoda; species Parasteatoda tepidariorum. Next base: position 14,494,209 of record NC_141761.1, on the reverse strand, counting down.
TAGGTGGTTTTCTTGCAACCTTGAATTCAACGGCACTTTAGTTGCCCTGTGGTAACACTGAATTTATTTTCCAGAAAACTTACACACAACTAATTATAAATAAGAGAGACAGAGTCTACATTGAGATATAGTTTATTTACACAATAGAACATATTGATAAAAGTATTATTTACATTTCTGATAATAAAATAATGTTTATTTAAAATATACTTTTAATGATTATAGGATGAAACGAGGAACATCAAAATATCATCAACAGTCCTCAAAGAATCCAGAATTCAATGCACTTTGAATGGCTTTTTGGCAGGTGGGAGAAAGCCACATTTGCGGTAGAAGCTTCGCCTCCGTCTCCAACACCAGGGGGAGTTGAATGTGCAATCGCATCTTTATCATTGCTTTCGTTGCTTGCACACTCTAATCAATATTAAAAAATAAAATCATATTCTTAAAGAAGTAAAATATTTAAAAAAAATTTAAAGTCAATTACTACATATTTTATGGAAATGAAGTTTTCAAAACTTTTAATAGGGTGTATAAAAAGAAAATATCACGGAAATAAAGAAATTAACTTATGACTTTGAGGTTAACTGTAAAAGAAATTTTTTGACCAAAATTCTACATTAATTCTCAGTATGAAAATATTAACTCTCTACATAGGATGCAGAGAAAAAAATGTAATAGAGAAAAAAAATTATTTAGATTTTGAGGTTGACAGCAAAAAGTTTCTCCAAATTTTTTAGAATTTTAAACATACTCCCTACATTAAACTTTCAAATCTTTTAACAAAGGTATAGAAAAAAAATATACTACAAAATTATAAATCAGAAAAAAGGAATTCAATAACAAAGAAAATTAAATCAAATTTTTTTTGTTTAATAATATTATACAAAACATGCTTAGGTGTAAGAAATAATGAAAAAATATTTAAAAGAGAAAAATAATTATTCTTTAAATGAAATTTTAAAGCAGAGGTAAAGCCTATTGTGTTATATAACATCATTCTAAATTTTTTTAGAATGATAAATTTTTTTAGAAGAAATAATGAAAAAATATTTAAAAGAGAAAAATAATTATTCTTTAAATGAAATTTTAAAGCAGAGGTAAAGCCTATTGTGTTATATAACATCATTCTAAATTTTTTTTGAAGATAAAAATTTCAAAACATCATTTACTTAAAAAAAAAAGATACAAAATATTTAAGAATCAAATGCTAATCTGAAAAATCAGAACAAATATTTTTGTAAATTTAAGGAAAAAGAATTTAAAAGGCCATTTATGTTTAAGATTAGAGACACCAAACCTCAGGATTTTGCAGTCAACTACTATAAAACAATATATATATATATATATATATATATATATATATATATATATATATATATATATATATATATATATAAGAAAAATTTTATTTCAGTTACTTTTTATTAAATAATTACATTTTTTTCTTCCCCATAAAACTAAATTTTATTATATAAAATTTAATTAACGAATTAATATTTGAAGAAAAAAAAAATTATATTAACATCGAGTGTCAACCAATATAAGTTTTAAAAAATGTATTTGAATTTGAGTGGATGAATAAAACATATTTTATTAACAATTGAAAATTTGAACAAGATATAGGGAGAGCGTGAACTAATGGTAGAAAATGAAAAAAAAAAAGTTCACAAAAAATACACATTTTAAAAAAAAAACTTTTTCTGTTGGTTTATTGTCTTTTCTTTAGTTGAATTCACTGGTGAAATTTAATTTTTGAAATTAAAATGAATTTTAAATAATGTTACATTAGATCTAACAGAACAACTAATGATTTATCAGCATTTGAGTCCCAAAATATAGTTAGAAAAATGAATAAAAGAAGAAACAACATATTGAGTGGCTTCGTCTTTAATATCCCTATATAAAAAATAAAAAATAAACTTTTGTACAAGAATCATGTTATGTAATGTAGTAGTATAGCATTTTTGAGAAAAGCGTAATTCTCTGCACACAAATAGACTAAAATGACGTACTTCAGTTTTAACTATAGATAAATGAATGTAGTTCCATATTGTTTGAAGATTGTCCTTTTTAGATTATCCCCTAAGTCTGAAGTACATAGCTGCCAACATGGATAGGAAAACAATCCAGTTGATTTTACGGAATAATATAAATTTCATAACTGTTGCATAGTATACAAAATATTTTACATATAGGGAATTTTAGGGATCTTTATCGTCATCAAAATACAAAAATTTGATTACACTAAAAACTATAAATGGTCTGCAATATTGGTTGACAATATAACTATAAATGGTTGACAATAGATGAATTTGAAATGTTTTTTTATTATGGTAACATATAATTTTAAATAGTAGTAGACATTATTGATGATTAAAATATTTTGTAATTTAAAAAGGGAGTTCTGTATAAAAATAATCTGAAAATTTCAGAACAAAGAAAAGCTTTAAACTGATTTCTAAAAGTGAGGCTTGCTTCATTATGTATTAGTAATACTTATTTAAATAGTCAAGCAAGCAATAAACTGAGTAAAAAATTTATTTCACCAGGGATTTTTTTTCGAATACCTTCTCAATTTTAGGAAATTTTCAAAAATGTACAAAATTCAGAAAAATTCTTATTATACCAGTAGACAAGGAGAAACTGGCAAAATCCAGTAGAGTTGACAGCTATGGAAGTATTACTTGAATTTAATATTTTTCATTAATTTTGAAATCTATAAAATCTCATATACTTTTCTTTTCGATTTTTATCCTTAAAATCAACGCTTGTAGCATTCTACCTATGCATTATGTAAATTTTTTGGTCCGCCAATGAATTTTCAGAAGGATTTTCTGGAAGGTCAGCTTTCCGAGCTCTCGTAGCTGCTGCCACAAATATGGGCCTTTCTATTAACGAAGATAAGACAAAATTTGTGGAATTTTCGTCCTTAACTGTAAATTACAGTGCTCTTTATATATTAATGGTTATACCTTTGAAAGGGTTAACGAATTCAAATACCTTGGCACTGATGTCAACGATCCAAACATACTTAAAGCAGAAATCGCCAATAGAATCAAAATGGCTAATAAGCGCTTCTTTGGATCGAGGACAGCTAAGATATAATCTTCTCAGCCGAAAAACAAAGTTAAAACTCTATAAGACACTCATACTTCCTGTGCTACTTTATGGAAGCGAAACTTGGACCCTAAACTCAGATATACAGCAGACACTAGATATCTTTGAAAGAAAAGTCCTGAGAGGCATCTTTGGCGCAATTCAAGAAAGGGCAATAACTTCGAGCTCTTCCGACTCTTTAAGCAGCCCCAAATTTCACAAATAATCTGTATTAATAGGCTGAGATGGCTGGGCCATCAATAGAGAAGTTCTGAAAATAGCGCCATGAGAATCGTCACCTTGAGAATCCTGAGGGATCACGCCCCAAAGGCAGACCCCCCACTAGATGGCTCAAGGACATCGAAAATAATTTGAAAACCCTAAAGATAAGAAATTGGAAGGGAGTTGCTCTGGATAGAAGGCGCTGACATTTGTCAGTTCTTGAGGTAGCCAAGGCTCGCAAGGGGCTGTTGCGCTGACGGAGAAGAAGAAAAAATGGATTTTTATTTGGCAAAATAGTTCAAAACTCATGATTCCTACACTCATAGTGATTTGAAATGTTTCTGAGAAAACTGCAAAAGAAATTTCATTTAAATTGGGCTACAATATGTAAAAAGAAACTGAATGAGCAAATTGGACAGATGTTAAGATAACATTTTTATTCCTTCATTTAAATTTATGAAGGTAATTTATTTTCTAAAAATGTATTTAAGAAAGTTTTCATTTCAGGGTTGCCACAGTAAAAAATGAACAAAAATAGTTGCTTTTAGTAGCCTCAAGTATGAAAATAGTTGCCTAAAACTATGAAAATAGTTGCCTGAACAGGAACAAAAATAGTAGTCAAATAACTAAAATTATAGCTTAATTGTCAAATACTATTATTAGGACTTGGTGATGTCAGAAATTTTAAATCGTGATACATCGTCAGTTAGACATCATGATATAGTGATGTATCGCAATTTAGTATATGTTCAAAAATTACCTATGGGAAATCTTTAAATCAATCAAAAATAAATAAAAAGGAATAAATCTAGTACAAAAGAAAATATTAATTGTAAACATATTCTACTATGACATCAATATCATTGTTTAATTTTTTTAATTAAATTAATAAAGAAGTCAAAGTAAAAGCAAACCCAAGCTTTATTTCATTTTTCTTAAATTAAAAATTATTTAAGAATTATTGGTTTAAAAATAATAATATTGTAAAAAATTATTTTACTTACATGGATTAAAAATTAAAAGAAGAAAAAAAACGAAAGTGGAAAACAAACTAAAGAAATGCTAACTTTAGAAAAAAAAAATTTATTTTTAATTATTTGTTGAAAAAAAACATGGCTTTGAAACATCATTAGACCCTTTTTTATTTACTTATTTAAAATAATAAAAAGTAGTATTAACTAATGGTCAAATTCTGTACTTAATAAATGTAAAAATATTTTTACTTATTTATTATTATTTTCCTTTTTGAAAATAAAATCGACTAAAGATTTATTTGTTTAAAAATGATACTGACTATCGAACAAATTATAAAACAAACAAGTATTGAAAGAATTTTAATAAAAATTTAAGAAAAAATACTTTAAGTACTGATGTTAAATTATTAAAAAACGTCAAAACATTACTAAACTTTTTATTTAATTAAAAAAAATTGTTTTAACTAATAGCGAAATTTTTTTAAAACTTTGTTTTCATTTTCTCAAAAATAAAATAAAATTAAATAAAGGTAAGCTTTGTTTTAATTTTCTTATAATTAAAAACGACTGACCATTTATTGGTTGAAAAATAATCAAATTATTATACTTAACTACATTTAAAAAATTTTAAAAAACTAACTTTTTATAGCAAAGTTAAATACCCCTATTAAATTGTATCGCTTAAAATAAAAAACAATAATTGAAAAAAATCAATGATTTGATCTATTGAGTTCAGAACGAAAATTTAAGATAACAGCGATTGTGCAGCAATGGTAAAGTAACACTAGGTCTACTAAAAATAATTGACAAGAATCGTTAAATCCAGACAGAAAAAAAATGGTATGAAATAATGCAGAACGAAACGATCGCTGCAAAAGTCTCGATGAAAATAATTCACAAGAAACCCGACAATTATTTCCGACAAAATAAAATGCACAACGATTGCAAAATGACTTACTAAGTCCCATTGAAAATAATCTTCAAAAAACGCAAAATCCCAAAGACAAAAATCGACATAAAGAAACTATGCATTGCATTCTATATTACAACGCTGATCCTCGCACGAAACCGGGAGTTCTGATTCAATTCTCTCTTCGTCATTCAAAACTAACTCATCTTAATTCAAATCTAACGTCATTCAAAACTAACTCATCTTAATTCAAATCTAACGTCATTCAAAACTAACTCATCTTAATTCAAATCTAACGTCATTCAAAACTAACTCATCTTAATTCAAATCTAACGTCATTCAAATCTAACTCATCTACGTCTCTGCAGCTAGACGAAATCAAAATCGTCTTCGTTAGTGCGGTAACAGCGTTAGCCTTGTCAAGGATCCTTGCATATTAAATCGCCTAAACCGCGATTGTAATCTAATTCCGGCGGCTTAAATCAGATTTCTGATGCATCGCCTAAAACAAAAGTCACTACATCGGCCCTACTGATATATGCGTAAAATCGAATTTCGCGATACATCGATTTATCGTCCTGTCTTAACTATGCTCCACTTTAAAAAAAGTTTTGTACAAATATAAAAGGTATACATATTAGAAAATAGGTACCTGAATAAAAGTAGAATTACAATAAAATATGAATGTTAATAGAAGGAGAAAACAATTAAAAATAACAAAACTGCCCCTCAGAGAGAACATAAAACAAGTACTTTATTAAATCCAATGGAAATTTAAATTTTTGGCTCTTTGGACATAAATGATTGTATAAAAGTTTGCTTTCTTTTATTAAAGTTCTGAAAAGTAACGTTCATTTTTGTGGAAAAAATTTGCCAAGAGTAAAAAAAATCTTCTAATAGTCGCCTATTCCTGAAAATAGTTGCTTTTTTTTGCCTTTTCAGGCAAAAAAAGTCGCCATAGTCGCCTAAGGCCGAAAATAGTAGCAAATAGTTGCATTTTAGTAGCCTGTGGCAACCCTGCATTTCCTTTAATGGGATGGTTTAAGAGCTGTCTTATAGGTCTCGCCTAAAAGTTTCTCCCCTACCTGAATGATTGATGGAGTGGGCGGAGGGGTTCTATTGAAAAACCGCACCTGTTCCCGTTGATCATTAATCGCCAAATCTTTATGATGCCAACGACGATAAAGGGTCTCAAATGGAAAACTGATTTACCTCGATTTTGAGAGCCATATTTGATTAATTCTTCCTTTAGTGGGAGAGTGAAACTTGTTGAATTTTTCGGATGCGCAAGGGATTTTTAGGGATTTGAGTTAAAACATTACACGACATTTCCGAGTGTTTTTGTCATGGGTACCGTTCAAATGACGAGGGGGGGGGGGACTCCGATGCTAACTTTTTGAAGATTATCTATACATATCGGGTGTCTTCGTACATTTTTTATACTTAAATTTAAAGGGCATACTGCATTGCATTATCCGATTGAAAATGCTGGGAATAATCAAACTGTAGCATTTGCTTTTTTATTTATTTTCTTTTGAAACCTCAAAATGATAGTAAAAAAAAAATCAGTAAACCACAATGATAGTTATTTATAAAATTCAAGTGAAGATGCTACCGTTCATAAAAGGTGCTTTATGAATAGTAACATAAAACTCATAAACATTAAAAGACTCGATTAAAAATTTTTTTTCCAAAATAATAAAAAAAAGACTTAAAAAAAAAAGATATTTGTGGCACTTCAGTTTTATAAAGCAATGCTTTAAATTTTTTTTTTTAAAGAATGCTTTCGGTGCTGTTGATTCATTTGTCGTCGTCGTAAAATGTAGGCGAAAAATTACAAAGGTAGCATATTAATAATTTTTTGACGTAGATTGGAGACTGGTGTCCGTTTTAAAAAAAAAAAATTCTGATGCTCTAATTATAAGCAAATATATATTTAGGTATTTTTTAACTATAAAAAACACTGGAATAGTTACTAAAAATTCGTTTAGATTATCAGGAAATAACTTGTGAATTTTTTTTAAAAGCGTTATTCGAAAGTTTTTTTATTTTTTCTAAAATTGTATCAATAATTCTTACTCAAAAGTATATCAATAATTAATTTTGTAATTTCAATAATGAATAATTGTTTTTGTTAATTTAAATCTAAATAAGTGCACATTTGAAGATTGTTTGGAAGTGTCATGTTTAGAAAATTTTAATTTTAACGCAGGAAAAACAATGGTGTTTCATGTTGTATTTCGTAATCATAAATTATTAAAATGCTAAATATAATATTTTCACTTATTTTGACTTCAATTATTCTAAAATAATGATAAAAATATAAAAATTCCAGTTAAAAAATTAACAATTTAAAATATTGCAGTGTAAAATAAGTGAAAGAGTAAAAGAGTGAATCAGTACAGGAATAAAAAGTATTAAAAATTAACAAAACAAAAAAAAATCCTTTATGAGCACCTATTTTATTGGGTATGGGTTGATAAGGAGTTGAATTTCCAGTTTTGTTTGTAAAAGAGGGGAGAGATAACACCACTATCTTTATCACTTTTTAAGGTTGGGACCAAGATTTACATGCAAACAAAATGGCTCAGTTTGAGTATGTCGAATCAATTCGAGGTGGTAAATTGGTTTTATTTAGAATAAGGATGAAACACAGAACGAAAATCTATTACAAGTGTATTTCAGATGATTGCAAAGCTTCCTTAATTCTAGAAAATGATCATATAATACGTCATAAAGCTCAGCATGCTGAGCTTTACAACTGTACTGGTTTATCAAAAGTTGTATAGCATGTAATTATTTAAAAAAAAAAAAATACCTATTTCAAACAATGTCAACATCTTTGTTTTTTCATTTGTTATTACATTTTGCTAATGTTCTTTTGTATCGCCATTTTGTTTTCTTTGATGCTCGTCCAGATACTTTACCCTCTTTTAATAGTTCTGATTCTTCCACGCAGTTAAACTTTGTCTGCAGTAATTACTTCCTTATAAATGCCAGTTTTTTTTGGATTCATTAAATTAAAAAATTCTTTCAGATGTTCTGAATACTCGCCCGTGAATATTCCCCGATAGGCCATTATTTTTTTAATCGTTTAATAAAAGTCGTCAAGTCAAATTTACCAAATATTCTAAACTTAAAGGGGGGGGGGGGAAATATTGATCCTATGTGAAATGGAATTAATAGTAGTTAACATATTCTTCAGATTATTGATTATACAAGTCAATCAATTAAAAATTCAAAAATTTAAACAAATTACAGTTTGTGCATACATTCAAGACTATTTTTAATGCTTACGAACCTTTACAAATATTTTGTGCATTAGAATAATCTCTAAATATCTCTCAATAGATAAAATTAAAATTAAAAAAATAATCAGAAATTATTAATTTTTAAGGTCTTTTAAACCTTTAAGATGGACACTTTGTCAGTGATCATTTGATTATAGTCTATCAAAATTAATTTAATGTGACTTTAAAATATTCTTAGAGATAAGAATGATTTACTGTGGAGTATTGATAGACGCTCTACTTCCACATGTTTGTGCGAGTAATTATTCAACACAGAAAACAACTATTGAGTAACAATAATACATACTGCCCTACAATGATGGGCGAGACACTTTTAGAGTTTGACAGTTTTATTAATTTCTCAAGAAATACTAAGATTATTTTATAACTTTAGAAATACTTAGGTCATTCGTAGAGTTTAATTTAGCAATAAAAATTTAGTCGTCCAAGGGCCACATTTAATTGTCATTAAATTTAATTCGGTAGACAAATTTTAAAAAAATTGAACTTTACAATTGTATATTTTTTTTAGTACACATGAAAATTTAACAAAATAATATTAATAGAATTAGTAGTATAATATCAATAGAATTATCACTCAAGTAACGCATACTCAGTTCTTAAAGACCTTTCATAAAAAAATTAGTTCTGAAATTAAGGGTTTCCTTGTCTTCTGAGTTGGCTTCCATGATTAAATAGCAATCACATGGTATATCTTTTCCCTAATCTACATGATGATTAGTTTGGAGTGGAGACGTGATTTTCATTACTTTTTAAAGAATGCATTAAATTTTTAATCACCTGTTTAATATATAATAAATATATAAAAATGTTAAATGGATGAAATTGTTAAATATATAAAAACATTTCTAAAATTATTCCGCGCATGCATAGTCTGAAAAAACTACTTTAAAACCCCATATCTTCAGAAATTTTTAACAATTTTTAATATAAACTTAAAAATAGCAATTTCAATAGTGATTGAAAATGGTTCCGAAAATTTCGTTGATTATCTGCGGAGTTATAGCCCAAAAAGTTACAAGAAAAAAATTACTATTTTATTAAAATTTTAAGTATGGAGGGGTTTGCAAATAACAACCAAAGTTATCAATGCAAATTAAAATCTTTTATTTCATCCATCCATCATCAATCTTTTTTCAATCTTTCATTCAAATTAATTGCTTTATTTTTTGGCATAGGGTGTTCAAAAATACTTGGTTTCGTTTGTAATTCATTGCTGTTCTTTGAAAGCTTTGAAACATTTTTTTTAAGTATGAGAAATTTCATGACCTAAACACGACTAAAGTATTTCTTGAGAAATAATTCTAATTTGATTTAAACTACTTTCTTTTAATTCTGCTATTCAAACTTTTTTCAATGTCTCCTACCTCATAAATTATTGGTCCAGTGTTTATTAGATTTTTCCATGATTCAATGCTATTTTGTGGCATCTAATAAAAACTAAAAGTTCAACTTCACTTTTAAAAGAATTTTAAAAATGTAGTTTACAGGCGTTGTTTATTGGGATATTTTATGTGTAAAAAAAGTTTTCTGTACTTTTTTTTTCTTTTTGTATAAAATATAATTTCATTCAAATTTAAAAATTTTTTTGGATTGAGCAAATTGATTTACATTCCTTCATTTCGTATGACAAAAACCAACTAACTACATTTAATTTATTTCAGTAAAAGGTAATAATATATAATAACACTTAATAATAATAAATAAAATTGCAGTGAAAATATTTTGCTAATACCATTAAAGACTATTGAATGATTTCTCAGTTCTGTACTGAACATGAATTTAATTTAGTTCTTTAGTTCGCAAGTCTGTATTACGGCTTGAATATCAATACATAGAAATAGTTTCAATCATTATCCCTTAAAATCTTGAGAAAAATAATTATTTTTTCTAATTATGTTTTTACACGGTGCAGTTACTATATTATGATAAATTCTTATATGTGTTGCATTTTCAAACCTCATTCATACAGACGATAAATTTTATGGTTTAAAATTATTAATCATAATAGTAATAACATTATGATCGATTTCATTAAATTTAATTGACGTAATAATTGTACTCAATGAAAAATTAGATTTGAACTACAATTAAAAAAATTCTTAAAGATTTCAAATATTTCTTTAATGCGATTGTTAATAACGACTTCCAATGCTTAGAAAAAAATGTTTTGATAATTGAAATTTTATAGTTTATTTAAAATTGCAGAAAACACTACATAAATCTATTTCACTTCGCTAGACAAGATAAGCTATTCATGAAATGGTGGTAAGTCAAGGTCAAGCTTCTTTCATTCTTAGAAAATTTTCCCTCTGATAGCTAAGACTTTTCCCTCTCTTGACTGAGACTTCGATTACACACTTGCGGACAGGAAAAATCCTTCTTCATACCAGGAGAAATAGTAACCTTGTTATAAGAAAAGCGCCAAGAGAAATAAACTATATCATGCCAAGATAGTATTAAGCCAAGCCCGTTCTAGGGGGGCTTTTTAACGCACCTGAAAGCAATTATCCTTATCTTGACAGCTTAACTTTGGGCGAGGTCTACAATGAACCGGTTTAAGAATAGACACTGTTATTTCATTCGATTTGTGGGTATAAACAACACTATTTTCTCATTCCCTAACTATTATCATTCCTTTACAAAGAAAAAAATAACACTTGTGAGGGATTGATTTTATGTTTCTAATGACTAGTTAAGAACGATATTTTTGTTCTTTTTTAATACTTTTTAAAGCAAAGGATTGTCATATAATTAAATACATTCATTAAAATTATTTTTAATAACTTATCATAAACAAAAATCATCATTCCTACATTTTAAAAATAATATTTTTTAAATATTAAAGAGTGACAGCCATGTTTTTTTCTTGTTTTTGAACCTTCTGTCATATCTTACTACAAAAAAATTAGAAATTTTAGACACAATTTTTTTTAGCTACCTGAAAATAGTAAAATAGCTTATTTGTAGTGAATGACCCAAAAATCATTGATGTATACCAAGTTATTAAACAAAATTTCTAAAAGGAGTTATTATGCATCTTAAGACAGTTTTCTTAATTTATTCAGTAACTAAATCTATTATAATTAGCTCAATATATTACAAAAAATAATTTATAATTAACAATTTATCTCTGTACAGCATTGAAACAGATAGTTTAAACTACAATACTCAGTATTTAATTGACATTGAAATTTAAATGCTAGGTTGACTTTTTAATAAAAATTATCCACACCAGTGGTCAGAAGAACTACATTAATTTGTTAGTTTACTACAACTACTTTTTTTTTAAATGTAGTGACTACCAACTACTTTTGAATTCATTGAACTATTTCATTGCTTTAAGGAGACGAAATTACATTAAATGTAAGGGAGTAATAATTAAAAAATATTTATTGCTGTATACATGAGCCAGTTTGTTAATTCCAAAATTTTTTCGTTCATTTAACCTTCAAGTTATCGTCTTTTTCGACAGTGGATATTTATTTTAAGAAATGCAAAATTATCAAATACTTCCAAATTTTTTAGTTGTTTAATGCTCTTTTATTTCTTCTCAGAAATTAGGTACACCAAAAATGAGTTCCTTTCCTTTGAAATAACATCAACATAGCTGCATACTATACTGGATTTTGTCCATTTTAGAAAATTCCTTAAAATTGAGTAAATTTTCTTAAAAATTCCTTATTGAAATAAAATTTTTGTGCAGCTTATTGCTTGCTTGAATATTTAAATAAGTGTTACTAATCCATAATGAAGCGAGCCTCATTTATAAAAATCAGTCAACCGTTCTTGATGAATTAAATGGTTATTACTGTTCAAAAATACGAGTAAACATAATATAGTTTGTCTACGCAAAGAACCCACAACCCTACTTGAAATAGTTATACCTCATTACCATAGTCATCGCCACCAGTCCAGACGAATGGCTAGAGGAGTTCTAACTTTAGAGAAACTATACCTAATATTTCAAGTTCATTTAATGTTAGTCATAACTTAAAAATATTGCAGTTTTTCTATTTCGATGACTATAAAAATCCCTAAAATTATCTAAATGTAAAATATACTTTGCAACAATTATCATAAAATTTCTATTGTTTCATAAAATCTACTGGATTTTTTCCTATCCATGTTGGCAGCTATGCATCAATATTTCATGAGTGAGTATTTGTATGTGAAAGTGTGACATTAATTATTCATTTTTTATAATGGCTAGTTTAAATACTTATACAAGATTTTCAAGCACTTAATTTCTGTTAAAGCTCAGCTACAGGGTCATTTTCATTGATGGACGAAAAAATTAGTTACGTTAGAACCGGGTTTCTTTTCTAAAGTAACGTTAAAAGAAGTTGCCAAGAAACTATTGCTTTATTTTATCGCATTATTCACTACACTACTTTTGTAACAAAGTAGCACACTACAACACAAACTACGAAAAATAGCAGCAACTACTAGCAGCGCGATACTTCTGGTTTGAAATTTTCTAAGAAGACTAATACTAGAAGAGTTGGCAGAAACTGTTAGTTTTATGATGATATTATTTCGTAATAAAAGTATGAGAAATGAACTCACAGGTGAAGAGTTTTGAGCTATTGCTTTAACTCGAGATACTAAATCTTGCGGCAAGTGACGAACCTCAACCACTTCATTAACTAGTCCAATATCTCTGGGTTGCTCGGCTGTTATGACTTGACCTCTTAAAATCAAATCCATTGTCTAAATCAGAAAACAAGCACACAAAATCAGCATTTTTTGCAGGTAAAAACCACAATTTTGATATGAATGGGTCAGAGTTTGAAAAGTTTAGGACAGAATGGATTAATCCATGGTTTAAACCAGGGTTTAATCTGTTTTGTCCAAAACTGTTTAAAACCCTTTTACTCCAATCACGACATATTAAAAAATATTGTGAAAAATTAAATGTTAATTTTTGAAAAAGAAACAAAATGAAGACAATTTTTTGTTTTATTAAAAAAGTTGATTATTATTTTAAATATTGCATTACTTATCCTTATGGGAAAACATAATTTATCAGTATTAAAAGCATATTTATTCATACTTAAAGGATTAGGTATTCACTTTTGTAGTTCAATGAATTGTGAAGATTCACAAATTATAAATCATTTCCTATTATATCATTCTAATTTAACAAGTTAAAGTAAATTGTGTAAAAAGTATAAAATATTTATTAATACATGAAATTATTATGTGTACAATGATTACACAGATAGAAATTTTACCTTTTACCAAAGTTCTAGGTTTTGGACACTTCAAGACAGTTTAAGACATTAAAACCCACGTGTCCTGTCCAAAACAAGTTTAGGAAGTCCAAAACCTCAACCCTGATTTTTAAGTCAGGATTAATTTGCAGATAAACAAAATCTTGACATATAAAACTCTTATTAGACCTATTTTGGCCAAGGGCTCTCAGACTAGGACAAGATCTGATCAGTAGTACTTAAATATTTTTGAATGAAAATTTTTTGCCTAATACACTATCAAAGGTTTATTTATTTCACAAAAAAGATTTTAAAGGAAGGGAACAGAAAAAGAGTTCCTAGATATTCCAAATTTGCAACAAGTTTTCCCTTAAAAGATTTTAATTGACAGCGACTTTGATAACCAACTTGGCAGACATTAGTTAGTTTTCCATATACCTATGCAATTAATTGATTCAAAGTAAATTATTGTTAGATTACCTTCGAAATACCAATATAACCTGTGCATCGTCGGGGGAAACTTTCGGCAGAGAGCAGCATTCAAGAAAAGTGAAGAAATGTGACCAGTAACACTTTTTTTTCTTCCTTAAATAGACGCTAAGTATATTTTCATGACTAACAGATAGGCCTGCGTCAAATGGCTCAGGAGACAGAGCGCTCGCCTTCCAATGAGGAGAACCGGGTTCGAATCCCAGTCGATACCGACCACAGTGCTGATGTGAAATATCCTCAGTGGTAGATGGATCAGGGGTTAAAGTCCCTCCTCTCCATGTAACGCAAATGCGGGTTACCTCCATCAAAAAGTCCTCCACGAAGGCAAATTTCTCCCAATACTCGATCGAGCAGTTCCCATGTCTTTTGGATTGGGTTCAAAACCACAAAGCTACGGAGTTGAACATTAGTAGTCGTAAACCCATAAAATTGGGTCCGCTGTTCAACGACGGTCATAAAATATAAAAATAAAATAACAAGTAGGTCTACTCCATTTTTATATTTTTTGTAAAAAATAACACAGAATGGTTAAGACCCTTTCACATGGTGCAGTATACTTTTGTATCTCAGGGGTAATTGTGAGTGCAACTCAAAAATTTGGAAAATTTCTGGAGTAAAATCATTAACGACACATTTCAAGAAATTAATGTCTTTATAAATTTAAATCCTTGATATTTTCCCAACTTAATTTAAATGAATAATTATGTATAAGTTTACTTTTAACTCTAATCACATTTATTATTCTACCAGAAAAAATATTTACAAATGAAAGAGATGCCAAGTATAAAAATTCTTAAAACAAGAACTCTTTAACGCAAGAATGTCGCTGTGATTTCCTAGAAAACTTTACAACATCTTGGAAAAAGTAAACAAACTAACAAACCACAGCTTGACATAATAAACAATAATGTAATCATTAGCAATGGTATTACAATATCTGAGGCATTTATACAAAATACGGTAGGGCCATTAAAAAAATTAGTCACTGTCGTTAAAAAATAAACTTATAACCCAGGCATTCTACATATCATTAAAATGGAGAAACATTGACAAGTTTAGTTGTATGCCTCCCTCTCTTTAATTATTACTTAATGAGTTATACAGAAGGTATGAATCTGGAATCTTAGCATATTTGAAGTTTACCTTCTAAATGAGCAAACTAATTTTAATAAGTATAAATTCAATGATTAGTTCAAAAGCAATATAGAGTGATTATTTTTTATTTCCCTTCTTTTTTAGTAATATTTGTATAAATGAGTATAAAATAAAGAACAAGCAAAAATCAAGCAAATATTGTTACTCATACCAGCCAACATTGGAGAAATAAAATAAAGGAGATGTTACTAGCAGCATTTTTTAAGCTACAAGTAAAGTTCTTATCACGCATAATCATGTAAATCAAATTCAAAGTTGGAAATAATATCAGCACTTACAGTTAGCGAAGTAAAAAACATTTATTTAAATCTTAATCTCTAATTAAGATTTTTTAAATCATTATTTATAATTATTAAAATATAAACACTCAACATACTACAGTACTGGCAATAGCACCATCCGTTGAGGAATAAGAGAAGTATTTTTGCCATCATCAATTATTTTATCAGCCAAAAAATTTTTTTTTTTAAATTCTTCAAAAGATACGGAGAAATTTGAGAATGTACAGGTGAACAGGAGACTTATTTTATCAGCAAAAAAATTTTTTAAAAAATTTCTTCAAAAGATACGGAGAAATTTGAGAATGTACAGGTGAACAGGAGATAGTCGTAAAATACAGGAGACATGGCAGCAGGGTTGGCAAGATTTAGGACAGAGTGGATTAATCCACGGTTTAAACCTTCCTGTTCAAAACTCCTTTGTCCAAAACCCTTTTACTCAAATTATGTCAAAATTTTATCTGAACAATATTTAAGAGGTAAAATAAACATAGAACTAATAACATATTAATAATTAAATATACTAGAGGATATTTGTTTTTAAAAGTATAATGTTTTATTAATATTGTTTGACTCTTCAATTTAAACAAAGGAAGATTAATCAGTAATCAAGTTCAATTGGTCCTCTCATTAAGTAGAACATAACTGAAGTTTGGCCTTGCCAAACAGGTAAAAATATTAGGGACTAAGTGCTTGGTTCATCATAAACAGGTTTATTTATCTATAGTACTATTCAAGAATACTTTTATTTTATACATGTTCAATTCTTTTAGCATAGTGGTGATACATCACCAGTGTCAGTAACTGAAACTGATGTTATGCCCTTCAAAACTGTTAGTACATTTTTCAGTTATTTTGTATTTTCAATTTAAACTCATATATTTATATTTAAAATTTTTTTTTTTAAAAATAGATGTCTTTTTTATCATCCTGTAATGCAGAAATTATAACATTTTTTTAAAAAAAATATTGTGAAAAATAAAAGGTTGATTTTTGAACAAATTTAGTGTTTTTTTTTTAAGAAAAATTATTATTTTTTAATATTGCCATATTTATCCTTATGCAAAAATATTATTTATCAGTATTAAAAGCATATTTATATTTAAAGGATTAGGTATTCACTTTTGTTGTTCAAAGAATTGTGGAGCTTCAAAAATTATAAACCTTTTCCTATTATATTATATTATTTTCTTTTAATAAGTTATAGTAAATTGTATAAAAAATATCAAATATTTATTGATACATGTAATTATTATGTGTACAATGGTTACACCAATAGAATTTTTACCTTTTACCAAAGTTCAAGGTTTTGGACTCTTCAAGACAGTTTAGGACAGTTTTACTCAGTTTAGGACAGTTTTACCCAGTTTAGGACAGTTTTACCCAGTTTAGGACAGTTTTACCCAGTTTCAGACAGTAAAACCCACGTGTCGTGTCCAAAACCAGTTTAGGACGTCCAAAACCCCAACCCTGCTTGGCAGGTATGGTTACTTCGCCTAATGAAATAAGTATTTTATTGGGACAGGTTTGAAAGCAACATAAAGAAACTCACTATAGTTGTTCCAACAGCTTGTGGGAGGGTAAGTGTAGCACCCCCTTCTGGCATGTACCCAAGTCTTGAATATGGCATGCAAAAAGATGCATTGCTTGTGGCCAGTGTAACATCTGCATGGTTTAAAATCGTTAATCCAAGGCCATATGCAGCACCATTCACAATGGCAAATAAAGGCTTTTGGAAGTCTGCCAATGTACTAATCAAATCCCTGTAAATACATATTACTTTGAAAAACAAAATTTTATAACAGCATATTTTAAAAATTTTGAACTAACTAAAAAATATAAAATAAATAAAAAAAATATAATATAAAGAACGAAAAATATAAATATAGAAAGAACAATGCAGAATCCAGTATGTTCATGAAAGTAAAGGACCATGTAGAACAATCAAGTTGCTAGTTTAAGTAGACAGAGGACCATATACAATGACAAAACAGTTAGTTCTTATTAGTGAAATAGCTGGAAATTGTCAGTGGTTAATTACTGGGGTCTGTCTAGGTTTTTTTAAGAGGTATCTTTTTTGTGCAAATTTAGACACAATTTGCGAAAATTAAAAATTATATTAACACGTTCGCTGTCACCGACGCACTAGCGCATCACCGATGACGCGCTAGCTCATCGATCGACTATGATAAATTATATGCTCTGTGTTTAGTGTGGCTTTGGGAATTCAACGGAGAGGCGCGTTTTAAGCCTATATTTTTAGTTTTAATTGCTAATATTATGTTATTTAACAGATCGATTACAGGAGAAAATGACAAAAGTTAGATTTTTAATGTCTCTTATTTATTATTTAAAATGTATATTTATGTTAAGTTGTTAAAATTGACGTCGGAAGTCTACCCACGCACGTCTAATCGTGAAATCAGCCTGGCGAATTCAAAATTTCGATAATTCTATCAATTTAAGTAGGGTATCTAAAATCCGGACTTTCCAAACCCCCAGCAGTCTGGATTTTCGAGGTTGCACTGTATATATAACGAGGATGTGAGCTATATATATACATTATTATGCTAGTTACAATTGCTGGAAAAGTTAGAGAAAAAAAGGAAAAGCTTGAACATACTTAAATAATGCCAGAAGTATATGAAATAGTTTAGTATAGCTGAAATATCATCCTTAAATATCTCATAGATTACGCTTTGAGTGGTCATTATTTTTTAAAATACAAAATTCCCTGCATTTTCCCTGTTATTTTAGATGATTTTTATAATTCCCTGTATTTTTTAGGTTTTCCCTGTGGAGTGGCAGTCCTGTGAAATTATTTGTGATAGTACCGTGAAAAAGAAGTAAATTTGTCCAGGACAGATCCCTGACAATGTAAAAAATCTTCAAAATGATCAACAATTCCATACTTTAGATTTCACAGTAATACATTAATCTACAGTTAAAGAACCATTATTCCATAGTTTAAGAATTTAAAAACTAAATTATATTACAGAGCAGCACTTACTTGACAGCATTGGCAATATCACCAACGTCATTTTTATGATCTTCCACAAGAGGTCTTACGTCTAGCCCTAAGCAAAATGTTTGCCCAAATCCATTTAAAATTAATAGCCTACAATCTTTGTCATTACCAGCTTTATTTATGGCTTCCTTCAACTCAACTAAAGTCTGTAAAAAAATAAAAAAATTTCAGTTAACTTTTCTTACTTCACTTAACATCTTTATATTATTATTATTAGAAATGTTCATAACTTTTAGGCAGAAATAAAATTGAGTAAGTTACTAATATAGCTGCACACAAGGATAGGAAAAATATTATAAATTTCATAATAATTGTTGCATAATGTACGTTATATTATGGGGAATTTTAGGGATTTTTATAGTAATCAAAATAGAAAAACTACAATATTTTCCAGTAATGATTGTCATTAAATGTACTTGAAATGTTACACACTATGTTTACTCATAATTTTGAAAAGTAAAAGGCATTTTATTCATAAAAGATAGTTAAAAGAGCTTTTATAATTAATTTAAAATGGAGTTCTGAATAAAAATCAACTGAACATTTTAGAACAACAAAAAAAGCTTTAAATTGATTTCTATAAATGAAGCTTGCTTCATTATGTATTTGTAATACTTATTTAAATATTCAAACAAGCAAATAATCTATTTCAATATGGATTTTTGTAAGAAACTTACTGAATTTTAGGGAATTTTCTAAAATGTACAAAAACCAGGATTGGCAAAAACCAGTAGACTACTGGAAAATCCACTACAGTCGGTAGCTTTATATTTAGTTATATTTGAATTAAGCACTTTTTACTGAAAAGAACAAATACACAAATACTTAATACTCTTAAAGAAGATCAGAGGCAGACAAAGGCAGGTAGGGGCATACGGGGCAGTTGCCCCGGGTCCCACATCAGAAGGGCAGAGCTTCAAGTGGCAAAACATGGTTTTAGAGCAACAAAAAAGCAAATTTGGAGCAGCAAAACAAAGATTTGGAGCATAGTTAATAAATAGAATTAAAACAAGAATTTAATAACAAGAATTTTTAATTTTGTTCATTAATAACATATCTTATTTTTTACACTTTTTTGAAGGTCCCTGCATTAACAAATTAAGTTGCTTTTTGGTACCTTCCAATGCTGATAAATATTCTGCTATCCTCGACTTAGCCTCAGATAAGAGGATCTGCCCGCTTTCTATAATTGAGGAGTCTTTATTATTTTACCCATCTTTAATACTTTCTTCAGCTGCGGCTGAGAGATCCCGAGAAGCCTTCAATTTTTTTGCAAATCAATTTCAGCAGCTTTCAATCTGCTTTCCTCGGTTTCAGTGTTTTTCGCTTTCTTTCTTCTCAACCTCTAATCGAGCAGAATATTTTTTAAATGTTGCACGAGCCACTTTAATCATATCTTTGTCAATTTTAAAGTTATTTAAACCTCTATTTTGTTGACATGTGACACAACTTCTCTCAAACTATTAACACTATGCAAATTTAAACTTGCCTTATTGTCAAGTAGCTTTTTGTTCACACTTAAACCTCTTTCAATATCGGCATTCCCATGTGGTACGCACAAAAGAGCTTTGTTATAAGAGGATATTTGACATCAATTGGTGCATATTCATTTGAGTCAGAAGAATAACCTTCTGGTTCCCCATGTAACCTTGTCCCTTCATCTAGTAACAAAGATGCCGCTCCAGGTTTTATAATGGATGGGGTTACTGTTGCCAGATATCTTATTGACTTAATAGAAGTTTCTTCCATTCTCATTACAGGATGCAACACTTTAAGATGGTACAGTAAACTATTTTTAAGAAGCAATGCTTTTAATAAATTTTTTGCGCATGCCAAGTAAAAAGACCTGGCACCTAAATACAACATTTTTTTCTGAAGAAGATATGGATGTCATCGCTTTTGTGGTATCTAGTTCAACATCCATTAAATTTGAATTTCGCCAAATTTCTGCGTTTTCTACATCCAATGATTTTAAGTCCTTTTCTGACAAACATGAAAAGCAGAACGCTTTAAAAAACGCCCTAACAATGCACCCTTTCATGATACAGCAAGTGAATAAATGGTGTTTCAGTTCGGAAAAGACCTAAAAATTTATTTAATATTGCCGAAATATTTCTTTAAAAAAAAAGAGCTTTTGGCAAAAGAAATTTAAATAAATTCAATATTGAGTGGCTCATACTATTGTTTAAATTAATAATGACTTTATTTAATTCTGTAAAAGGTAATTCAAAACTCTAATTAATTTAACTATTATTCAAGGTTATCGAGCGTAATTTTCTTAAAATTTAAATAAATGTTATTTTTAATAGTATATTCAACAAAACATTAACAAGATTAATATTGATAATACCAAATTTATAAAAATATGTAAAGAATTAAGCAAATTAACTAAATGTAAATTAGTGAATGGCCGGCCCCTAATAAATTTTTAATAAAATGAACTTTTTTTAGAAAACAAAATATCAGTAGAGAGTAAAAATCAGTCAGTTTTATGTTAGCTTCTTCATTAATTTATCATACGAAGACAAAAAATCTATGTTTCGTAAATCCATTGCTTTCTAGTGCAGAATTCAGCTAAATTTTGGCAATTACGATGGACAAATTTAAATGGTGAAAAATTTAAATACCTCCATAAAGTTCAATTCTTCAATACAGAAGTAGTGAAGCAGAGGGGGGGGGGCAGAAAAGGTTTTGCCGCAGGCCCCAATTTGGCTAAGACGGGCCCTGAAGTAATTCAGTTGGATGAAACATGTTGATGTTACAAACAGACCAAAATATTCCTTAAAATGCTGTTTAGTTGTGGTTGACTAGAACTTTCAATTGTCAAACCTTTGATACCTCAAAAGAAGAGTCAATTCCATTTTGATAAAATAGGAAAATCACATACCTACATGTTTCTTCACAGTGTAATAGTTATTCTTAAAATAATAATAGATCTTGCTGTTGTTAATTTCCAGTATAGTGAAGCTTGGCCACTAGTGATTTGGTTGAATAGCCTAAGACCGAATAATCGGCCCAATATCAATATTTTTCTTTTAAATAATTAATAAATATATTTTATAAATAAACAAATCTAGTACTATCACAAAATTAGTACTAATAAAATTTAAGCTGACAATTCTTTAAGTAATGAAATCAGAATAAAAAATCAAATTTTTTCTGAATATTAACTTTCACTCCCTTTTATATTTTTTTAACAAATTAGACCAAGTAAATAGCTTTTAAGTATAGAATTTTTTTTATTTGATTGCTTCGAAACTATTTGACTAATTCTGATTTCATTCTAAGTTTGTATTTTGGCCTATAAAATGACATAATTTAAAATGAAGTTAAAATTTGAGTAGCCAATAATTAAAAAACTTTTTCAGCAAATACTCAATCAAATAATAAAAAATAAGTATAATTGATAGCAATTTGTTGCAGAGAGTAGTCTTCAGATAAATGAGCAGCAAACTTTTTTTTGAAAAAATTAAGGACTTCGAAAAATTAAGGACCTTAAAATAGGATGATTGTTTATCATCGAATATACCACCAGTGACAGTTCTTAAAAACATCAACAAATAAAAAACAATTTTATTATAACGCATGTACTGATATAATTGCATTAATTAACAGGGTTCGCCAAAGTAGGATCAGGTAATTTCTGCAAACCCGGGTTGTGTTTTCTTAAAATTTTTTTTTCAGATTGTTAAATGTTAAGAACATCCTAACCATACTAACCATACTAACATGTGAAACTAAACCATATTCCATTCTTAATCATTTCATTGAAATTGAATTGTAAAATTAAGGGCAGAAATCAAGATTCACAATTTTTTTCATACATTTAAAAAAAAGAGCAAATGAAGAAATTTGAGAAAAACATTGAAATAATTATTAACACAAGTTTCTATATTTCGCTGTTAGGCACGCATCACATATTCAGTTGTGGGCCAATCATGCTAAATATTAGGCTATGACAAAAAGTTTGTCTTTCTAAAATTTTCTACCCTCAATGCATGGTCTCATTCCAGGTGATAAAAGAATGACTTTTTTTAAAAAAAAAAAAATATTTGTGTAAGACTGAAAAATTGTTCCTATCAAGTAATAGTGATGCAGAAAAATTAAGGACTTTTAGAAACCTTGTACCAAAATTAAGTACAGGGTATCTGCTACACTTTAGATTTTCAAATTCATGACTTTTCATGACTAATTCCAAGAACTTTTCATGACTTAATGAAGCTACTATTTTCTCCGACAAAAACAGAATAATAAATTTAAAAAGTATTATAATAACATTAATTAAAATGATAGGTATAACCAAAACTGTTATATTCTGCATCTTCATATTTATTGATTTTAAATTTTAAAAAAAACGGAGTAAAGAAAGAGTTGAAGCAATAAAATAGCTGAAAAAATAATAGCTGATCAAATTTTTTTTCTTTTGCAGAATTATATTCTAAAGATACTTTTTGCACTCATCATAAAGGAAAGAAATACTCCTGATTTTTCTGTTTTCATTTCGGAATAAAAAAAATTAGCCAATGACTGGCTTGCTCAAACTAGAATTTTAAATTAATAAAATAAAAAATTACAATAATTCTGAAATCACAGAAGTTTAAAAGATACTTCGCTCCAGAAATTATGTTTTTCCTTTCATTTTTTGAAAGAACACCATAATATTTAAAGAACATGATAAAAACTTTTTATATTTTAATAAAATATGACTCTGGTGATTTTGTTACAAATTCAGACGTGCCAACCTAGCAAAATTAACATTCAGGAGTTTCCCTATCAAGAATTCAGGAGATTTCAGGAGGGGTAAAAAAAGGTGCATGGTATGCAACATTTAGCACTTCTAAGGAATTTTAAGTAAAAAATTTATTAAATATAAGAATGCAAGAAATTTTACACACTAATAGAGCAATAATTGTTTAAAAATATTAAATGGAAATAAAATAATTAAACACAGATTTAGCAACACAAAACTATATTAGGTAGATACTCTTTAAATACCATTTCCTTAATAAAACATTATTCAAAAACCCTTGACACTGTAATAAAAATGCACAAAAACTTCTAAAAAATAAACAAATTGAATAACTATTTTATTTTAAAAAACCAATTCAATACTAATGTATAAAAATACTAATGTCTGTACAATAAAGAACCAATTATCCGGGATGCTCGGGACCATCGCTATCCCGGATGTCTTAATTTCCTGGATCGACAAAAAAGTGTCGTTAATCGATGTTTTATCAAACCCAAATTACAAGGAAAAAATTTAAACACATTTTAAAGTAAGAGAAAAAAGAAAAGCACTCCTAAATCTAAAAAGGAAAAAAATTGTAGTAAAATAAAATTTAAAAGAATAAAAAAATTTGCAAGTTTAGACAAGAAAAACAAGTTTAAAAAATAATTACGATTCCTAAATCAACTAATAAACAAAATCAATGATTAAATAACGCAATATATTTCATGGGGGGGGGGGCGAAAATAAAAGGAAAACCTATTAATCTAAATAAAAACACTTGAAAATTATCGAACCGAAACGATAGTTAAAAAACGGCACTAGCATAAATATTAAAACCTAGAACAAGGCAAGATCAACGGACTTTAAAAAAAAAAAAAAAAACTAATGAAAAAATTTGGTAATACAAATAATTTTATTGAGTGCAAAATTTATCATGAAAAAGAAAAGAAAGAAAGTGGAATCAGAAAAACGAAACTGCAATCTGCTTCATAAAATAATTGTATGCTTAAATTAATAAACAATTCTCCTTTTTTTTATTTTTATAAAAACGCGATTTTTAATTATAGTAGGTGTGATTCCACATCAAGAAAAACTTGCGAATGATACCGCACTTCAAAAGAAAAACATTTTATTTTCATTAATCGATGTCAAATAGATAAATATGCATGTGCAATGCATTTTCCCCACCCCCTCGTAAATCAAACAGCAAACGAAATCATCATGCCACTCCTTTGAGTTTAACGACCTGAAAGAGAATAAAGATCTAAAATCTTCAAGGTCGCGGAAGAAATGACGTTTCTCTGGGTAAACGGGGAAAAAAATTCTTCCCTTCCTCACATTTTCCTCTACTCAACTTCAAGGATTAGTCCAGTTTCCGCTTTTTTTTTTCATATCGTTTTAGTTCAAAATGGCGGGAGAACCGAGTAAATTTTTTTTCCGGATTATCTGGATACCAGATAAATGGTTCTCTACTGTATGCATGAAAAAAAGAGTTGCAGACTTAGCTCTCCGCTATTAAGTCTTGCTTAAGTCATTGGTACATGATTTGTTGAAATTGATCCATACTTCCGTTTCGACTTAAGACATCCTTGAAAATTTTTTTTTTTTTTTTTAAATATACGAAGACTAAACGAATAATTGATATCACGTTGCTAGTTTACGAGCTTGTTGCCAACCGTGGAAAAATACGCATTAAAAACTATAAAAACAGCAAGATACAATATCAATTCCAACTATCGAGAGTACGAGTTTCCCCACTCCTGAACGGACGTCACTCGATAACGACATGTGACGTCATTGCATTCAACTCCACACGAAAGAAGAGGAAGATTTCACCCGCCCCCAGTGTAAGGGGGCGGGTGAAATAGGAGTGCTAAGAGGTAACGTTGAAGAGGGGGGAAAATAAAGCATGTTCAGCTACGCTTCAGGCAGATGGTAGTTTGATAAGAGGGGATGGAATTCAAGCTGAAAGAAAAACTTACTTTCGCGGAAAAATTAGGTAATTTTGAGTTTGGCCGTCGATCGCAGTAAAATTCGGGAGTTTTTCAAATCAATTCCGGAGGGCGGGAGAATAACTCAAAATTCGGGAGACTCCCGCAAAATGCGGGAGAGTTGGCACGTCTGCAAATTCAGATATTCGGAACACGATAAAATTGGGGATTCCATTGGATTCCATTTTAAAAATAAAATTTTTCGGCGACCTAAATCCATGATTTTTTTTTTTTTTTTTTAAAAAATAGTTAAAATCATGACAAATTTTGTTAAATACCAAAATTCAGACTTTCCAGGTGCGCGGATAACCTGTAAGTACTTTTAAGGGCCCTTATTTTCTAAAATAAAAATTAAGCAGTTTTTAAGGACTTTTAAGGACCTTGGGAACCCACCCCTGTATTAGAGTATTTTTTTTTCCTTTGAAAAACACTTTTTACGCATGAATGAGATATTACAAGAGCTAATTAAATTGTATCAATGCTGCAAATAATAATAATATTACCTCATGAGTGAGGAATATAGATTTCCCTCTGGTGATTTTCAAAACAATCTGGATGTAATCATTATCACGGGTAACATTTATGGTTCGAAAATGACAGGTGAACACTCGGGGAGGAACTTTTACTTTTTTCTCAGCACGTCCTTCCTTTTCTAAAATAATAAAAAATTTTTTTAAAAAAAAGAAAACTCTGTATAACATGTCATAGAATAAAATTACTAAAGTTAGAGAAAAATACTGAGTTGGCAAGGTTTAGGACAAAATGGATTAAACCACGGTTTAAACTGTCCTGTCTAAAATCTGCTTGCTCAAAACTTTTTTAACCCGAAAAAAATCCTTTTATTCAAATTATGGCGCAATTAAAAAAAAGTATTGTTGAAAATAAAGTTACTTTTTGCACAGGAAAAATGAAGCTCAAGTTTTTGTTTTATTAAAAAAAGTTGATTATTATTTTTAATACTGTATTATTTATCCTTGTGCAAAAACATTATTTAACAGTATTAAAAGCATATTTAGTCATATTTAAAGGTATTCACTTTTGTTGTTCATTGAATTGTGGAGATTCACAAATTATAAATCTCTTCCTATTATATCATTCTAATTTAACAAGTTAAAGCAAATTGTGTTAAAAGTATCAAATATTTATTAATCTATACAATTATTATGTGTACAATTGTTACGCATATAGAATTAAATTACCTTTTACCAATGTTCAAGGTTTTGGACACTTTAAGACAGTTTTAGTCAGTTTAGGACAGTAATATCCACGTGTCCTGTCCAAAATCCCAACACTGGAAAAATATTGCGGTACCTCAATATAATGTGCTCTATTCTATCCCACATTTAAGAACTTTTTTAAATCATAAAAATGTCTTACAATAGAGGATTCCTAAACCTTTCTAAGACGACCCCCCCCCACAGCAAGATTTAAAAATTTGTCATAATAAATTTTATAATATTAGGGCAGATGCAAAATTTATGGAAGCCTATAGTAACTTTAATGTACTACATTTGTTAAATCCCTTTAGTAGTATAACTGTTATTAACCAATCAGTATTACACCCGCTTTTAGAAAAAGAACTAAAAGTGTTCTCTCTTCCAAAGAAGGAACTAAAGTCTTCTTTTTTCAAAAGGGCTATTTTTACACAACGACAACTTTATGTTCATGCTAACAGTATTCTTAAAAAGCACATGCAATATTATTACAGGGTAGAGTCCCTGAAATTGTGCCCCCATGTCTTTTAAAAATAGTAGCTTTTTCAATACAATAACAAACGTATGGAACCGGAGTGGGTGAAATTTGAAATGCAACAAAATTGGAAGCTGGTTCGTTTCCCCGTGATCACTGAAGATATTTGATTTAAGGAAGCCTCTCCTGATCTCTTATATTATTTCGATCTACTTCTGTAGCTTGTACAATCTGTTCTTGAAATTTGACAAAGACTCACTAGTCTTTTGGGCACAGGTGTATGCAAGTACTCCGGTGACATATTTTCTAAGGACATCGCTGGGAGACAGGCCAGGTTCGTTAATTCCATCTTAGAGTCAAACTAACCTCATCGCATTCACGCAACAAGGTGTAGGTAAAAACTATCGCTGATGAAAGTCCTCTCGTTGGTATAATGTGACAGTTTAGACAGAAAAGTACCAACTCAATAACTGTTCACGTTATCTGACTAGGCCTAAAATAATGTTTCATTGCAACTACTGTCGTTAAATTAAGTTATTTATTGTTGGCTGCATGTCATGGCTTATAAGCTTTAGTTGAAGAATAGATAACATAAATTAAATAACGTCATCTCAAAGATGGTTACAATGGGATTCGACCCCATTACCAATACACTACCCATCATTTGATGGAATGGTGAGATTGTGTGTCCAGGGCTGCCCAAGCTGTTAAAGGACAATAAAACTAAGCAAGGTGCTTTAGTATGGCTGGGTCATGTAATGAGTACGTATTGTAAATAATGGGTGCAGAATAAAGCATAACTGAATGTTATAAATAAGTTTATAACATTTATATATAATAATGTTTTGAAAAGCGTTAAAATGAAGAAATTCGAAGTCAGTACCAGGAACTAGTGAACCCTACAAGAGGAAATAATTATAGGCCTAATAGGGGGCCCACAATGTCACCCTACAGGTTACAATGTATGTATATATGTAATAGCCTTAAAATGAAGAAATTCGTAGTCAATATTATGTATTACAATATTGTCCATAATACAAGGTGTTTATAAAGTTCCGGACCCATTTTGATGTTTAATAATTCATAAAATAATAAAGATTGATTAAAATTAATAACATAAAAGGTTAGATAGACTCAAAAAGTTTCATGACCTTTGTCAATGAACTTCCACGTGTGCCCCTTCGTCGCACGGAGAATATCAAGTCGATAGTCAATTTCACGTCAGGTTAGCGGCAAGTATGTCGGCATCCACAGAAGCTATTGCGGTTGTAACTCTGGCTTTTAGGTAATCAATGTTCGACACGATCCTCCTGTAAACATAAAACCAGCGACGTTATATCAGGTGATCTGGGTGGCCAAAGAATTGGATCTCCTCGCCCAATCCATCTTACTGGAAATGGTCATTCAAAGAACTACGAACGATGATAACCCAATGAGGTGGTGCACCATCTTGTTGCAAAAAGACATGTGGCTGAAGCTCTTCTAGTTGTGGAAATACAAAATTTTCCAACATGTCTAAGTATATGACTAATGAGGCCGTCTTTTCTGTAAAAAAGAAAGGCCCAATGACTCGGTCGTGCATTAGTCCACACCACACATTAACCTTTAGGGAGTCCCTTTGTGTCTCATGGTATTCATGGGGGTTTTCAGATCCCATATGCGCACATCATGGCGATTAACAACGCCAGAAACATGAAAGGATGCTTCATCGGAGAACATTATGCACTTCAGAAAATCAGTAGAATTTTCTATCCTTCCTACCATATCTGTTGTAAACCTCTAAAAAAGAAGGGGGCACACGTGGAAGTTCATTGACAAGGGTGATGAAACTTTTTGAGTCTATCTAACCATTTATGTTATTAATTTTAATCTATCTTTATTATTCTATGAGTTATTAAACATCAAAATGGGTCCGGGACTTTATAAACACCCTGTATTCAAATTGGACCACGTATTGTATTACCGTACTGTTTAGTTACCGAGAAAAAGTAACTAAAAACAAAATTCATCAAAAAAGACAATATTTTACAAGCAAATACACTACAGTAGAGAATAAAAGAAAGATAGTAAATATACAAGTACAAAGTAATAGCAATCATATGTGTTCACCTTTAAGACAAGTCTAAATATTTTTAGACGCAAAAATAACTAGTAATGCATATTTTTTCAAAACATATTTTACATTTTTGTTAAAAAAATATAATTGATATGTTTTAAAACTAAATAAATAACAATAAAAACCAAATTGAAGAGAATTTAATTGTTTCAAAGAATAATTTACTTAATATAGCTTAATTAGTAGATTGTATCACTACAAGGATTTAAAATTAAAAAATTAGAACATAAAATGATCATTAATTACCTAAAAAACGTTTTTTATTTTCATATTTCCTAATTCTTTCGTTAGTGCTACCTAAGATAAAAAAAGAAATTAAATCAATTTTTTTATCCATATTTTTTTTTCTTCAAATACAATATTAAAGTGTTAATACCAGTTTAAATCTTTCAATTGGAATTTTGAAAGATAAGGAACTAAGTCAACTTGTAGCTGTCTCATACTAAGAGAAGAACCTGAAAAGAATATATAAAAAGCTTAATTCATAAGTTGCAAAAAATCCAAGTTGTCTAATAAAATACAAATTAAAAAGTTACCAATAATTCATAACCATAAATACCCATTTTAAAAACAAATAAATGTAAATTTTGAATATTTTAGCTGGATCTAGGAATCTAGCATAAAATTCACAAGTCTAAAAAAGTTAAAGCTTTCCAGAAAGATCAATGCTTCCTTATAATGAAAATTAACTCCAGAAATATTTTCTCTGAGAATTTCAAGATATAGTAAGAATATTTTAATAGATTTTGAGCATAATGAAACTTTATAAAAAAAAATGATGTTATTTATGCCCATACAAATTTCATACCAACTATAATGTCCTGAAGATTTAGTAGCTTTTAAAATGAGCTTTGCTTCCTTTTGAATTGTGGCAGTATGACATACTATCTGTTTTAGTAGTAGAAAAAATAAAACAAAAATTTTTTTTCCAAGAAAAAAAAAACTTTTTTCATAGAATTTAATGAATATTTTCAAGCAAGGAAGCATTGATTGTAATATTATGAAAACAAAAATAACAAAACGACAATTAACCTTCAACCACTCACATAAGTACAGTGAAGTTCAAATATTTTTTATTAAGAGGGACAGCCTTTGGAAGCCACTTTGGGTTTATAATTTTTCATTCCTGGAAGGGGAAAAAAAAGGGGGGGGGGATATCTATCAAAATAAAGTTTCGCGTCTAATGTAGAGAGATTTTTGCAACTGCCTTTGCTACAGAGATTTATCTACAGATTATTTATATCTACAGAGATTTTTGCAACCGCCTTTGCTGGAAGGTAAAACAATAATAATAATAAATAAATTAATAAAACACAAAAAAATGAAAGCAGATGTAAAATTACATAATATTAATTTTGGCAAAGAATCTTCATTTATACCTTAGAAAAACTTTCATAAAACTGAGGTTTGTGCAGTCCTCTTCACCTCCGATTATTCACAGAGAATAAATTGAACATCAGACATCTAGATGCCAAAGACACCATATAATCATTCATTGTGTCACGACTCTGAAACAAATATATATAAATAATCCTGCAGTAATGGAAGAGTTTTTAGTTTTTTCACTTTCAATTTTTGGCATTTCTTAAAAATTTCTCGAGAAATACTTAGAGCATTATTTAGTAACTTCAGTTTTTTTTTAGTTCATTAAATTTTTCATACTTAGCAATAAAATTTAAAGCTTTCAGAAGTTTGAGACACCAACAATAAATCACAAAAAGAAAAATAGTATTTTTGATCACCCTATGCCAGGAAATCAGTTAAGAAGCTTTTAATTTGTATTGATTATTTTGGTTATCATTATTTATATTATGCTAAATATTTATGGAGATTATAAAAAACTTTTTTCTTTGTCCCATGTTTTTTTGCTGTAACTTTAAAAATATTCTACACAAGTAAACAAAATTTTTAGAGATATTTCAGATTATTTACAAAACTATTGATTTAATATTTTAAAAAACTTCCATAAAAACTGCTTAAGATATGAGTATTTAAAGTAGTTCTTTAATACTGCGCATGCAGAGAAAATTTTTTCAGAATTTTGTAGTGAATTGTACTTGGCAACTAATGAAAATATTCTGATTTGAATATCTTAAAAATTTAAAAAGTTTCAGGCAATTTTCTAAATAGTTTTTGTACAAAAGTAAGCTCAAAACGATAAGGGTTTTTCTACAAGTTTCATTTTGTATTATGAAACAAGATTTATTAAAAATGTCACCGGCAAAAACAGATACGGCTTGAAAATTAAATTAGTGAAAAATCCTAATCATTTTGTGATTTTTTTAAAAACGTACAGAAATTATTTAGAAAATTGGTTGAAACATTTTAAATTTTTAAGTTTTAATTATTAAAATTTTTTTTTATCTCTTTTCCTTGGTAGCTAAATATAATTCCTTACAAAATTA
Organism: Parasteatoda tepidariorum; assembly: GCF_982258835.1. Lineage (NCBI taxonomy): Eukaryota > Metazoa > Arthropoda > Arachnida > Araneae > Theridiidae > Parasteatoda > Parasteatoda tepidariorum. The sequence goes on along the minus strand of NC_141761.1, from coordinate 14,462,591 downwards.
CAGTATAAAAAAATAACTTTATAAAGTCATATTTTATGCAGTTTTTGTCAAACTTATTTCAAATTTTAAAACTATAATTTTGTAATAAATTTTAAAATGCTCCAAAAAATTTGCTTAATTTTATATAATAATCTTAAAGCTAATAACGTAAAACAAAAACATATATTTTTTATAAAATTGTCCATATTTCCAGAAATATTTAAGCTAAGTTTAGGAAATTTTGTGTTGCTATTTCAAAGTAAAATATCAATCAAAGTAATTGATACAAGTTGCAAGCTTAGTTCATAGGATGTTTAAAAATACTTGTTTTCTTTTGTAATTTATTGTCAGTCCCTCAAATCTCTGAAAGCATTAACCTTTATTGCTAAGTAGGAAAAATCGCACAAACTAAGCACCTCTAAAGTTAATAAATAGTTTTCTGAGCATTTATTGAGAAATTTTAAAATATGTCAAAAACTGAAAGCGTCTCTACCATTATTTTAGGGTAGTGTGTATATATTAACAAACTAAATCTGATTACTTTTTTTAATGTCGTAAAATATTTAAAAAAAAAAAAAGGATTTTATTTATTTTCACATTGAGGTTAATAAAAACATTTACAACAGGAGATGCCTAATTATAACAAAACATCAGTTATCTTGATTAATATTATATGACATACTCTGTAATTGTCATGTTGAAAGATTTCATTGAAAACCAATTTAATCTTTATTATGGTTTTCTATAATCAGCTATATCACTGATTCATAAATTCTCAAGCATGATGCGTTCAATTTGTAATTCATGTCAAAATGAAATGCATTGTGGATAACGTAAATACAAATAACAATGAATTCCTAAATTTGCTAGAATAAAAATCATAATGTGCAATTTGAAAACAATGTGAATGCAAAGCACATAGTATAATTCATAAATTGAAGGAATAAGACTAACTCTGATTATTAGTAACTTACATGAGCAGATGAGTTATTTTTAAATAGACAGAGAAATTACAAAGAAGATAGAGTGATAGAAATAAAATGAGTTTCCTTCTGTTATCAGCTGACATGTGACTAATGCAATGTTATGGTAATGGGAGGTCAGAATAAAAAATCCATCTATTTTATAAGTTAAAAATCTCTCTACATTTAAATAAATATAAATTATTTATGGAAAAAAGGAATTTTCAGCTAACTTTTCAAAATTACATAAATGAGTCTAATTGAAAAACCCTCCCCCCCCAAAAAAAAAATAATTGAATAAATAAAGTAAATATTAAGATTAGTTGTTCGTTAAATATTTTGAAATTTTTTTAAAAAAAAGGCAAAGATTATTTAGTCTTCAGACAAAAGAGTACACACATGGCTGAAAGAAATTAGAATTTTTATGTGATTAGTTTTATGATAAGTTCTGATTATGATATGATTTGATATGACATGATTTTTTATGATCAAGATAAGTTTTTCTTTAGAAAATAACGATTAAATTAAAATTTAATAACTCTAAGACCAATATGATGTTTTTTAAAAAGAAGAAAAATGTAACGCATATCATCAGATGAATGAATATGGGACTTTAAGAACTCCTTATTATACTGCTCAGACATTTTCCTTAACTAAATTAAATAACGCAGAAAAAAAATTCAATAGAAACAAGTGATTATAAAATTAGGGCGTGGAGTACTGCAAATAAATCAAATGTCACATGACTTTCAGGAGCAGATTTTTTTTAACAGGAAACATATTGATTAAGAAAAAAGAATTTGTAAAGAAAGTTTTTACGAAATGGTTTCTTTAATGAACATATAACATTAAAAAAACTCATCAAAAAACTATTGAAATTCTTACATTACTTTCTAAATGAGTAAAGTTAAAATTGAGTAGAGCGTTAGTAATTGTTAATTGAGTGGTAATTGTTAAAGCAAAAATTGAGTAGAAGAAGGTTTGGAAAAGCTAATGGGCACTCCATTGAAATTTAAGCAAATGTAACTATAAAAACAGAGTGATTGGCTTTCAGAAGAGAATTATTTTGGGGGTTATTGTTCTCAAACATTTGTGAACTGAAAGATACATAAGAGCTTTGTTCACTATTTCTCAAAATTTTTAATCACATAATTAGCAGTTTCAAAAAAGATACATACAATCCATGGAGCACTCACATAATCAGCATCACTTAACCAAAGTGCACATTCAAAGTTAGCTTCAATGTTATCAACAAAGGGAATTCTCTTTCAAAAACAAAGTAAGAGATTCTGCAGAAATTGATGTCGTATAAAACACCTAAAAATATACAATACAAGATTATAAAACACCAGTAAATGAATTAAGGCTATAATTATTAAATACAGTCATCACTGCGACCATTACATCTATTTCATAGACACAATGTTATTTTAACGCGGGTTAGAAAATCTGAATTAAACTGTTGATTCCAATATAATATGAAATTTTTTTTAAATTTTTTATAAGAAAATCACAGCAAATACAGGTGTTAAACATTTTTGCTCTTTTAAACATTTGGTTTTAAAATAATGAAAATATGAAAGCACTCAGTAGTAGTAAAAATCATAATATTTTCTAAAACAAAAATATCAGATGTTTTCATATATATATGCAACATTTTGGTATATTTTCAATATGAAAGTTAAACTTACTTTTGTTAAATGTTGAATTATTCATTCCAATATAACATGGAATTTTTGTTTAATTTTTTGTAAGAAAACCACGTTAAAAACTGGAGTTAAATATTTTTGCTCTTTCAAAGGAAAATTTTTTTCATTGGCAAAAATTCAATGGATAGCAAAAGTTTCATGGAAGTCCACCTATTCTTTTGACATTAGTGCAAATGAACATAGAGCATATCGAATTCCACATGAAAGTACGAAAGAACCATCATTTCTTAAATTAGACGTTGTGGCATAACTACCACTATAAATATTAAATACGAATTCACTATTATATAAGACATGTTAACTTGACTCTATCATGAGGTAAGTTTTGATGGATGGCGGTTGACATAGTCTATAAATAAATCCCACATTGGTGACCCGGACGCGATTCTATTTTGAGGTACCTTTTGATAGATGAAGGTTACCAATAGTCGATAATTAATTCCCCTCAATGGTGAGAAGATGGACGGTTCACATTAAAACAGTTGATTTGCTTAATATAAACTGCTCAAAGAAAAAAAAAGATCCGGTGAAGTAAATAAAGTCTCCAGGTAATAATCAATGTAGGAAAAAAATATAATGAGCAAAAATGTTATAAATAAATAAACAGCATGAATCAACTAGTGGTATTCGTTCATCGAATTCTATCACAGAAAAAATTCTGGAAGGGGAGTAATGTGGCGTAACTACCACTATAAATATTAAATACCAATTCACTAGTATATAAGACATGTTAACTGGACTCTATCATGAGGTACCTTTTGATAGATGACGGTTGACACAGTCTATAAATAAATCCCACAACGTATTCTATGGTAAAAAGGATAGTGGAATTTAAGTTACTCTTCATTATTAAGAATTAAAAATATGTAATGCATTCTTGTGCAGTCTTCTGTGTGTGATACATCAATAACATTAGTACATTTCTTTCATGAATCATATTTTTCAAGTTTAAAAATTTTACTCAATCGTTTTAAAAAGTGTTGTAATAAATAATTTATTTTGGGGATAAATCATGTATTCCTTTTTACTTTATTTTTGCTCAGATTTAAGAGTTTTCTGGACATACGTTATTTAGCGGAAATATATTATAATCAGCATAACGTCATTTGCTTAGAAGATAAATTAAAAATTTAGAAAGGAGTAGATAGAAGAATAAAATTTTTGTCAAAATAAGTTCTGCATTTATGAGTAAATATATACAGTAATTCTATACATCTACAATGCAGCGACTTCTTGCTCAGAAGTGCTATTTAATTTAGACCATGTGGACGGTTGCCATTTTGAGGGTCAATTTTATAGTTAAGTACAGTATATTATAAGTTAAATATATTCGACTTTAAGCAGCAGTTTAGAATCAAAAGCGCAAAAATTTGTGAGTGAAAAAATCAGAATGGGTACCTGTTGGGAGGGAAAAAGCTTACAGATAGAGTATAATACATTGTCTTAAACAATTCTCACACAACAAATGCATTGTATGACACAAAAGATGACATCATATGGGAAAATAGTAACACTAGTACCAATTCGAAATCAAATGTAACAGTGGGAGATGACAAGTCATTTTCATAATACAATAATGACAGTTTGAGCATTTAAATTCTCATATATGCATTAAAAAATTTAATGCTGGTAAAACAAATGAATTATTCACTTCTTATTCTCATTGTAAATTGTTTAAAAAATTCCATGTTGTTGTCGCTGTTGGCCATTAAGGCACTCAGTGATGTGATTGCTCTTGTTTTTCAGTGGGCCATCTATGGTCAAGAATTCGACTTCTGTCACACCTGTTTATAAGGCGAATCCATTCATACAACCTTCCATTTATCCACATATCGTAATTTTGACCAGAATCAGAGAATGATCAACCTCCTTTCCAAAACCCCCAGAGGTATAATTTGTTATTGGGACATGGAAGACTTTGTGACCTGGCAGATTTAATGAGCACCAGTCACCATTTACAATACAGAGAGTCTTCGGCAGGCTGGATTCGGACTCCCATTCTCACAAAATTGAGTGCAGTGCCATACCAACCAGGCTATCCTGGTTTCAATTCCTGAAGTCCATGTCTGATATCAATAAAACCTTTTACACTATATTTTGCATGAAACAAAACGTGTTAAGAATTTGGAGTGTGGCTTAGACTTGAAAGCAGTTTAGATTTGAATTGAGTATTTATTTCTGAATTGTTTATTTCAGGATTATAAATGAAAGGATTCTTCTCAAACATTTTTAGACAAGTAGGAAGTACGTGGTGATTTGACTTATTTGAAGCATCACCTAAATAAAACAAACAACATCATCTAAATTATTTAGCAAGGGCCAAAATCAATATTGAATCCCATAGGAAATAAACTAAACTTACGCTTTGGGTAACAAATTTTTCCCACTGCATGAAACAGAGAGGAATCCCATTTACTCCCATCTTAAGAGGAAGAAACACTCTCTTGCTAAGGGCTTTTTAAAGTCTAAAAAAATATTGATAATTTTAAAACAGGAAAAGAAAATTAACAGCAAAATGAAACTGATAATCCACACAAGATTTTTATGGGTGGAGTGCAAACAGTTGCAGTTAGAGACATCAAATTTAATGTGAAAATAAATATTGAAACTCGTAAAAGTAAGAGAAAGAAAAATTTTCGAACACAATATGTTAAGATTGTTTTCGGATATGTGCTGTATTTTTACAAATTAAGACATTCTATTACCTAAATTGTACGAAATAAAGTGTTAAACATCCTAAAGGTCATGTTTTTTTTCTCCTCATGAAGTTCACACAATTTATTACACAAAGCATCTCATTTTCCTCAGGTCGATTTTTGGCAAAATAATTTGAAAAATCTACCTTTTCTTAAAATGTTTTAAATTGCGACATACAAGAATCTACAACAGCCATGAAATTCACATAAGAATAATATTTGCACTCTGATTTAAAACAGAAATGCCAAAAAATATTATGTGGCTTTTTAAACGTCAGAAAAAAATATAACTTTAATTTCAAAAGCTTAATGAACGAAGAAAGACAAATTCTCTATCCACTTTTTCTGTTAACATTTAATTTCTTTAATTAAAAGTCAACTGTAATATTGTTCAGCCATTTTTGCATTCCTTTTAACTTTATTTATATTTTCTTTTTTTTCCATCTGGATATTTTTGTACACAAGTTATTGAATAAATTTCGTAATTTTACTTTCTCACTTTTAAATGTAAATTTTTTTCCTTCTCTTTTATTTTAAAAACTAAGTAATTTAGAGAATTTTTTTCTTTTATCTAGTATTTTTTATGCTTTAAATATATTTAATTTCAACTTAAGATTTTTCACATATTTCTTCTTCTTTTTGTTTTAGATAACATATCGCTAAGAGCTTCTGAAATGTTTTAGTCATTATGTAATAAGTGTATCATAGCATTTCTGCATAGGCATGAAGTTTAAAAAGTTATCTTTTGCACTTTACAAACAAACAATATTCATACCCCACTATACTCTCTTACATTTGTATTGCACTAGCTAAGTTTTTGTGCTAACTGAAAAAAAAACTCTTAGAAATATAAAAACATTTAAGGGAATAAATTTAAAGTTTCTTTATTTTGATATGATAGATTTTACTAATGTTTCTAAGTGATTTCTAAAAATTGCAACAAAAATAAAAGTCAACTCCAAGATAACCCTATCAATTCCATAGTGTTTTTGTTGCACACAAAATGAGAATCACATGTTTATTAAAATGTGAATCATTATCTAAATAATGTATAAGACATGCATAGAATTTATGGCATTCTGTATACATCCAACAATATTTTCAATTTCAGACTTGCTTAGTATTTTGTAGCTGGAATGCACCTAAAATTTAAAAGAAATGAAACATATTCATTTGTCTCCTTCAATGAGATCTGAAGTATAAAAGACCCCTTACCTTTGGTGAATTATTAATTTTTGTCAGCACTTTCATCATTAAGGTAGGGGCAATTGCATCAAAACTAAAAAAAAGTAAAAAGTATTTCAAAAACAGATTATTAATAACAAGAAAAACACAAAGCTTAACAACAAAATCTTTTGAATTAACATTTTCCAATTACACAAAATAAATTAAATACTTATATAAAATAAGTATTAACAAAATAAACAGTGAATCGTTTTACTAAAACTTTTTCTTTTGTACTTATTATATTTTGTACTTATTAATATTAATTTAGAAAAAGCCCACTTTTATCAAATAGGGAAGCAATCATTCGATGCTAGTAGACACTATCTTCTAATTTTTAAATGTATATTTGTGTAATTATGAATATGCTCAGGGTTTAAAAAATAAATTTAAAAAAATAAATAAACACAAAAATATCTACTAGTTGACGTTTACGAAGCTTAATTCAGCACAATTTTAAGATGCACATACAGCTTAATTCTACACAGGTATGTAATATTAATAAAATTATGCATGAATTTATAATTAAATAAAAAAAGTAACATTTAGATATTGGTACTATATCGAAAATTAAAACTTTATAGTTCAATATAAAATTGTTCCAATGTTGCAACTTAAAGTTAAATTAGTCTCTTTAGCATCCTATACTTGAAGCACTAAAAACTTTCCCTCACAAAATTACAGATTTAAGTTTACATTATAAAGAGAGAAAGTTAGTTTTATGAAAGCTAGAAAAAAATGAAATTCCTCCTAGTTCATTTCTTGGAAAGATGTGTTGTTTATGAAAGAACAAAATTTTCAGCATTTATTTAATTTTGATGATGATTTAATTCCATAAAAACAATACAGTATTTCCATACAAGAATACAGTCGTTTCAATCAAATTGTTTTGGTTTTTTATTAATTCCTTCTAAAATTACACAAAAAGTAGAAAAAATTATTGTAGATTAGTTGCAAACAATAAAATTTCCTAGCTCTAGAAAATTTGGTTTTAAGCAGATTATTACAGATAATCTCAAAAGCCATAATTTTTTTCCCCTTCAGATTTATGATTTTTGCAGATTTTTTTTTGTGGGTTAACATAGAATACCACCCACGTTTAGCCTGTCAGCAGCACAGCTTGGATTGAACAAATCCAAAGCTAGAAAATATTTTTTTATATTATAAAGCATTATAATACATGTCAAAAATACATTACATAAATTTGCATGACATAATAACAACTTATTAAAAAAGAATCAAATTTTTGAAAAGGGAAAAAAATAATAATACAAAATATAACTTAAAAGTTAAGATTTTATTTACGTTTTTTCTTTTGAAGAACAAGTAAGAACTTTTAAGCACTTTTAACAGTGCTTAATTTCTATGATGCAAAATTATACTCTATTAAGCACATTAAGGAACTCTTAAAGAAAAAGGAAATTCAATTCAAGGAAAAATCCACGAAGTTTCTTGTTCTGCAGCTCCACAGCAGATACTAAATCAAAAGTTACGATAGATGAATAAAATAACTTTTGAATACAGTGAATGGCTCTCTTTTATACAATATTTTAAATTTAAAAAAAAAGTTGAGTTAAGAGTAGAGCTTCAAAAATTGGCTATATTGAATGAAATGTAAACAATATTATCTGCTTCCGGGAAAACTGATAAAAGTTTGCTATTAACGAAGTCTAGAGTGAGAAAAAAAAGTGAGTATATTAGAGACAACCTCTAAGAGGATAACTGAAAAACAAATTTGAGAGTGGATTTTAAACAATAAGCAAATTTAGAGTTAATTATAAAGAAAAGAGTAATATATTTACCTAAAATGAGTAATTTGGTTTTCAAGAAGTATTCTTTATTGTTCATTAATATCGGCAAAAAAATCTTTCTCTTCAACAGTCACAGTTCCAATGCCGTCCGGCCTTAGGTAGAAAATAACTTTTACTTTTTTAGAATATTATTTTCGTAAAGCACACACAATATTACAATAAAATTAGTATACTTAATTATTTATAATATACATAAACTTGTTCTTAGCATTGATACAATCTTCATAATAAGCTATGAAGTGTATTTAAAAATGGCTAACAATTAAAAAATTAATTAAAAAAATATTGTTTCATATAAATTTTTATCAAGCATCATTCATATAAAGTAAATGATACATAAAAAAGCTTTAGATTTCTTTTAATATGTAATTTATACATTCATGTCTCACTGTTTCATACAATTTAAGCTTTTAAAAATAACTTAGGGATGTTTTGACAATATTTTAGACACTGAACAAACCATCCAAATGTAATGCATAAGTAGAAAAATTAACTTTTATAGTATAATAATTTATTTTTATTTTTATGTAAAGTATTGAATGATAATGCAAATTTTAAATTAAATTGAAAACGATACTAGTATGAATGTAAATAATTTATATTTTTGAGATGATTTTCTATTTTTACCACCGATTTCTAAATTAGTTTTCAATATTTAATAAATATGCACAATAAAACTTCATTGCAAAAGGAAGTTTAATTAGTTGAACAACTTTTCAAAGAATAGTAAAACTTTTTGTAAAAAATTCTTTACACTGCAATTGTTCTCTACTACTAACCTATGCAACTAAAACATTTTATTTCACAAAACTCACAGTAACTTTAAAAGCCATAATTGTTGAAAAAAATAAAATGAAAGTTGAGGATATTTCAGTTCATTATTCGTTTTTAGATAAATATAATCCATGAAATAATTTTAATTAGCTTCTGGATAATTTTGTATTTGTGAAAAAAAATCTCTTAAGACCATAATAACATTCAATTTATGTATTATAGCAGTTTTTAAAAAAATAGTACAAAAATGATTAAAATAAAAAAAAGCATAGCAGGATCTTCAACAACTTATTATACGCTACTATTCTATATTGTCTACATTTTTTAAATACTCTAAACAGATCCACTCTCTAATATCAAACAAATATAATATTATTTAAGTTAATTTTGTTATGTAAAAATTATCAGAAGAGAAATTTAAATTATGCATAATTAAGATTAACACTAAAGGATCAAATGTGATACAACAGTGCACCGTATCAGATATTAACTGCTGATAAATATATTTTTAAAGCAACAACATTAATCACAAAACAATAATTCTAAGTCACACATAACAATAATATGAAAGAAACATAAAGGAAAAATTTTGAATAATATCAAATATTCCAATAAATAAGAGTTAAAATCAAAAAGGTTTTTCCTTATAATCCAATAGATTCCACAAAATTTTTTTTTCCTCTTAAAGTTTTAAGGAATAAATTCGAAGAGAAATGGGTGTCTTTTTTTCAAAGTACTTTGTCGTTTAAATGCATGATATTAATCTTTTAACACTTATTAGGTAATAATATGAACTGTAAAAGTATTAATTTAATATTTCTTTAAAAAAAATGAGTGGAATAAACAAAACAATTTTAGGTTCATGTCTTTACCATTCTTTCCAGTTATGTTTCAGTGCTTGGCAATCTAAACTTACATTACGAACATGTGGACTGCAAAAAGAATAGACAAAAATGTTTTTCTTTTCTATAGTCTTTTTTGAATCTATTCTAGAAAGATGTGACCAATAGCTTACTTTATTTTAATAGATTACACACAGATGGATATATTTTTTCATAGCATTTAATAGCAAAATCAGCATTTTGAAACTGAAAATTTTTCTGTCGGTAAAAAAAAATTCTAGCACTCTCATGTCTAACTCAGCTGCATTTTGAAAGATATTCTCCATTTCAGGCTTCATTTTCCACCCTCTAATAACAAACCGAAATATCTCTTGATAATTTTTTAATGGCTAATATAATCAAGAGACGCCTGGTGGCATAGCGGTAGCGCTTCGCGCTGTCGTGCCACAGGTCCCTGGTTCGATCCTCGGGCCGGGCAAGGTGGACTTAGTCTTTCATCCCTTCAGTGGGTCGATAAATGAGTACCAAGCATGTTTGGGAACTAAAAACTGGGGGTTCCGCGTTTGGCTGACCACCTGACCGGAACATCTGCTCCTGCATTCCAGAGGACAAGGTCAAGAAAACTGAGATGGGCACAGTAGGCCTTGGCCCTTTAGGGCTGTCTCTCCGCTGAGTTTAGTTTTTTTTAAAAAAAATCATGACTAAATACATCCACGAGGAAAAATAGCAAACTTTGTCTAGTTATATCATTACTTTGTCTGTGATATAACATTGCACCACTTTCATGGTGCAATGTTATATCACAGGTGGTTAGAAAAAATAAATCTGCAATCATAAAATAAATACAGAATCAACATGTTAATAATAATAAGCAACAAGTTATATCAGTCTAATGATGATTAAAATGTGGATGCTTTAAACATGCTTTTGCTTTTCATTCCATAATTTAAATCAACACATTCCACAAATTGTCAAAACAATTAAAATTAATTGTTAGTCATTAAATCTGCATTTAGAAGTAAGAGTTTCAAAAAATTCCAAATTTTATTCCATACAGAAAAATAATTTTATCCCCCAATCCTAGCTACATTTTGCAAAGAAAACATATTACACATGAAATCCAAACAATGTTAAACTTAATCTCAATGATGCAGAGTAAAACATTTAAAAACTAAACCAAGTTAATTGCAATTTATATTTTATTCTTGAATAAATCACATAAATTTTGAAAAACTAACAATATAACCACAAGTTTGAAAAAAAAAGCAGCAATATAAATTGAATACAAGTTGAACTTTTTTAAGCAAGCATAATATTTCTACATTCTGAATTACTCTATTAAGGAAAAAGAAATACTCATGAAATATAAGTGCCTAAAAATGTAAAAGATTTTAACTGGAAGTGGAACTGATAAGAAAGTTGCCAGAATTTTTCTGCAATTCATTAAGTTTAAAATGCTTCTTTTTACAAAATGATGATCAAAATAAAATAAATATAAGATTAAAAAAATTAATTAAATATAAAATTCAAAAAAAATCATACTTTTAATTAAGTTTATTGTTATTTATCTAGATCATAAAATGCTAAAATAATGTCCATCATTATTTATCAAAGATTTCTAAATCACAAAAATGGATTGTGTAAGAAAGAAAAATAATTTTTCAGGATGATTCTAAAGCTACCATAAATGTTTCAGGTTTAACTGAAGCATGGCATCAGTTGTTATATAAATTTAGATTTTTAAAAACAATCTTGCAATCAAAGTACTTACTAAAATTTACTTAACATGTTAGCTTTACAATACTAATAAAGTATAAATCTAAAGAACTACAAAATTATCAAGGTTCTAATAGGCTAAATAGTTTTTTTTTCTTCTCTTAATATTTAAACTAAAGATGTATCCAAAAAAAAAAAAAAAAAGGCGGAGTACAACTAAAACTTTTCAAAATTTTTTTTTCTCTCTTTAAAAGTACTTAGAACTTAACAGAATAATGAAAAAAAAATGTTTATTTTTTGAGCACATATAATCGATTAATGAGCCACAATAGAAAAGAATACAAAGAAACTGAGCTGTTAAATGAAAAAACTAATGTGAAATTATTATCAACAATGATAATTTCGGAATACATTTATTGGTGTTGATAATTTTTTTAAAGAAAAAAAAACATTATTTTGAAAATGTTGTGTAGTATAACTTTAATTCCTAAATTTAAATTAAGTACATTATTTTATCAGATTTCAAACGAAAATAATAACATGAAATTATTATAAAGGAAAAAAGTATTTTTGTTTTTATCCCAAAAATTAAATATAATGAAGGAAAAATTTTACCAATTTGTTTTGCTTTTTTGCCCTCCTTACAATAAATACTATTTTTTAATGTTCCTTATCACAGTTCCTATTCATCCAAAAACTAATTTATTAAAAAAAAGTGCTTTCTCGATAAGTTTAATTCTTAACACTAGGTAAGGATACCATAACAAAATTTAAGTTTGAAATAACTCTAAATAAAACTTATTATAAATTTGATTTTTAAATATAAATCAGTGATTCTAAATTTCTGGAGTAAACTTGTTTCAAGCACTTATGCAACAATAATAGCTTAGTTACTTATTGGCACAGTCGATTTAGATGTTGCTCACACAGCTGATGGAAAATTAGAGGCATAAATGGAAATTATGAGATTATCAGTAACTAAAAGACTAGAAAAGTAATTAAGTTTGGGGAAATTTTATTAAATCTTTTCAATCTACATAGCTATTAATCTGTCTATTAACCCTGTAATGGTTGCATAATTTTGAAAACAATCATATAAGTGCCAAATTTTTTTTATTCAAGAAAATTATATAAAACGAAGTGCATTTACAATATGCATTCATTCTTAATTTATGGTTTAATCGCAAATCTACATGTTCGATGCATGCTGATATCTAGTTTAAAATAAACTTTCTCAAAACGCATTACAAATAGTCTAGTGTTGCTATCTGGAACATAGAGAAATCAACATGTTTACGGGCATAAGCAACAGATTGTTTCAATCCTTTTGGAACATTACTTCAGCCTAGAAATATCACAATAAAATTTTAGAGGGCAAAATTTCGTCTCGTCATTTTTGCGGGAACGAGAAAGAGTAAATTGTAATCAATTGCAAGTAAAACTGATTTTAAAACCTACTTGTTTCAGTTTACCGTGATCAGACATGTGACTGGACTATATAAAAAGCTTTGATGGCAGAGTGTAGACACGTAAAAGGATAAACAATATCACATAATACTATAAAATAATTTTTCTACCATGTGAAAGAAATTAAAGATTTTTTTACATATAAATATTAAATAATAAGTGTCAATCTAAAACAAGTTTCTTTGTATCTAATTTTTTAAACCTGTATAAGTTCATTTCACTGAAAAATACTGAAGGGGGCACTAGTTCTAAAAAGGAAAAAGAAGCAATGCTTTTCAATGAAAAATAACACATATATATGCCTAATAATACAATATAAACTTAATAATAATATTTAACTTCTTTTTGAACCAGTTACTCTTTTCCCCCTGTTTCTGTAATTCAGTAGTTTTTACTAAAAACAGTTTTGATTAAAAACAGCTGCTTTTTCTTATATTTAAGAAAAAATTATCAAACCCAGATTTTTTCTTCTTCATTCTTTAATTTTCTAAACAAATATTTAAAAGGTTTTTCTACCACAGTTGAAGAAAAATGTATTTTGCATAAAAACTTGCTTAAAGTCTATCTCATCAGTAGATTAAAATATTTTTTGTGAGATGAGAACTATCTTAAAATAATTGGGAAGGAGTTATATCCTATCTCTACTCTAAACGTTAGAGGAGATAAAATATCCATTTTTTACAGTGTCAATCATATGAGCTAATTTTTGAAGCCAAATATTGCTACATACCTCCTTGTAACATAGATATGGTTTGAAGTTTTTACTGGTTTGAGGTTAAACGAGGGGAATTGGTTTATGAGATAGTCCTGTACATGGCCATGATCCATAGATGGCACTCATTTTCATCGCCACTGGCATAAAGTCCGCTATTACCTTCCTCGACCACATTGAAGAAAAATCTCCCACCTTTAAGATCTGAAATTTGAAGTAGCATTAAACAAAACAGGAAAAGAGATTTTATTCAAACAAAAGTGGATTCTTGTTCAGAGATGCCATCTTTTTTTGCACTAACTGAAGTTGCTCTAAATATTCAATTTACTAAATTCTATTTCATTAATTTTAATAAGAATCTTGGATACAAAATCTGGGTGTACAAAAGGCGTTAAAATACATAGACATTTAAGATAGATGAATTATAACACTGATAACCTGATGAATTTTTAATGTATTTCCTTAGTCTGTGTAATTAAAACCCTTATGGAATAACTTTTATTGTATGATTTATAGTCAAATTATTCTGTTTTTTAAATAAATTTTTCTTCATGAATTCCACACATAATTTTTCTTTGCATATTGTAGTTAGTTTTTTTACCATAGATTCATTTTCTTAGGCTAGACTACATATATATTTCAATAGAATAGCTCTTTAATATAACAGAGGATAAAAAAGAAATCAATTTTAGAAAAACCCACTTTAGGGTGGGTTTTACTGGGCTTTTCAGAGTGGGTTTTACCTAGTAAAGCCTGACCGGGTTTCTCTGGGCAAGTGGGTTTTTCGCAACCCTGAATAAGATTAATAAAAATATTACAGCAACAGATTTTCTCCAGATAACAGTAACAGATTTCAGAAGACACTTTTAATTAAATGAAAAGGAAGCAAAACTAGTTAGAACACCATTAACTATGAGTAATTTTTGAAAATCACTATCACATTAATGAAGATTAATTTTATTATGAAACATTAACTGGTGATTCATCTCAGATCCTGGAGATAAAAACAATCTGAACAATAAATTAGTTCATTTCATACTGAACAAACCCAAAAACAAATTGCACTCCAAAAAATGACAAGATTTATACCAAAGGGCCAGAAAGCCAGGTTGGTAGGACACCGGGCCCATGTCCAAGAGGTCATGGGCTCGATCTCCGCAAACCCTAGACTCTCCGAGTAGTAAATGGTGACTGATGCACATTAAATCTGTCAAGTTACAAAGTTCTCCATTCTCCCATAAATCATACCTCTGAGGATACTGATTTATGAGTTTCTTCTGGAGATGAGTTCCTTGTCTTCTGGATTGGTTCAAAATTACAAGGCTACGGAGTTGAATATTAGTAGAAGTCATGAACCCAAAAACTTGGGTAGTCTGTTCAACGACTGTTAAAATTAAAAAATACAATTTTTACCCATCTTAGTTTAAATCAAATTTCATAATACACAAAACTAATGCCTATTTTTTTAATCATAAAATGGGCACATTCCATATCAAAAGTAAGTAAAAAATTCAATATAATTTATATATAAGACATTTGTTACAAATAAAATGTTTAAAAAAAAATACAGTCTGAATAACCCCAGGCCTTCTGGCCCAAAACAATTTTGTTTTATACTAGAGTTCATATTTGTTAAGCTACACTATAACCACCACTCCACTGTGCGTGCAGTTCAGCACTGATTATTTATAAAACTCTAAATTCAAAATAGACCAGAATAAGAAAAATCCATCAAGAATTATTTTAAGTTTAGTTTTAATTGCTAAAGCTTAAAATTCTGCCATTTGTTGAATTGACCCGTTAATTGTTTCAGATTAGTTGTTTAGAGTAATAATCATGTTATATGCTTTTTTTTTTCTTTTCAGTTAAAGGTCTATTAAATTGGTTGGACAAATTATTTAGAATAATTCGTAAAGATATAAATGTTTAGTTATTGGAGTTTATGCTTATAAATTAAATAGAAACTAAAAAAACTAAGTAAATAAAGTAAAAAATAGAAAATTTATTACCAAGTACTGGCTCAACATAATCTACAGTATATCCATCCAGCTGCATCATTTCCGTAGGTTCCAATTTCTTTTCTCTGTAACTGCACATTGCAAAACTATACTGAGGATAACTGGTTATATTAAAAGATAATATTAAAGAAAGGCACATGCATAAGTTTAATAAATTGAAAAAAGATTATAGCAAAACAAGATATTTTGCATGATATTTTTTTAGCAAACATCTATACTTTTATTGAATTGATACTGATGCTAATAAAACAGGCTGTAAATAATATACTATATAGCAAGAATTTGATATTACTCTATTACTTTGGGGGAAAAAAATACAAGTTTGAACATAACATACAGAAAAAAATGCAAGTTATTATAGTAATAATAAAAGCTAATAGATATTTTTTGTTTAAGTTTTTATTTTGTTTTTCAAAACTCACATTTGAAATATATTACAACTAAATACTAATCACCTAAATTATTCATAAATTGAAAAGCAAATAATTAGACAATAGCAAATTCTTCAAAATCTGAAACAGTCTAAACTAATTACTATTTCAAACCAGAATAGTTAAAAAAAATGAGTTTAATGTAATTTTCTTAATGATATATGACAGTGTTGGTGATATTTAGACAACATTCCTATCTAATTGTCAAAATTAGCCAGTAAGTGATCAGTCTACAGTTTGTTTTCAAATGGTGAGGTACCATTTTGTAAGCGCAATGTTTTTCAAAATTTGCTTGCTTATTAAAAAGTATCTAATGCCTACTAAATAAGTAAACAATGACTAACAAAGTTGTTAAAAATCATTATTTTCATAAAATAAAAATTTATTTAAAAAACAGATTCTCATAACTTATATGTTACTGCTATAATAAAATAGGAAATATAGCAGAAAATTTTGAAAATTTCCAAACTTTTATGTTTTAATAATTTTTTACAACTGATTAGTCATGGATCAGTGTGCACCTTAAGACATTTTAATAAACAATAAAAACACCTACCTGAACCAGCAAAAAATATCTTATTTTCCATTTTTTCCTAACTTGCTTTCCTTGTGCAAATAAATACCTGTGAAATAATTTTCATTAAAACATAATTAAATTTTTTTCCCCAAAATAAGTGCTTTAAGTATGAATATGAATTGCAATAAAAATAAAACCAATGAGTAACTTTTTTCAAATTCTTATCCTCTGCTGAAAACAAAAGCTTAGTAATTTAAAAAATTCTTAAACATTCTTTAAATTCATCCGAAATTTTTTTTTCATTTCAATTTTTGCATCAATAGATAAACTTGAAACCACATAAGTATAAAATCCATTATTCAATATTAAGTATTTACCAGAATTTTTGGTTATCAATGTACTAAATTAAAAGTCTTAGGAGGACGCCATACCCAGATAAAAAAAAACCCGAATTGGCAAAATCAGTTGTAAGTCTCACACTTTGGGGGCGTCTCTTTGAGGGAGAAGTGAAATGGTACAGTGACAGTGATATATGATAGATGGTCAGTTAAACTATCCCATCCTTCCCTAAGCAAAACTGAACAATATAAGCATTAGTTTTGAGAAGTGATTCTGGGTTTGCGGTCTTTTATTTTTAAACTTCTTAGTTTCATTGTGAAATATCCAGAATAAACATTCTAACCATTTATTTGCATGTAAATATTTAATAGATGCTAGGGGGATTAACTTATATCTTACAATTAATTCGTTTCAAATTCGAACACCAAGAAGAATATAAATTTTTATTTATGTGTGTGGAATTAATATAATTAATTAAAGTAACTTAGTTTTAATAATCGGCGCTAGAACTGCTAAGTATATTGAGCTGTAAATATATGAAGAATTATAATTATAAGAATTCTGAGAAAAATACAATTTCTAAAAACGTAGGCAATTTATTAAGTCATAATAGAGAATTAAAAAATGATTAAAACTTATACTAATATAATAAAAAGCTAATAATAAAAAAATAATATAAAAAAATAATAATTATATTATAAAATATGATAAAAGAAAAATCAAACGCTTTTTAGGTTGCATCAAAGAAAATTTTTGTTTTAATGTATCTTTTTCAATCTTCCATTCACCATTCGGGAAGTTTTAATTTTCTGTAAATAAGGATGATAATTTCTCAATAAATTTTATAATTTATTTCTATTGCTTTGTAATTTTGCTGAAGTTTATGTTTTGTATTTGTCTGAGAATTTTTCTCCTTTCATTTTTAATAGTTTAAGACACAAACGTACATTTCAATATGTGTGTGTGTTAAAGCAAAGGAAAAAGAAAATAAATAAAAAATATTTTTACACAAAAATACTTTTATATTTTTTTCCGTTTCAATAATTTTATATTTGCTTTCTGTTTCATACATTTCAATCTCTATTTGAATTATTAAATTTTCTGTTTGAGTATTATTTATTTTTGTATTTTAGTATTATTTATTTTTATTTATTTACTCTCCTTTTTTAAAGTGAATTTGCACCACAAGTTCCATATTACTTCAGCTTTAGAAAAATGGAATTCAGATACTACACGCTAACAGATGTTTCATCTGTTAGCGTGTAGTTTGATAACCAGCGAATTAACTTTTTTTTATTATTTATTTATTTTGTTATTGTACTCTGTCTACAGTTTTAAAATTTTGTTTTGATCACATCTTGAATTCTCTACTTTCATTTTAATTGTGTATCGACGAAAACACACCTGTTTAGATACATATAAAAGCTAAGAGGTCATTTTTGGGGTCTAAATTTAGTGAAAAAAATGTTCTCGAACTACTTTTTTGATGTATTTCTTATTTACGTAATGAAATATAAACTTATTTATAACGCAGGTAAGTTTGTAGACATATGTCAGAGCTTCGCACAGACAAAAATAAATAATAAATCAAAAATAGAGAAAATGACTGTGTAATAATACAAAAAATTCCATTTTTGTGGGCAAAGCATGCAATTAAAAAAATTCTCTAATTTAAATCATATTTTTTTTTAATAACGATCCTGATCTTTTAATTCTGTATAATCAAGATAAAAACATAAAAAGGAGAGAAATAAAAAATATAAATAACAAAAATACAAAATAGAGAAAATATAAATAGTTTACATGTGTATGTGCATTCAAAGCAGTATAACTTGAGTCACAAGAAATTTACAATTGGAATATTTTATTATGTTTACATATGGTGACAAAATAAGGGCTAAAAACAAGAGCAAAACTCTTATTTTATCACAGATGGAAAAAAGGAATGTAATATCAAAAAGGTAATTAAAGGTAAAATCGGCATAGTAAGTAATGCAATGGTAATTAATTATGGGCATTTATATTCTTAACATTTTCCTGTCATTTTTAAATAGTCATCGAATTTTCCCACGAGATTTAAAAAAGAGTTTCTCAACAAAAGATTGGCGGTTTTTTTCAAAGATAAAACCTATTTTGTAATAAAATACTAAAAATTTGTATTATATATTTTTTTCTTAAAATTTTAATACAACTTGCTAATATCACCAACATACTCCCCAATCCCCATTGTCTAATGATTAAATTATTTAGAATACGTTGTATGTTATTAAATTTATTGTATGTGTTAATGGATTAAAATAAATCAAATGGTGACATAAATTAAAAATTCATTTATTTAAAATGTAGTTTTAGCAATGATTATTTGAATGCATATAAAGTAACGACTTTTAATTGCAAATCTATCTAATTGGTATAACTACTTATTTTAGAGAATAATAATTTTGATTCAATAATTGTGAATAATGCTGACAAAAAGTCAAAATAAAAGAAAATAATACTAAAATATAGAACTAAAATATAAAGTCAGGCAAGAATATGTAAAGCAGATAGGCATTATGATGCACAGCCAATAAAAATTAAGAAATATAATATTCATGTTTATATCTATCAATACTTTATAAAATAAAATAAATGCTGAGCAACAACATGCGTTGTTGAGAAATAAAGAGTATTTGCTAGAAGGAAAATTATAATACGAATCGTTCACACTGTGAAAGTAAAATTTTACTGAGAAAACTCATGATACTAAGCAATTCTGATTTGCCCGAAATGGATTTGCATACAGTAAAAATTGTATAAATTAACAAAGGAGTTTTCTAGTAAATTTATTAACAGTAACATGCAATTAACTTATTTTTTTTATATAGAATTTAATTACTTTATTTGGGTAACCATTGTTTTTTTTAAATTTTTTTTATCAAATTTAGTCTATTTGTTTCTTGGATAACTAAACATTACTACATAATTTTTTAATTCTATTCATTTGATTAAAAGTGGTATTTAAATAGATGTTTTTAAGAACATTAGAATTCCAAGTAATTAGTTTATTTGTCTTAAAATAAAAATAATTTCTATTATCCAATAGACCAACAAAGCAGATATTTTCTTCTTTTATAATACCCAGATCCAAAAAAATTTAAATTATCATGATTACAAAGCAAGGTTAATTCCTAGAGACAAATAGTATTTAATAAAAAAGTATATTCATGAAAATTGAAGATAATTAAATCATCAATAAATATAAAAACAAGTTCGATATTAAGAGTACAATTTTTTTTAGTGCAAAAATAAATTAGCTAAGAGAGATGAAAAATTAGATACTTCCAATATTGTTTCAATTAGAAAAAAAATATCTTTTCCATTTTAAAGATAATTATTAAATAGACTAAAATTAATTGGAATTTCCCAATAATCAAAATCGCAATTAAAGATTTTTTTCAAATTATAGTAATAATTCAAAAGGACATCTCTTAGTTTAGAAAGGGGAATGCTATTGAAAAGATCTTGGAAATCATAAATGGCAATAGAATTAAATTTATTATGTTTAATAAATTCCAAAATTGGTGGATTATTAGTGATAATCCAAGAAAAACTTTCTCTAACAATATTGTTCATAATTTTATTTAAGTAGTTAAAGAAAAAGTTGCCAAGTTTAATTAGGCAAGTATTAGACCCACTTGTGACTGTTCTGAAATTAATAGTAATTTTACAAAATTTAGGACTGATATTTAAGTAAGAAAATTGTATATTGCTAATTTTAAATTTTTAACCTCTTATACAAAGCTAAAAAAAGTTTTAATGATAATATTATTATTTAAATTACGAATTTTAAAATTTTTACTATTTTTTAACTAACTCCGTATTTAAAAGTTCTACATAGAATTTCTAACAGAAGATTGCATAATTATTGTTTGCTCTGTCTATGGGGGTAATTACGAAATTTTTTCGTAGTTGCTTAGTTGGTATATATATATATGTATTATTATTATTAACTAATTAAATATATTTATCCTAAAATGTTTTGATAAGTTGTTATTGCCAAAATTAAGAAGAAATAATAAGAAGAAACATAAGAAAATTCGAAAGAAAGTCTTCCATTCTAACTCATTTTAAAGAAAGCGAATGAAATAAAAACTATTTTCAATCACAATAGAAGACCCCAGGCTATTTAACCCCTCAACTATTCAAGGAAAGTGAAGAGGCTTTTCTCCTAACCCCCAAAAGATCCCCCCTACTAGAACTTATACCCGTATTGGTAAATGAAGGGAGGACAGATGGAAGGCGTGGTTTAGGCTCTTTTCGCAAATTTTTCATCTTTCTTTTATAATAACACATTTCATAATTGAAGAAAATAATTGCGAATTTTTTCTTTCGGAAGCTTGAAATGTATAGTTCGATTACGTGAACTCAAAAATAAAGATTTACTGAATGAATTTTGATAAAAAACATATTTCCAGAAGATAACTCTATTACCGATCTTTCACCTCCATTAATAATTTTAAATTTATAGTAAAACAAAAAGTGATTTCACAAAATCTTAGAATAAACTATGAAGTTTCAAATGCTGAAAGAATTTTTTCAAAATATCAAAATGCAAAAAGGTTATTAGTAAATGAAGCTCCCATAGAAAAAGCATTAGCTGCTGGCATTGAGAGGGTAGGTATTGCGTCCTCTTAACAGCCATACTTAGTTGAGATCCTGAGTTGGAATATTTTTTTTTTTTTCAGTTACGACAAATTGCTTTTTCAATATGCTGATCAATTCAATACAGGAAGAAAATATTGAACAAATTTGATGAAATAGCTTTTCATTTAAAAGAAGAAAAAAAGGTTTTAAAAATGGTTTTGCTTAATTTCTTCCGTTGTGATACATTGTTCCGGTCTCATAAGCTTTTGAAAAGAAAAGTTTTTTTTGTTGTTAAAACCATTTAAAACAAAAATAAAATGTGAAATAATATTTTAAGTCCTTAATTGAAACTAACTAAACCATCCAAAAGTATCTTGAAGTCAGACGTGCCAACCTAGCAAAATTAACATTCAGGAGTTTCCTTAACAAGAATTCAGGAGATTTCAGGAGGGATAAAAAAAAGCGCACGGTATACAATATTTGACACTTCTAAGGAATTTTAAGTAAAAAATTTATTAAATAATAGAATGCAAGAAATTTTACACACTAATGGAGCACAAATTGTGGAAAAATATTAAATAGAAATAAAATAATTAAACACAGATTTAGAAACAAAATTATATTAGGTAGATACTCTTTATTTAAAAAATAAATACAATTTCCTTAATAAAACATTATTCAAAAACCCTTGACACTGTAATAAAAATGAACAAAAACTTTTAAAAAATAAACAAATTGAAGAACTATTTTATTTTAAAAAACCAATTCAATACTAATGTATAATAATACTAATGTTTGTACACTAGAGAATCAATTATCCGGGATGCGCGGGACCATCGCCATCCCGGATGTCTTAATTTCCCGGTTTTCTGGATCGACCAAAAAGTGGTCGTTAATCGATGTTTTATCGAGCCCAAATTACAAGGAAAAAGTGTAAACGCATTTTAAATTAAGAGAAAAAAGAAGAGCACTCCTAAATCGAAAAAGGAAAAAAATTGTAGAAAAATAACATTTAAAAGAATAAAAAAATTTGCAAGTTTAGACAAGAAAAACAAGCTTAAAAGGAAAACTTATTAATCTAAATAAAAACAACACTTGAAAATTATCGAACCGAAACGATAGTTAAAAAACGGCACTAGCATAAATATTAAAACCTGGAACAAGGCAAGATCAATGGAATTTATAAAAAATAAAAAAAACCTAATGATAAAATTTAGGAATAAAAATAATTTATTGAGTGCGAAATTTATCAGGAAAAGGAAAAAAAAAAAAAAAAAAAATCAAACGTAGTGGAATCAGAAAAACAAAACTGCAATCTACTTCATAAATTAATTGTATGTTTAAATTAATAAACAATTTTCCTTTTATTTTTATTTTTTTATAAAAACACTACTTTTAATTAAAGCAGGTGCGATTCCACATCAAGAAAAACTTGCGAATGGTACCGCACTTCCAAAGAATCAGAATTTATTCAAAAGAAAATTTTCTTTATTTTTTATTAATCAATGTCAAATAGATAAATATATTTTTCTCTTTCATCTTCTGTTTGCTGATATGCATGTGCAATTCATTTTTCCCACTCCCTCGTAAATCAAACAGAACACGAAATCAGCATGCCACTCCTCTGAGTTCGATTGACGGCCTAAAGGAGAAAATAAAGATCTAAAATCTTCAAGGACGCAGAAGAAATGACGTTTCTCTGGGTAAACGGGGGAAAAAATTCTCCCCTTTGTCACATTTTCCTCTACTCACCTTCAAGGATGAGTCCAATTTCCACTTTTTTTTTCCATATCGTTTTAGTTCAAAATGGCGGGAGAAACGAGCGAAACTTTATCTGCATACCGCATAAATGGTTCTCTACTGTATGCATAAAAAAAGAGTTGCAGATTTAGCTCTTCGCAATTAAGTCTTGCTAAAGTCATTGGTACATGATTTTTTGAAATTGGTTGCATACTTCCGTTTCTACTCAGACATCCTTAAAAAAAATTTTTTTTTTGAAGACTAAACGAATAATGGATATCACGTTGCTAGTTTACAAGTTTGTTGCCAACCGTGGTAAAATACGAATTGAAAACTATGAAAACAGAAAGATACAATATCAATTATAACAATCGAGAGTACGAGTTTCCCCACTCCTGTACGGACGTCACTCGATATCATCATGTGACGTCATAGCATTCAACTCCCCACGAAGATTCCTACGAATCCCAGTGTAAGGGGGCGGGTGAAGTAGGAGTGTTAAAGAGGGGTAACGTTGAAGAGGAGGGAAAAATAAAGCACGTGCAGCTACGCCTCAGGCAGATGGTAGTTCGATAAGAGGGGATGGAATTCACCCTGAAAGAAAAACAAAACTTCCGCAATCGCGGAAAAATTAGGTAATTTTGAGTTTGGCCGTCGATTGCAGTAAAATTCGGGAGTTTTTTTAATCAATTCCGGAGGGCGGGAGAATAACTCAAAATTCGGGAGACTCCCGCAAAATGCGGGAGAGTTGGCACGCCTGTGGAGTATTTCATTTAACTATTACTTAATCATATTACTTTTATTCGATAAACTTTTCTAAATAGAATATGATCGAAAAGAATATTACTTTTCAATAAGCAATTCAAAAATATAATTTTTTGTTCTTCAAATTTGCTAACATAATAATAAATAAAAGAACTGAATATTGAAGAGTATTGAGTGATTTTGCCCCTGCTTGTGTGTATTATAAAAATATCATATTTTAGAATTATTTAATTACTGTCATTTGTTTACTGTATACCTATATATCATATTATTAGGTTCATCTATATATCTATATAAATCTTTCTTAATTTTTTTCTTATTTGTTTGAAACAATAAAAATTTTAATGTAAAATTAAGGCAATATTTAACTTTTTATATTAAGTAATTAAAATTCCATATAAAACAGGGTAATTCCACTAATACTGATGTTATATTTGTAGACTTGAAATGCATATAACTTAATTAAAAATCCTAAAATACTTTAAATATTTGTTGTAAGGATATCTCTTGAGGTCTTATGCACTTGTGCAGAAACTTTTTAACTTCCGCGAATGTTTTAAAAAAATAAAAACTGTTTGTTATGGACGTAACAGACACAAATATCAAAAGTTTTTCATATATATTCAAGAGATAATATAATAACATTTTTGAAGAGATTCAAGTTCTAAAGATTGTGACTCTCAATAATTAAGAAAAAGCACATATAAATTTCCTACTAGCTTAACATTTGGTGTTACTGACATAACACTCTCTGATTTTATATCATAAATTAGCTTTTACAAAATGGAAACCAATAAAAGATTACAAAAAGTATGACTAATAATTAAGAATAAATAGTTAATGATTTTATGAACATATTTGATAAGTAAGAGAGAATTGTATTAATAAATTTTTGAGTAAAACCAATACTTTTTGTGCACTTTTTTTTTTCTTCAAAATATATGATTATATAAAGATTTATTAAGCAAAAAGTTAGTTTCTTAACCATGTTTGCGATTTAAGTAAGAAATAAATAATGCTCATATTCTGATTTTTACGTAAGAAGTTTACAATGCAGCAGTGAACTTTGTTACAGAGAAAAATTTTTTCTTTTGATGTGTGACAGGCTAGTACTTTTTTTATTTGATTTTTTTCTTTCATTTCAAAAATGTTGTGCAACACCATCAGAAAAATATATACACACTGAAGATCAAGAAGTTTTTTACCTAAGTTCAAGACCCTAAATAAATAGTTAAAAGGCAAATAATCTGAGATCATTGCCTATGAGTATATATTTTTGATACAGTGTATGCAACTGCTCTTTACACAATAATTTAGTCATTTGTTCAGTGTGCACATTTTACTTCATTTTGTTGTTGCATAATAATGAAGTTCTTACTAAAATACACCTGATTTTTGCATTCTCGAAAGTATAAAGATGTTGCTCTGTTTTTAAGTAACAATGTTCAAGAAATAGAAATTTTGATAAGATTTAAAAAACTTTAATGTTTTAGTGAATGCTAAATTAAATTTAGAACAGTTTAAAGCAGGTTTTTGAAAAAAAAAAACCCAGCTCACATGGGTTTTTTCGAGAAAAAACCCCCAATTTTGTCAGGGGATAAGTGGGTTTCACGAAAAGACCTCACCGAAGATAAGTTAGTTTTTTCAAGAATATTCTACATTCATATTAAATATAAATATTAGATATACAGAATAAGGATTGATTGATTATTATCAAAGGAAGAAACAGTTAGGAGATTAACTATTTCAGTCATTTTTATGCCTTGTAAATGATTGCATAATGATACAATTACTAAAATGATTCATGAATAATAAGTTATGTGATTAGTTATGAATTAAATAAACACATAACTTGCTTTTAAGTTAAAGAATGGTATTTTTAGAAGCATTTATGAAATGAAAAGCACATATTGTTTTGTTGCACATGGCACAAAAAATTATGAATTTTTTTTTTTACTATACATTTTGCTTTTAAAATGAATGAAAAAAGATAATAAATTTAAACAGTTGTTTTTTAAGTATTCAAAGTACTTAAGATTTTAATGAACACAAAGGAATTATTTAAATTTAATTGATAATTATGTATGAATATCCTTTCTTATATATTTCTATATCTCTACAATATGCATTCACATTTAATAAATAATTAGATGTTTACTATTTAACTTAATCTTTCTTTTGTAATAAACAAAATGTTTAACAAATAAAATATTAACAACAAAAATACGATTCATAGATACGAAATAAAATGCATCTTCATTCAAATGCAAAATATAAATGTAATATCTCTTTATTTCTTCGTATTAAAATATTTAAACATAACAGAAACTATTTCTGCTTTTCAGTCCTTAAGCAATTTCACAGTTTGAACTGAACTAATCTAAAATGAGAAATACAATATGGATGAAAAATTAAAAGAAATGTTTTGGCTTTCAAATGATATTCTAAATTGTTTTAATTATTTATTATTTGTTAAATTTTTTAAGATGTATAACTTTTTGTTCTGATACTCTTGATTCTTCAAAACATGAAAACAAATGAAGATTTTAAAATAATAGATTTGAAGAATCAAAAGATTTGGATTTTTGATACATCTTTTTATTTTAAGTAATGATGCTAGCAAAAACTGCAAAATTAAATTGTCCAAATTTAGGTTAGAGACCATCCACTAACTATATACATGGTTCATGGCCTTTCCCATAGGATTTTTTTTTTAACTTTTTGAGAATTCCATCATTTTATGAGGAAAAAAAAACTTAAATAACAATTTCGCTTTCTCATTTATTTATTTATTTTGTGAATTTAGGAGCTTATGAGCTAATTTAAAATTTTTAATAAATGCAGTAACAAATCATTAGGGTGGAGTTTAATAGTTTCACTAATGTCGATTTTTCTTTTTCATATGATTTTAAAAAAGAACAATTCCAATCAACAGTACAATAATCATATTGTATAATTTTTAATTAAGGAGTAGATGCCTTATCCACAAAATTGTTCTTAAACACAAATGCTGAGTTGCATATTCACTTAATTTTTATTTTGAAATTATTTAAACCCTACTTTAAAATTATTTAATTAAAGAAATTTTCAACTAAATTATAAATTTTAATTAAATATTGGCATTAGAAGAGGTTAACTAATGGAAACTTGTTTTTTTTTTATACAACAGTACCATTTAAATCTTCTAAAATATTGATGTCAAACTATTATGAGTTGTTCATTGCTCCATTAATAAAATTTTATTGAAACTGTAAAAACTTTCTGTTCTAAACAAAATTGAAATTAAAAACAGTATATTTTATTGTATCTGTAATACATCAAACTAAAAAGTTAGCAACAACAAACAGTTAAAAAACATTAAACTGCAAAATTAAATTAAATTTAATTAAATATATAATAAAGATACATTTTATTCTGCCTGCAATAATATATGTCTCTTTTTAATTTGTTGTTTATCCTTTTTAAAAGTAGTCTGATATGTGTATATATTGTACAAAAATGTATGCATTGTAGAAAATGTTTGTATTGTATGTTGCACCATTATTGACCATTTTACTACAGAAGATAATAGTTTTTCAACGGGACACAGAAACTATGAACATTTTAAAAACTTGAAAGATCAAGTTAGATATTTTTGGAAGATCTCGGCATTTTAATTAAGGATATTACAGTGAGGTGTGTAAAAGATATTTCTTAAATGGAATTTACTGCATTGCCAAAAAGTAAAATAACTGATGCTTTAAAAAAGATTCATTCATTTAAATCAGTTGATTCTTTTAACACATGAAATTAAGGTACTTATAATTGATAAGTATATTCTTAAGAATGTAATTTTTTTAAAAGTCTATCAAGAAGGTTAATTCAAGAGAAATAATTAAAGGGCAGCGATGTTTGTAAATTATTATTTGATATTCAAAAAAAAAAAAAAAAAAAAATTTAAATGTGGATAAAGTAGTATAAAACTTTTAAAACAATTCACTGTTTAATGAACATGTTTCAATTATATCCATTTAGTTTTAAATTTATTTAAATTCAAGTATTTTTAAAACCTTATAAATATGTAGTTTGTGTTTATAAAAAAATAAAATTTTATTGAAATTCATGAGGTTGTTGAACTTGAATAAAATTTTGATTTTACTGAGTGATTATATAGTTGCAATTAAATAATAATATTGAGTTTTAAATTTATATAAATTCAAGTATTTTAAAATTTTAAGAATATGTCGTTTGTGTACATAAAAAATGAAATTTTATTGCAATTCATGAGATTGTTGAGCTTTAATAAAAATTATTTTGATTATATTCAGTAATTAGATATTGTTGTAATTAAATAATAATCTTAACTATTTTAGTTTGGAAAAATAAAGTATTTTAGCTACATATTTGTTTTTGAATAAAATTAAGTATTATTAATACATTTTATCATAGTTTAGATTAAAAAATGAAAAAAATCTGATTTAAATTTTAAAAAAAAACTTATTTCAATTTTTAATTAATTTATCTTTTTTTAAAAATCATTCATTTCACCAACCCTAGTCACAACAGTTATACTTTTTTTCTAAATAATAACAATAATTGAAGGTTTTTAAGAAATTCTAAATTTCGATTAGTTGATAGATGTTCATAGTAGTAAACAGAGCTGAATATTGATGAAATAAAATAGATGAATAATAAGAAAGAACATAATTCTATAAGCAGCATTTTTATGTTATCTATAACCTCTAAAAAATAAATGCATTTAAAAAAAAATCACCTCTAGCAGTCTTTTTAGATTTCAGACCATACGATCTCTTCCCTTCCCACAATGCAGGCCAGCGTTCTTTTTGTTCCAATTTTACAGCCACATCTCAAGGAAGTAAGTAATTTGTTCCAGGTATGAATCCAGGCTGATCTTGCTAACCTGTTACAGATTTAATAGCAACAAGCAGATTAGAATATTTATTAAAACAACATTTTACAATATAAAAATCCAATAGTCATTATACTATTTAAGAAAAGAAAACAAAAACTTAATCTTAATATGTAAATAAATCAATTACTTATAGAATTACTAAGCTTTTACATAAAATTCAGCCAACATTTAGCATGACTCAATTAGTATGATTCTTTCATTATAATGACCACTGCATGAGTCCTGTTTGCTGGTCCCTAGACGCAATTTTATTTTAACGCCCTTAAGACGTCATAAGAAAATTTTTATAGCAAATTCTCTTTCTCCTTTAATTCTAATTTAAAGTGTAGAAAAATAAAGTTCAAAGAAACCTAGAGTAAGCCATGAATTTCAAATACTGAAAAGAAAATTTTAAAATATACAAATGAAAATAAATTATGAGATAACAACTTAGGATCACGTAACTGAGAAATTCTCTTCCAATAATTTGTTTCCATTTCAATATTTCAAAGTATTTTTTTCAGCAACAGAAACTTCATGACTTACAGTAAGTAGGTCTGCATGAACTTACTTTTTCTTACTTTTAAATTAGTAATGAACAGGGTTCCCACTCAATTTTTAATAAAAAATTCAAGGACTTTTCAATGACTTTCAAGGACCTAAAATCAAATTTTTCAAGGACCTATTCGGCATTGTTATATGCTAAAGTAAATGTCAACCAGATTTTACCCTGCCTAGAAATTGTATATTTTTAAATCACAATGCTTATTTGACAACAAAAAAAAATATTTATTAAATTTATCAGCTAATAATACAAATGGTTGATAGTCAGAGAGCTGTTTCAAATCACTTTAAAAAATTTCAATTAACAAACAAAAACAAAAAAACTCCAATTGACATAGGATACTAGCCAACATTTAAAACTAGCATCAGCAAAACGTTATGAAAAATTTAATGAAGTGAATTAGAATTAATGAAACTGAATGTATAATGCATATTACATTAGCATGAATTTTAAAATTTAGTGAATATACCTAATTGTCACTAAGCGTAATTTTTAAATCGCATTTATACGAATCTAGATATACTATATGTGAATCAAAATTATAAGAAAGGTGAAGTCTCGAAGATTGCGTAAATCACGTAGCACAGTGTGTGATTTGTACATTAAAATGGAATTGTGGCAAATGTTTTTTTAAATCGGAATAATATGAAAAGCAAATTATAGAAAACGCATGAACTAACAAGACATAAATCAAAATGTGACATACATAAATCACTTTAATGTGAATTCTGCATGATTAGCTAATAGTTTTCATGTGAATAGTGATCATTATGATGTAAATTGCAATTTGTGATTCGAAAGGTTCTTAATATAGAACAGCTATGTGTAATCCTTAAATCATTTTGATGAGAATTGTGGCCAGTAATTCGTAAATTTCTCTTTTATGAATCGCAATGTGATTTGTAAACTACTAGAATGATAATTGTGAGGCATGATTCTGAAATTACTTAAATATGCATCACGTTATATATTTCAGAAATAACTTTGATTGAAATCATGATATGCAATTGATAAATCACTTAATGGGAATCATGATGCGTGATTTATAAAATACATTAATATGAATTCTGATGACTAATATGTGATTCCTTAATCACTTTCAGTTAAACCACAATTCGTAGAACCTTTTCTATGAATTCTGATCCAAGAATTAGTTTAATGTGAATCACGATGCTTGTTCATAATCAATGAAACCTGTAGAATCAAATTTTATCCATTAGCAGTAAAACCTAAATATAAAAATTTTATTATAAACAGGGTATCTGCTACATTTTAGATTTTCAAATTCATGATTTTCCATGATTAATTCCAAGAATTTTTCATGACTTAAGGAAGTTACTATCGTCTCCAACAAAAATGCAACAATTTTAAAGCATTATACCAACATTATTCGAAATGATAGGTATAATCAAAACTTATACTCTGCATCTTCATATTTATAGATTTTAAATTTAAAAAACAGAGTAAAGAAAGAGTTGTAACAATAAAATAGCAGAAAAAATACAAAAGCAAATAATTTTTTTTCCTGCAGAATTATATTCTAAAGATACTTTTCTTGTTCATCAGAAAGGAAAGAAATACTCCTGATTTTTCTGTTCTCATTTCGGAGTAAAAAAAAATTCGTCACTGACTGGTTTGCTTCAACTAGAATTTTAAATTGATAAAATTAATAACAAAAATTCTTAAATCACAGAAAAGAGTTTAAAAGATTCGCTCTAGAAAGATGTCTTTCCTTTCATTTTTTGAAAGAGCACCATAATTTTTAAAGAACATGATAAAATCATTTTATATTCTAATAAAATATGACTGAGGTGATTTTGTCAGGAATTCAGATATTTAGAACAGGATAAAATTGGGGGGTATTCCATTTTAAAAATTTCATTTTTCGGAGACCTAAATCCATGACTTTTTCAAAAACATAGTAAAAATCATGAAATTTCATGACAAATTTAGTTCAATACTGAAATTTATGACTTTCCATGATTTTTCAAGACTTTTCAGGTGCGCGGATACCCTGAATAAATGATATAAAATTAATCATCTTTCGTACATAAATTAAAAGAACAAATAGGATAACAATATTAACCTGTCGTAATAATGAAGTCAACACATTAAACATATTTTCAAATCAATTAAACACTTTATATCATTCACAAACTAATGACTACAAAACCTAAATTTTGCTAGAAATTTCAGCTTTCAAAACATCAGAGAGATAAACAATAATCTGGTTTGAAAAATCTAGGAGAGAAAAATTTTGCATCTTCTTTAAAACTCCTTTTCACTTCAAGTATTAAAAATTGCATCTATCTTAATTTCTATAATTTTCCTTTGAATTTATTTATTATTTTTTACTACTTTTTTTGTAAGAAAAATTAGTAGTATTTTAATTCCTAAAAAATCAAGTACTTTTCAAGTACCCTATGGCAGAATTCAAGGACTTTACAGGGCCCTGATTTTTTTAAACCAAATTCAAGGACTTTCAAGGTTTTTCAAGTACCGTGGGAACCCTGATGAAGGAGATTTTGCAATGAAAATTTTCTACCACAGTATGACTTCACCTTAAGAACGTCTGAACTGCACCCTACTTTCAAACAAGGCGATAAAAATTTTGTTTGATTTTTGATTAATTCCAAGAAAAACACTCCAAAAATAGGTGCTAAGATAATTAAGAGCTTTCAAAACTAAAATTTTTTTCATTTGTCAATCAATAATTAAAATCCCGCAGAAAACTATTCAAACTACTCAGGTGTTAACAATAAAACTGGAAATGTAAGCAAACGTAAGAATTTTGCCAGAAGCATCTGTAGATCATTTGATGCCGCCTGTTGAGGAAATATTATTTATTTCTTCATTGTGGTTAAATTCCTTTCTATACCATTCATAAGATTCACTTTATCTTTCCTTTTTAAGAGTTTTACAGATTTTTTACAAGAAACTGCAACTGTAAATTTTCTTTACAAACAACTCAGAAACAGAAAAATAAATAGGTTAACTGAACAGCATAAGTATAAGTACAGAATCAAAATAGTCATAATAAATATATAAATAAATAAACTTTAAGGGTGAACCTAGATTCTTTCATTATTGAACAAATAGAACGCAATGCATATGTTGACAATGCAAACAATACCGACAATAGAAAACAAATTTTTCCACACATGGTTTTAAACTACTGTTTTACTCTTCTTTTACAGGGTTGCCATTCAAATCTGAAAAATAATTCCCTGTACATATTATACACAATATATTGATAGGAAACACACAATTGATGTGCTCTTGAGAAACCTATATTAGTCTAGCTATGCTAGTTTTAATTGCTGGAAAAGCTTTAAGAAATAACATACTTAAAACAGATAATGCTATAGTAAATGAAATAGTTTAGTACGGCTGAAATATCATCCTTAAATAAAAATATCACCTTAAAAAAAATTGCACCTTGAATATCCCAAAGACGAAAATAAGAAATAAAATTCCCTGTATTTTTCCAGTTTGCTGGGAAAAACTCAGAATTCGATGCATTATCTCGGTTATTTTAGGTGATTTTTAATTTCCCTGTTCTACTTGTGGAGTAGCAACCCTGTTTTTGATCGGAAGGAAAAAGTTATCGTTCCTAAGATAATAAAAAGGAGCGTAAATGTGCATGAATAATAAAGAAGTCAAGATAAAATAAATACGGATCTAATAAAACTTAAAAGTTATGGTTGTATTTTTAAGAGCTGAATATTTCTTCTCTTTTGTTGCCCTGAAATGATTAAATGAAGACAAATTTCATAACTATACAGAGACAGTAAGAACTCTCACCAATGTTATGGGAGTAGAGACTAGAGGGTCCCACACACACTAGGGACCAAGAGGAAAACATTGGAAGTAATCCTGGTCTACTTTCTGAATGCAACATACCAGGCAGATATTCTGTAGTGGAAGGCTGTCTCATAAGATTTCCTTTATCTAAAGTTTAAAAAAAAAAGTCATTCATAGAAAACTACACAAAAAAAATTTTAGTTTTGACTGTCTTAAAATATTGTAGATTATTAATATCATATTAGCATAAGAGTGGGAAAATAAAAAAAAAGTCTATGAGTATCTATCAAGTCAAATCAAGAAAAAATAAATGAAAAAGAGTGTGAAATTATTTTTTACTGAAAGAAAAAAATTAAATTAACTACATACTTATTATTTTTTGCTATATGTGTGCATTGACAACACAATGAACTTAAGATTAGTTAAAAAAATTAAAAACTGTTAAGATTTACATACATAAATCAGGATTAAAGAAAATAAAATAATAATAAAGTAAATCAACAAAACAATGTAGAAATATTAAGAAAAATAGTCACTTAAAGTAGCTTTTTCTTTTATTATTTTTAGTTCAAAATATCTCCAAAAATTTGAAGAATCTCATGCATGATCAATAAAATTAGAAAAAAAAAATGGTTTTTAAACATAAATGTGTTTTATTCTATTATTTTGATTAGAGAGGAAATGTCTTTATTTTCATTTTTATTTCATAAAAAAATTTATTTTATTTTCAACAAAAAATAAGCACTCGAAGAATATTTTTAATCACTTTCCACAAAAAAAATAATAATAATCATAATTAGGTACAGAAAAAATAATAATAATTTAATTAGCAGTACTAAATATAGTTTTTTCCTGTCGTTTAAAGTTCTTAATTTATAAACATAAAATCAATAAAATTCAAAAAAAAAATTTCACAGACTTTACATAATCATGATAAAATAACTAGCTTCTGATAAATATTGCAGAGAAAATTGGGAAAATCATGAATTTTTTTGTAATTTTGTATTCAATACGATACGACAAAGAAAATTTTTTCTGTAATTTTGTATTCAATACGATACGACAAAGAAAATTTTTTTTCTTTAAAGAGAGCTTTTAAAAAACATAAATCAAAAGTAAGCACTTTTTAAAAACGCTATGCACCCTGTATTCATTTCATAAATGAATAAGTACAATAAGTGCCAGATAAATACCAAAGTAATTAACTTTGTCATAAATTTCATTCATTTTCGCAAAAGTTCAAAATTCACATACCATAGAACCCTAATCACCCAAATACCATAATAAAAAAAGGATTATTGTTTCGAAATTTTTTATCATCCCTGACACAGATATGTACTAATTTCTCCTAATTTATTTGGCAGACATTATAAGCAGTTTTGAATGGATCAAAAGCAAATAAAATTAAATGAAATAAGAAGTTTGTATCTCATTTTGGAGTTTTGTTTATCTTGATATTACACTAAAAGAAATATATAAAAGATTTAATTCCTACTTTAGTCAACAAAGAAACATTTTATTTTAGTTACATTTTTATTAAATAATATTTTATTAAGAATTTTTTCTCCCATATAAAGCTAAATAATTAAATTTATGAATTAATATTTTAAAAAACTGTATTAACATCTCACTAAAAGTTTTAAAAAATGTATTTGTACTTGAATGGGTGAATAAAAAGTGTTTTGTTAACGATTGAAAATTTGAACAAGATATAGGGAGAGCGGGAATAAATAGTAGGAATTGAAAAATGCACTTAAAAATAAATTTTTATCCAATCAAAGAGGAAAACTACAGAAAAAAAAAATTCAGATTTGCCACCATTGGGCGTCTGCTTTAACTCATAAAGTGTACAACAAAGAAAACAGCAACCTTTGCTAATGCTGCTTTCTTCCTGGGTGCTGATGACGATTTCATCCCTTTCTTCTTGACTCTGAGAAGACTTATCTTCTGTGGTCAGTTGTTCCATCTCATTGGTCAAAGAATTTTCCTCAGAGTTTCCTGTTTCAAAAGACAAAAATGTGATCACCTAAATTATGTTTCACATTATTAACTACGGTCAATAGCAAACACTTGGTTGTAGCAAGCTTTTTTAGTAGTCCCATCTGAACTCTTATATAACTGATTTATTTTATCTATTTATGGTAAGCAGCTGTAAGATTTTATTTTGCATTTTATAACTTTCATTGAACAGCCAACTCAATTCTTTGGGTTTTTGACTACTAATGTTCAACTCCATCGCCTTGTAATTTTGATCCTAATCCAGAAGACAAGGGAACTGCTGGACCAAGTATTGGGAGAAATTTGCCTTCTTGGAAGACTTTTATATGGAACTAACCCACATTTGCGTTACATGGAGAGGAAAAATCATGAAAACCTTCCACAGCTAGCCTGACGGCAAGGGGACTCTAACCCAAGATCTGTCTACCAATGATGATATTTTACATCAGCACTGTGGCCTCTGCAAGCCGGATGCGGAATTTGTAACGATCAGTCATCGCTGGGATTCGAACCTGGTTCACTTCATTCAAAGACAAACACTCTATCCCCTGACCCATCACGACTCTAACTGTAAGAATTATAGTATGTTTGTAGTGATTTATTATTTCATTTCTTCAGTTCTTATTTCAATTTATTATTTCTCCATCTTTAAATTTTATAGCAGCTTACTTGTTTTTAATTATCAGGATTATTTTGTGTAAATAGTTTGAGTGGAAACAAATTTTAATTTAACAATCTATTATTGATTTAATAAATTTAATTCAGAATGATTTTGTCAACCACTATATAATACAAATATATATATATATATATATATATATATATATATATATATATATATATATATATATATATATATATATATATATATATATATATATATATATAGACATTTTAACTTTTACTTCAGTTCAGTAAGTTTGTTTTTTTGTTTTTTCTCTTTACTCATTTTCATTCGCAAACATTTTAGTAAATGAATAGTTTCATGGTTCCTTTCTTGGTGGCCTTTCTCCTATGGATGGTCACCACATTATTCAGTGCAAAGGTCTTCATGGAACTTTGATAACTGAGAGCTATTCATTGGCAAGAAGCCTAATGAGGTAATGATTTTCTGCATATCTGATTTTACATTTGCTTTATTTCATTTTTATACTATAAACTCTCAGTCATTGAAAAAAAAAGTTCTTGAAATGAAAAACAAAAAGTGTAACACAAATACAAAAGCAGAAAACATAGGATGATTAAAAAAAAAAGATACTTATAAATTTTTTTTTAGATTATTTTAAAATGAAAGATAATGAAATAATTCACCATAACATAAAATATACAGTGTGATGGGCAATTGCAATACAGTCATACCTTCAGAGAGTTCAGATTTAGCAACAGGTATGTTGGAGTTTGCGACTTCCCTTGACTTCTCAGATGGAACATCATTATCAGGGGGTGGAGAGGAGGAAGATGGAGCCGAACGAGCCACATCTGAACTGGCTTGAAAAATTGGAAACTCTACCCTGTCTAAACACTGATTTCTCTGTAGAACGTAGAAGTCGTAATTTGCTGTCTAAAATGACAATTAATAAATGAAGAATTTGAACATCAAACACATTACTATCAGACTGATATTTTATAACCGTCGGTGAACAGCCGACACATTTTTGGGGGGTTTATGACTACTAATGTTAAACTCCATAGCCTTGTAATTTTGAACCCAATCCAGCAAACTCCTGGATGAAGTATTGGGAGAAATTTGTCTTCAAGGTGGGCTTTTTTATGGAATTAACACGCACTTGCGTTAGACGGAAAGGAAAACACAAGCAACACCCTTTTGCTGTCCCAAAACATGGTACACATGATTTTCTGGGCTGACATTGTTTGCTTAAACTTCACTTTCTAGGATGAAGTTGAATCCTGCTGTTCAATTCATTGATGCTTTGATTCAGGTGTACTGTAGGTCGCCCAGGTTTCACCGCCTGTAATGATTAGGCTAAAAAAATCATCACCTTATACGTGGTAAAGCCCAAGGAAGGTTGAGACATATACATTTGGTTTTGTTCACCTTTAGCAACATTTTCAGAACCCAGCGTGAGTGCAGCTTTCGGTAATTTAATCTTTCAGTTGCTAATACATAAAGAGCACTTTGACAAACTTGAGGAAAGTCATCAGATAACGACTTAGTCCTAAAGCACACTTATTTTCGTTCACTGTTTGGTCAACATTCTGCACCAAATTGTTAGTAGTGACTGAAGGTCGCCTACCTTGTTCGTCATCTTGCACATTTGTATGACCATCTTCAAATGCTCGAACCCACTTCCTAATCCATCACTCATAATATTTTCTCAATCAGTGTGCATAGCCAAATTTCTCAACAAAAAATAAGCACTTTTCCAGCAAACAAAAAATATTTTTAAGCACTTTAAAAAATTTTTATAATTAGGGTGGCAAGTTTCAAGTTTCTGACAATTGCCGAAAACAAAAAAATTTGGCTATAATAAATATGAAGTATTTTTAAATTAACATACATGTGAAATTACAAGTGCTCCATCAATATTATGTTCTTGAATTACTTTAACATAAAACTCTTTTTGTTTTCAAAATTACTGTCAAAAACTAAGATTTTAGAGTAGAAAATATTAGATAATTATAAATAAAAATGTGTATTACAATATACATAAAAATATAAATGTGTATTACATTATACAGGGGTCTATCCAGACATTTTGTGAAAGGTCTGTTTTTCCAAAATTGTGAAAAAAATATTCATAATTTGTGAATATAAAATAAGCGTTAAGTCACATTCTTTTAACCAGGGTCCTGCTTTTGTGAATTTGTACAAATAGAGTCCTGTTATTGCAAAAATTGATAAAAACCTTTTCAAGAAGTTATTCAATTGTAAAGAGATACAAGATTCTGCTCAACAATTGCTTCTACTAAATTAGAGATTCAACATACAAATATTTGGTATTTAGCCTATACTGTTCAACACAGAATATTCATTTTGGACGAATGATAGAAACAAAATCACTCACATTTGTAATAGTTTCAATAGACATATTTTAAATAACAAAACTTAGTAATGTATCACTTTTAATGAGTTATGCATTAAGTAAATTTAAACAATTCTTAAATTTATAATATTTTATTTAAAAAATTGCCAGAAATTAATTTTTATTTACATAATATTCTATTAATTAATTTTATGAATAAACATAAATTGATCAATGATTTATATACAAAAAAAATTATGATTTAACATTAACAAGAGTCCTGCTTTTGTGAATTTGTACAATGAATTTTTTGTGAATGCGCACACGATGTTTGCAAAAGTACAAATATTTTCTTAGAATACTACATTTGGAATTTAAACTTAGGGAAACTTGTTTCTCTCGAACCATCTTTCTTTCGCCTCCAACCCCCTCGGAAGTGTTTATTCGATTAACAAAACAATAATGAAGATAAACAAATTTGTGAAAGGTCTGATTAAAAGATAAATTATTTTGTGAAGGGTCCATTTTAAGGAAAAAACATT
This sequence comes from Parasteatoda tepidariorum, assembly GCF_982258835.1. Lineage (NCBI taxonomy): Eukaryota > Metazoa > Arthropoda > Arachnida > Araneae > Theridiidae > Parasteatoda > Parasteatoda tepidariorum. The sequence goes on along the minus strand of NC_141761.1, from coordinate 14,423,479 downwards.
TTGTGGACGGACCCAAATTTCTTCTAAACAGATCCCTGTTATAGTATTATAAATATGCAATTATAAATAAAAATGTCAAATTGCAATTTATCCAATCCCTTTATTTGTTTAATTATTAAAAATAAAAATACACAAAAAATTATCTTATAAAATATCACTTAACAATCATCTTATTCTTTTAATACGTAAAATCAGTTTTCATTTACTTCCATTTTAATTCCTCTTTTTCCTAAAGCAAGCCATTACAAAAAAGTGATTTTGAAGCTTACAGAACTAAGTTCAGTTTTCAGTTTTGAATGAATAAGAACGAAATTTGAGAATGTTCTTTCATTGATGCTCAGCTGTATGGACTAGAATGTTGACCTACTAATTATAACGTAATAAAATAACATGTAATTAAGAAATTTATTCTAATAACTGTACTAAATATTGCTGCTAACTTAATTAAACCATTGAATTGATTGAGTGAAAAAATTATTAAATCATTTAAAAAAATTAATATTTTTTGTAAATTATAATTAGTTTTCTTATCAGGGAATATATTATATTTAGGATTTGTAGTAAATAATCAAGTACTTATAAGCAGAAGAATTCTTAATCCCTCAGAACACAGTTATTTTTTTCTTTTCTTTTTTTGGATCGAAATTTCACGGAAAATGTTAGCATTTTTCATTCATTTTCCTTTAGTACAATATTTTTTTTAAAAAAAATATGTTTGGAAAGTAAGCTTACATAAAAATAAAAATTTGTTTTATTTTTCACAATTCTTGAATAAACGAGCATATGTTAAAAATTGTTAGAAATCAAAATATGTTGAAATAGTAATAATTTATTAAATTAAATTACTCCTAAACTTAAGGAATTCAAACTAATAAATACACAACTTGACATTTTACGTTTTTTAACAAGGTAAAAAATTTTCAAACTGACACATTTTTTAACAATAAAAAAATTTTGTAGGAATTTTTTTAAACAGAAAATTTTTCTTTGCCTGAATTTTTCTCAAAACCTCGTTCCCATGATTAGACATATACTGCTAACCTGCATATAAGTAATAATAGCAAACATTACATATCAAAAAATATTTTTTTATTAGTTGAGATCAGACAATTATTGGCAACCACTTAAGTTTTACTTAATCTAAAAAATCTGCCTGAATTGTGACATAAAATAATTAAAATCAATATTTAGATTAATAATAATTATAACAACTTACAGTTATTACTTATAATATATTAAAAGTACCATGCTTTTAGAAAAACCAATTAATAATTTAATGGTTTTGGCGATATTTTTTATAAAAGTGATATATTAATACAAATTATAATTATAGTTTCGCCCAGTGGCTGAGCGGTAGTGCTTCGCGCTGTTGTGCCTCAGGTCCCTGGTTCGATCCATGAGCCGGGCAAGGTTGACTCAGCCTTTCATCCCTTCAGTGGGTCGATAAAATGAGTACCAAGCATGCTTGGGAACTAAACACTGGAGACTCCTCTTTGGGCTGACCACCCAACCAGAACATCTGTCCTTGCACCTCAGAGCCCAAAGGTCAAGAAAACTGAGATGGGCACAGTAGGCCTTGGCCCTCTATGAGCTGTCGGGCAGTTTAGTTTGTAGTATAATTATAGTTTATAATGCAAGTATTGTTCATGATTTAATGTCTAATAAAATGATCTCGATGTTAATAAAATGAAACTTGTCCCAAGTTTTTGACAATTTTTAAATCAGATTTTGAGAATTTTTGACACTTTTTGACAGGTTTTGACATACCAAGACAAACACATCGAATGGCATCGAAATTCCAACCCTGTAATTAAGATATGCGTACTAAAAAAAATATTTCCTTCTAACTATTGTTGAAAGTTCTTCATAAATACATTCATAAAATGCACAATAATGTCTTAAAACTTTACATGATCATGATAAAATAACTAATTTCTAACAAAGAACTCTTTTCATGATTATATTAGCCACCATAAAAACAATTTATACACAATTTTAAAGATATTCATTATTAAGTGGCTCATTTTATTTTTAAATTAATAAGTAATTTATTTAATTATGTAAATGTATAATTCAAAATTATAATTAATTTTAAACTATTATGTTAAAACATTATCGAGTGTACTTTTTAGATTTAAATGAAAGTTATTTATAAAAGCATATTCAACAAAACATTAACAAGATTATTATTAATCATACTGAATTTATAAAGATATGTAAAGAATTAAGCAAAGTAAGGAAACTCTAATAAATTCACATTACGTTAATGTAATTTAGGGAATGAAGCCAAAAAGAATGTTTATTAATATAAAAGTGAGTTTATTTTTTCAGATTATTATTTCTATCAGATTATTTAGATCGACAAAAGATTGTTTTTTCACATTATTATTTACATCAGGTTATTATTTCAATTTTCTTTAGACTAGAAAATTATGAAAACATTTTTAATCCCTAGTATTTTCAAGCATCACTTTAAGGATCCTTTAAATTAAATAAAAGCTTTCTCTAGTCCTTAAGTTAAAAGACTGACCTTAATATCGAATGGGTCCTCTCTGGTGGCTTGCTTTCTTCCACATTCACATGTTGACACTATTTTCACTTGACTGCAATGAGACATCACGGGAAGAGACTTATCCTCAACATCATCATCCTCCTCATCGTGATCACTTCTATGAATCTGAATAGGAGTAAATCCATTATTATTATTAAGATAGAATAAATGATCTCAGTTTTATAGTAGCAGGGTTGCCACTCAAATCTGTAAAAAAAATTCCCTGTACATATTATAAGGAGAAACAAACAATCACTGTGATCTTGTGTAAGCTATATTGGGATAACTGTACTAGTTTTAATTAAGTGCTGGAAAAAATTAGAGAAAGAAGGAACAGCTCAACATACTTAAAACAAATAATGCTGAAATAAATGAAATAGTTTAGTATAGCTGAAATATCCTAAAATATCCCATAGATCGCACCTGGAGTGGTCACCAATTTTTACAAAAGATGAATATAAATACCTATGCTACTTTCTTATGTTTGAAAATCTAATTAGAATTAAAAAGATTTTAAATTTTTAGTGATCAGGAATTACCCCTTCTCTTGATCATTTTTGGGGTAATTACTGATCACCAGTTTTTATAGCAAAGGGGCTGTTTAAAAATAATTATACAATGGTAATTAACAAATAAGACATCAAGATCAAACAAATAAACCAAAAAGGTATATTTAAGCAGCTAATAAAACGATTTATTTAAAAATATGAACTCTTATTTAAGAAAAGACAATTAACTATTTATTAGCTGTTTTTTATACTATTTATAAAAAGTAATGACAATGATCAGGAATTACCCCAGTGATCAATAATTACCCCATCTGTAGGGGGCAACATTTGATATAGTTTCCTATAATCAATTATAATGTTTACAATAAATGTGAAACAATTAAACAAAAGCCTACACTATTTTTATATCAAAGACAAAGAAAGTAACTCAAAATATTTATTATTAAGAGAAGTGTTGCAGAAATGTGCACATTTTGAAACCTGTCTTTGAAATGGAAAATACAGAAAGCAGTTTAAAAGATACTTATTTTGTTAGATTAAACAAAAAAAACTAATATTAAGTAAATGTAGTTACACTTTAGTAAAGTGTACAAGCATTCTTGTCCATGTATCAAATTTAAAAATAATTCCGGTTTTTTAATTTTTTTAAATAAAACTTAGGTGATCATTATTTACCCCAGAAACAGAGCGATCGTTGATTTCCCTGGGTCACCCTCACTTCTAGTTTTTAAACCCGGAAGAATAATATTAAAAACCAGAATTCGGGAGTGCCCTTGGAATAAAATCACCCATGCATTTGTCAAGTGCATATTTCCATAACGTTAACATACACAATACTAAAATGCAGTGATACTTTGAATAAAATGAAGTAACAACAAATGAAAAAGAAACTCACTGGATTCATGCAATGATTTCCAGTAAGGCTGAGAACTTCGCACACTTCATGCCCGTTTTTCCAGAGCCTTTCGCAGTCTTCCATCAGCTGCTGAGCGAATTTCAGCGCGGTCGGACCCCTTGCGTGGATGTTAAATACGTGTAAAGCGTGAGCAAGTTAAAAGTAAATTACAAATAGAATCAGAGAAAAATTCCATTTATAGTTATGCAATTTTGGAATTATTAAAATCATTTTTAACCCTAGTTTCATGATAATCCTCAGTGTAATGAGTGGGTAGGTTTTCTTGGTATGCAGCAGACGCTAAGGGCAAAACTTTATTGCACCTTCTGAAATGATAAAAAAGATAAGAAAAAAACATTAAAAAAAAAAAAAGGAATCGAATACAGGATGTCTAGTGAAAGACTGAATGATTTCAAAATTATGAAACTTTTAACAAAATTAAAAAGGCGACAGACGAATAAAACAAACTGTAAAAAAGCTGTAAAAACATATTCAGAAATTTTTTGAATTTAGTTGGAAAGACACAGCCTCACAAGCTATCATTGACCAGTTCCAGCATTTTTCTCTGTGTCTAGTTTTAATTTTTTCTATCTAAAATTTCAGAGCGTATTTGATAGGTCTAAATGCTTCATTCTGGAAATTATTGGTAATAGTAGATGGAGCACTTGATAAAAAGTGATAATTGGTTTTTAAAAAAAATCATTGATAGCCGCTTCTCATTCTTTAAAGCAACTTTATCATTCTAAAAACGTTTAAATAAATCTTCTTTTTAATTGAAAGAGAAAAGAATAAAAAAGACAGCAATAAGCACTCAGAGAAGAATTTTAAGACTGTTTTTGTTAATAAAAATGTATTAAGTATGTCATTTGTACAAATTGCAACATAGTTTAGATACAGAGGATGACTGACTGATATTAAAAATCCTTGAAATGAAAGGCGACAGACGAATGAAACAAACGGTGAAAAAGCTGTAAAAATATATTTTGTTTTATACGACACATTATTAAAATAATTTCTTACGTATTATTAATACATGTTATGTACTACAGTAATGTAAGCAAACATTACTATTATGAACCAAATAAAACAATCTTAAAAATTTTAACTACTTTATTTTTACTATTTTGTTTATTTGCCCATCTGCTACCTCTAACGGAGGAAGAAAATAGAAATAGCATTTCTCAAAATGAATGATTTTATTCACATGCTTATTATCTGTGTTGTGTCCAGTTTCCTTTCATGTTAACCAATAATCAGCTTGAAAATTTCTTGTTAAATACAACAATAATGGATTGCTGACTCACAGGACCAAACATGTGTTTCATGTAAAACGATATTTCACATTAAGCGGTTTCGCATTAATGAGTTTCGACTGTACTAACAATCCAAAAACCAGAGTTGTTCGTGGGTTTGTTTTTTCTTTATTAATTCATTAAACATTTAATGTTATGTGGTAGCAAGCTATGGATGTTTTTTATGCTTTTCACTCATAATAAATAGATTTGCCATTAAATCCTCCCTTAGAGGTTCAATAACAAAGGAGGATATGATTAGAGTGAATTATATTACCCTTCAGAGAATTTCACATCAGTATCGAAAGTAGTTTTCATCGCTTGATAGAAGGGTCGACTTTTGCACTCTTTCAGATCTCCATTCATAGCATTGGTCAGCTTACAAATTACTTCAAACCAAGTCTGGACAGGAGCCAGCTAAAAGTATATACATTAATTCCTTATTATACTTATTAATTGCCTTTTTCTTGCTTGAATTTTACTATATCTTGATAGTTAGCAAGTATGATCTTTTTTTTTAAAAAAAAATTGAATTAATTTAAATCATATTTTGTAGAATTTAAATCAGATTATTATTATTTATTTTTACAATTATATCAATTAAAGCATATGCAAAAATGCATTAATAATACTTAATATTATTTAAAAACAATATAGCTAAACAGTTAATAACTGGTTAACATTATTATTTAATAAAATCATAGTTATTTTTGCTCAAGCTATACCAATTAATATTATATTTTCAATGAAATCAGACTATGTAAGAATAACTTATATAAGAATATATTAATATATATTCTTAGACTTATATAAAAATATATATTAATTAAATATATATTTTTCAAAAATATTTTAGGCTTAATTAAATAATTTAAAAATAAAAAAAAATCAATTGGTTTAAGTTAGTGATGTTTTTTAAAATTAAATATCACAATTTATATAAATTAATGATTTTTTTTGAAAAATCAAGTGATTTAAAGTGATATCTTAATCATGATTTAAATCAAGTGAATTTTTCCTTCATCTTCAAATAAAAGAAAATACAAAATGATACAATGATTTTCCTGATCAGAAGCAAAAGCATTTAAACTTTTTTTAAAAATTGAAACAAAAAATAAAAATAACTTTGAGTATGATAATATTTAAAAATCAAAAAAGAAATATATAAATAAGAACTTAGGTAGGAGCTATAAGATTTTTTTAAAAAAAAAAAATACATGAGATACATACAAAGAGGAGTTTTGATGAAGGTATTGAGGAACATACCTCGAAATAAGCAGGAACCGGAAATTGACCAACATTATCATCGAATCCCTTTGTCAAGGCTAGATTTATATGTTGAAACAGAAACTTGGAAAAACTAAGTTCAGAGTTATCATTGGATGAAAATGGCTCGAATGTGAAACCATTTACATACGGAAAACTTAAATTATTTCCTAGGATATTAGATTTGCTCTTTGGCTTGGAATCAGAAATATCTGCAAGGTGTAAAAACAATCTTATAACAAAGTATCTTTAAATGAAAATCTAGAATAGTTTTATTCAAAACACATGCAACAAAATAAAACAAAAAACCCTTTAATGATCAGAAGAATATTAATTTTTCTATTGCCAAGTATGACATATTAAGAATGCTTTTCTTAATATAGTAAGATTGTTTTTTGTCATTTTCAAAGGCTCTGCAAAAATATGTCTTTCATTAATTTACCTACACCTTCAAATACACTTTTACAACTGTTTAGTATGAAACAACAAATTTTGGCAAATAATATGTCACTTTTATTGCTGTTTCAAATGAAACAGCAATAGTTTTATTCCTTAAAAGTTTATAGTTTTATTATTTTTTAGTTTATATTACTCTTACCACTGCTTTATTACAAAATAACACATTTAAGTAAATAATATGGTATTTTCAAACTGTTTAATATGAAACAATATTTTAGTAATAATGTGTTACTTTTATAACTGTTTCATATGAAACATCAATTTTTAATAAATAATATGTAACTTTTACAACTGATTACAATAAAATAACACTTCTTAAAAATTGTTGTGAGTTTGTATCTGCTAAATTATTTAGTGACATTTCTCTTCAAAACTAAAAAATTTCAAAGTAAAAAACTTTTTTCAAAAAGAAGAAAAATCCAAAACTTTAATTTAAAAAAAATAAATAAAATAAAGCTGTTATGCCCTAATTATTTAATATTTCAAAAGTTACTTCATCACTGCATTGTAAAGGTTCATAAAAATATGAAAAAAATACGAAATATTCATTGATTTTAACGAGATTTTTCTCTGGGTGAAAAAGTTCTACAAAACTAGAAAATTCATAAAAATGCTTAATATTTTTTTCAAAAATATTTTGTTATTTTAAAATCGAATAAATTCCATTCAGCAAAAAAGCATTATACAGTTCCAAATTAAAGCTTTACCTCAAGTTTGAGAAAAATATCTTTAATGTAACTAGAATTTTAATAATGGTTTCTTTTCATTTTCCTTTGCAAAAACCCTTCAAAAAAACATTCTTTAAATTGTGTATCACAGAAAACATGAAAAATTTACAATGCTATCATTTTAGTAATAATAGCAGACTTCACGACTTTTTGCCTAGGTTTAAAATTATGAAATTTTATAATATAATTATGATTAGAACATTATTAAATATAAATTATAACACATATGTCATAGCACATTAATAACAGATGTCACAACACAATCACTCACTTATATACATCTTTTCTTTTTAATATTTTAAAAAGAAATTACATAATAATTTTAGTTAATTCAATGCAAAATTTTCAAGTGATTTTTCTGAATTAGGGGAATTTTTCTTAATTTAAACATTAATAAAATGACCACTATTTTTCAGTCTCACAATAATTAATCTCTCTTTTGGAAAATAATTTTAACTTTTTATACATTCTACTTTACTATCAGAGGTCATTGCATGATTCTGTCTGGACGAAAGTTTCAAGATAGGTTAGAAATATGACTTCTTTTTTTCAATTTTCTCTTTCAAGCATAAGTAATGGGTCTGTTTTAACCAAATCACAGTTTGTAGACATAAATAGCGATAAATGTTCCTTTATAGTGTTTGTTTTTTAATGTGTAATAAATGTTTTTTTAGATTTTGAAATATTGCTTTGTGAGAATGACGTCATGGAATTAGAACAATTTGATCTTTGGCCTTTAGCAATTTTAAAACAAGAAAAATATGATTGATGAATAGAAAAATTTTAAAGGTTATGATTATACAGGAGATTCTGATTTTTAAATAAAAGTGCACTTGAAATTCTATGTGATGGTAAGCAAACCATATACAGTGTAACGTCCCATATCCGGACGTCCCTTTCCCGGACACTTTTTAACAATCAAAATAAACAAACATCTCTCCATCTTCCCTTTCCGAAAAAAAAAAAAAAAAAAAAAAGATCTTTTGACAAATTTTCTCTTTTTCTAGCTTGATTTCTTTTTTGAACCTCTGATTTATGCATCGAACCCATAAATCACCAGAAAGGGGAAGTGAAGATCTACCAAGACCATTGAGTGACCGTTAGTGACGCTCCTCCCTTGGAATGTAGGAAAAAAAGGGAAATTTGTTTTCAAAAGACCGCAACTGAGTCCCCCCCTCCTTTCCCATGCAGGTGGCTAGTAAAAGAGGCATTTCCTGGAACCTTTTTATTGAAAGAAGAAATACTGTGGAAAAGGGTAAACGGGGCAAGCGTTAAGGTGGAGGAGGAGTCAGAATGGAAAATTTGAGTAGGTCTAAAAGGATACACATCCTTGAGAAACAAAACATTCGTTCTTCCCCATACCATGTAATATTTAGGAGGCGGGGGGAAAAAGGGGTAACATTCTTTCTTTAGCAGATTCTTTCAGTCATAAAAGAAAAAATAAAGAGAACCCGATCAGCGTGTCCCGCCTTTATGCTTGATTGATAGCCAATGAGTGGAGAGAAAACAATAATTTGTTACTTCCCCACCCTCAACTTAAATGATCTCCTCTTTACACTTATTTTCTTTCACAAATAAGGAGGAAATGAATTTTTCTCCTCCATCTACCCTCCTTAATGAATGACGGGAATTTCCCTTTCTTGCTTGAATCATTCTAGTTAAAAATGGCGGAATATTATTTTCATATGTCAATTTTTTTTAGTTTTCTATATTTTAAGCAATAATATTTTTTTTCTAATATTTCATATTTTATTGATTAGATATTCTAATCATTATTCCCCTTAAAAATAATGTTTATTTATTTTTTGCTCCTTAGATTTAGATCATTTTAAGCTTTGTTCCAGAATTTCCCCTTCCTGCTTGAATCATTCTAGTTCAAAATGGCGGATTAATATTTTCGTAACTGTTAAATTTTTTTCGTTTTCCATATTTTCAGCAATAATATTTTTTTTTAATATTTTATATTTGATTGATTAGATATTTTAATGCTAAAACATTATTCCCCTTAAAAATAGTGTTTATTTATTTTTTGCTTCTTAGATTCAGATCGTTTATTAAATCATTTTAAGCTTTGTTTACTTTGGGGGTGTATTATACGGAAAAATCTATTATACGGACTTCTGGAAGTCCCACCGATTCCGGATACGCGACTTTACACTGTATTTAAAATTTCTTTTGACCATAGATTATGCCTACATTTTGTCTACCTTCAGAACTCCCCCGCCACAAAGTCTGCTGCTATAGAAACAAGAATGGCACTTTTCAGGGCGGGTAACTTCTCTTCACTCTAAGATTAACACAATTAACCCTTGTGGCAGAATTTTTTCAAGCTATCTGTGACAAAACTCCCTACCATTAATACCTTTCTGCAAGATACTTTTAATAATAACAAACATATATACGTTACTAATTTAAAATAATAAAAGTGCTGTGTTTTCAAAAAAAGAAAAACTATTATATTTTTTAATTGAACATGTAATAATTTTTTATTCTAATATGGTGATATTCTTGTATTCTTTGGATGGGGGGTACACTAATTATTTTCCTTGCCACATTTTTCAAATAATAATCACAATAAAAAAATTAATTAAAATCATGAAATCCGTTGCCGAAAAAAAGATCAATGATGAACTCACTCGAATCGGTCTCCTCAAATCCGTGTTTCATTTCAAGATTAGGTTGTAATAAATAATATCGTACATAAAATATCGGATTTAAAATCTATGGAGAAAATCAATAGCAATAACTGCTAAAAATTCAATAGTATTACTGCCTTAAAAATCAAATACTCAAATACACGATTCAAAATTTTCATATTGTATGAAATATTAAACAATATGAAAAATTTCAGATTGTTTCAAATCACGTGAAAATCAATAACTACCGAAACTTCAATCAAAACATTACATCGATTTACGATACTATCTGCGTGAATTGAGCACGTCTAAATGTATGATTCAAACATTACGTGGAATTCAAGAGACAAATTTACGAGAAAACTCAAAATTTGTCCTTTTCAAAAGAATTTCGGCATGAACTCTGTAACGTTCTGCGACAATGTCGCCATGATTCTGTCACGGGGTAGTAGACTGGAAAAAAAAAGTTTCCCTTTCTCCCGCTGACCAGAGCCGAAACCTGTCCTAAATAATGACCCCACACCCCTACTTGAAATAGTTATACCTTGTTACCATAGTCACTGCCACGGTTCTAGACAAATGAGCTAGGGGAGTTCTTACTTTAGACAAACTATAGGGTCTCCTAGGATTAGAATAGGTGGTCTTCAAGGAAAAAAGTAAGCCAGAAAATAAATCTTGAATTAATTACATAGTTATTTTATAAACAAAAATTAGTAGTCTCCTTTTTTTACCAATGAAAAACGGAAATAAATATTATATTGCAATTTAAATATGAAATTTTTAGTAAAATACAGAACAAGAAGTAGAATAATTCATGAAAGATGTCTTTTTACAACAAAAAAACTCTTACAATTGCATTTTTAAAAAAAAAAAAAAAAATTTTTTGTTGTAAAATTAAAAAATTGCAAAAATAACAAAACATTTTTTAATAATAATCTATAGCAAATGCTGTTGTTTTCTTCAGCAATGAGGCACTTCACTTTTTCTAGGTGATTTACCCTTTACTTTTATAAAACATGTATAGTCAAGAGTTAAAAAAAGTTTATTGTTACAAGAGATAATAAGAAATAATTATTGTAAATGAGGTTGACTTCGAAGACATTTGTCCTGTAAAAAAAGAAGTTTAATAAGCGAAATTAAATGAAAGTCATACCCAAGTCTTTAGTCATTTGGCAGTGGAACCTTATTTGAGACAAAAAGAATCCAATAAAATCTGAGAGATATCGCTTTGTGGAGAATATGTAGACAAACTCTTGATTAGCAGGAACCGCAAACAGAGAGTTTCCACTGCAAAATTAACATTTATGTAATAAATATATGTGTGTATATATACAATCCCTAAGCCAAATTATTCAACACATTATAAGATTCTAAGTAAAATCTTAATTATCAGGTGATACTATACAGCTTCATTGCTTTTACGCAACTGAAACCGGTTTGCACTTGTTTACATTAGTGTATCAATGGGTTATCATTGTAATGCAATACGTTAAAAATAAATACAAATAGGAAGTATATTAAAAAATCACCTGAGTAAAAGCCCATTACATGTATGTTTAAATATAAGAGTATTGCAAGCAAACTCTTGCAAAACATGTAATTTTTGAAAAACTACAATGCATCTAATAATTTGGTCTAATTATTACAATATAATAATATAAAACCTGATATGATAAATATTCTATATGTATATAATCTATGGCAATGCACGACTTATTGGCTATATAGTATTTAAAGAATATTTAAAATATAGATATAGTCTAATAAATAATATTTAATTTCAGATTAATATTTTATTTATATATTTAATATATAAATATAAATAAGAAAATATTAATATATTAAAGTAGAAATTATAATTTTGAGCAGAAAAAACAAATTTTCACTTTATCGTATACTTCCTTTCTTTTTTTTTAATTCGAAATATCTGATGTTTGCAAAGAATATTGAAATAGACTTACTTAATTTTTTACAATTAGTGCAATTATCATTTTAGTTTTTTGATTACTTTTAGTGCAATTATTATTGAAATGGAAATATATTGATTTGTTGCTATAATTAATTTCTTTTTTAACTTTTATTAATTTATTTTTTGTTAACTTTAAGATAAGTGCATTAAAATCAAATTTAACGTTGTAAAAGTTTAATAAAAAAAGTGACAAAAAAATAATAAAATATGCATATAATATATTTAAAAAAAAAATTTCTGATCAATTTGCACTTTCAGTAATTTAAATTACGAGCTTAACATAACGTGTTGACTGAACCAAAAAGTTCACTGTAGATTTCAAAGAAAATATTGATAGAAATTAAATACCTGACATTAGTTATAACTCTGCTTTTTCTCAATATTCTATAAATTTCATCCTCCAATGAGTGCTCAAGTTTTTTGAGAGGGGATTGTTTCTACAGAAATTTAAAAAAATAATATTTGTACATGACCACATAAGACATAAAACTTCAAACGAGAATTGGCTATTCTACTGGGAGACAACATGAATATAGCATAAATGAACAACAAGCAAATATAAATTAAGTAAACGAAATTGAATGCTATTAATTATCCGGGCTTAAACCAGAATTTTTATAAAAATTCCCTTTTCTATGAAATTATGAGAATCTACTCATAATTATGATAATCTAAAATAATGATAAATTGGGTCCTTCAGCCAGAATCTTGTTTTTAATTTTGCGAAAAAATTCTAAAAAATATCTGTCCTTCAAGAAAATAAAGTTCTTAAATTGAAAATAAATGCAAAACCATACCAATCCTCTTAAAGTTATTTTTTATTTTATAACCGTCCTTGAACAGAAAAACCAAATTTGGGTTTATGACTAGTATTGTTCAACTTTATAGCATTGTAATTTTAAACCTAATCCAGAAGACAAGGGAACTCCTGGATCAAGTACAGGGATAAATTTGCCTTTGTGGAGGACTTTTCGCTGGAACTAACCCACATTTGCGTTACATTGAGAGGAAGAATACAAGAACCTCCCCTAGTTAGCCTGACGGCAAGGGGACTCTAACCCATGATCCGTCTACCAGTGAGGATATTTCACGTCAATACTGTGGCCAGTGCAAGCTGGATGCCAGTAATTTTTTAACAACATACGTTTGGTTTTGGTCTTGTTGAAAATTCGCCAGAAGTCAAATTGTCGGGTGGAGTGTACAAAGGAGAAGATTCGAACACAAACAGAACACGGGGAGAGCATGGTCTTCCATTCTGCAGAAAGTTCCAAATCGGATAGAACTTCTTTAAAACAGGGCAATGCTTTCAATCTGAAAGAAGAAGGAAAAACACTAACACACATGAAATACAATATCGCAAGATAGTAAAAATAACAACCACTAAACAACGACAAAATATTCAGACATGTACTCAATGGCATTAAATTTGAGCTGACTATGTCTGTCAAAAACATGCCCAGAACAAATGGGCTAACGCTCAGTTTTAAAAAGTATAAACCCACTCAGACTTTTAACCCACTGACAGTTCTGCATGTAAAAAGTCGCATTTTAATGTGCGGTCTTCTCCGCATAGCAAAACTGGTTTTTACATGTTACTATATAGGAGAAAAACATTCCTCCTAATTTTAATCATTTGCTAAACTGCCAGTGGGATAATACAAACTCAAGATAATATTTAATTGGCAAAACAAAGGTTAAAATTCTTAAAAAATTATAAACCAAAATTTAGGTAAATATAAGATACATTATTTGAGATGATCTATTTTTGAATCATGACATTTGATACTATTATCGTCGAAGAATTGGTAATAGTGAAAATTTCTTTTGTACTTAACATAGAATATTTAACTTAACACTCTTTTAATGAGTTATACATTCGTATTAAATTAAAAGGCAGGCTGCGCATTGATTGTTAAGAAAATAATAAGAATATTTAAAGTTGCTTTTAATAAAATGAGATAAAAATTAAACCATAAAATTAAAGAAATTTTAAATGCTAGGAAATATGTAAGGCCTATAACAGCATCATAACTATTAAATTACTTATATAGTTGAACCTGTTTATCTTGAAAACCCCTATATCTCGATATTTCTAAAATTCCCTACATTTACTGTCTAAAATCAATGTATTTTTCATGTTTATGTCAAATTTTTTCCCCTTCAAATCCTCCGTTTCTCGAATTTCTAATAATACAGTACAAATGTCAAAACTTTCTTTATCAGTAGAACTTGCTACAGAGATGCATTTTGTGAACACACAGGAAGTAGGGATGAACTGGTTGGGGTGTTTCTTGGAATGTCAATCACTATCCCTGCACTTTCTTTAACTAGAGAAGAATACAATGATTCTGGCATTAAGTGAGGGGTTAATGAGTAGTGACCAGACCACCAGGGGTGAGCTTTTCAGCATAGATATGAAAGCTAAGAATTCATTTTCACCTCAAAATTGTAACCAATGGATCAAAGGATAATTAGGAGTTTAAAGTGAACTGTAGAAAACAGTTGGTATGCAAACTTGTAGATGCCATCGATGAAAAAAGTTCTCTTCCAAAATTAAATGTGTTGGATGCTATCAGAATTACTGTTTTGCCTGGAGAAATGTGTCTCTAAAATTTATCCAAAATGGTTTTAAGAATTGCTGTGCAGATGATGAACAAGAGGTTGAAGGCATTAGTGAAGAAGAAGAAACTGCTGATGCTGAAAATACAGTGCCAGATTTGCCAGAATGGAATGCAATAAAATCTGGATTTAATGTTGGCATTAATTTTGAAGAATTTTACAAGTGAACAACTGCCTGGCAACATGCGGAACATTGACAGATGCAGAAATCATAGATAATGTCAAAGGAATATCAGATGATGAGGAAGAAGCTGAAGATCATATTAATGAACCAAAAGTGAATGCAACAGAGGTAGAAAAAAGCTGTAGAATTCTAATAAAATATTCTTGAATCCCAGGAAAATGTTATCTATTTGGGCTTTGCGCTCTTTCTAACCTTTAAAAGAATAATCGAAACAAATAAAGTTATACATCAAAAATCTTTTAAAAATTACTTTCAGTGTTAAATGTATGTTAAAAAAATATTATGTAAATAGATGTTATGTAAATATATGTGGTATAAGTAATTTGAAGAAATGCCTATATTTTTCTACTAAAAACAATTAAAGCACTTTTAATAGAATTTCTTAATTAAATTAAATATTTTTAAAGTACCTGTATAACTCGAAACCTCTTTATCTCAAATTTTTTTGCCTTTCCCATGAGATTCGAGATAAACAGGTTAAACTGTATTAAAAAATACAGACATATATAATCGAATAATATAATTTTGAACTATATGTTTGATTTGAAGGTAGTAAGAAAATATATGAAAATTTTTATCAAGAGCCTGGCTTTTTATCTGATAACTCTTTTCAGCAAAATACAAAATTTGAGCGAATTCAGTTGAATAGTTACTGATAAATCAAATTTAAAACATACAACTTTTTCAAAATTCGATTTCTTAGGAACTATTCAATCGATTTCTCACAAATTTTGTATTTTTTCAGTTAAAATTATAATCTTTAAAAATATGTAAAAAATTGTATAGCTTACAATTTAAAATATTTTCCACTTTTAAATAAAATAATAAATATTTACTAAAAGTTATATATTGCATGGAATTATATTGAGCTATGGTGAAATATGCAAAATGTAAAATTAACATTACGGGAGTGCAGAAATATGAATCCCTTGGAAAAAAGCTATGTCTATTCAGAGAAAGTATGTTTTTGTGTCTGATTTTGTATGTTAAAATAATATTATCTGCACTAATTATTTATCATATTTGAGGTCAAACCTTTGAACCATTAAAATTGAGCCCTGATCATTAGATCAAAAGTTACTTAGGGTCGTCTGTTTCTTTGTACATTTATAAGAACCTCATCAATTGATTGGCAAAGCAATAATACAGAGTAATCAAACAGAGCTATATTTAACATTAATGCTTTTAATTAAAACTGATCCAACACTTACATCAAGGAAAAGCAGCAATTTAATTTGATACTTAAAATTATTTTCATTTTTTTCCTGTTATAAATACAAAAAAAAAAAAAAATTATATTTGGTTTAATACTTTTGACATGAATTTTCATGTGAGCTACTTTTTTTTTCTAGCTAGAGAATTACAGGTTCCAGAGGATATGCCTGCCTATTCATCTGATGGCTTTATATTATGTCAGAAATTTAATGTCCATCATTTTCACACCTTCAACTGAAGTAAAAAATATCACGCAAGTGATTAAAATAATCTCTTTATCGAAATCCCACACGAACCACTCTCCATTTAAAAATTGTCCTTTACTTTCCGTGGAGATAGCGGGATTAAAATAGGGTGAATCTCGTAGACTAAATTTTTATAGATTGCTGAATACGATTTATTATCTTTTTATTTTATTAGATTCTTGAGTAGCCATAACCAGATTTAAGCATACAAGTACTGCATATTAAAAAAAGAAATGAAATAAGAATACCTAATTGTGTCTAGAGCTCTGAAAAGCTGGATGTAGCTAACATCAAAACCTGCTTTTGGATGCGTTATCGGAAAAAAAGATTTGAGAAAAAGATTAAAGTTCTTCAACTAAAAAAAAAATCAATACATAAACTAAGTATGTTGAAAAGAATGAAATAGCTTAAATAAAAAAAGAACATTGGTTAATTAGATGCTACTTTTTTTTAGATTTTACTTATTGCCTGATCTTTGATTGCCTGTAGAAAATAAAAAAGAAAGTAAGTAATTAATTAATTGGTATATAAAAATATTGTTTCAAGCTGAAAGGCATACATTGACACATTTAATAAAGCTAAAATAATTGCACAATTTTTATTTATTTTTTATTATCTTCAGTTCTGTAAATTAAGCAAATTATTATATTATATTATGCAAAACATGATTTCATAAGTTTATCCCATCATGCTAAAATTTAAGCATCATCTAGTTCTAACTCATGTTATTCATAGTACACTAAAATCAAACAATTTTCACAATTATTCTGATTTTTAATATTTAACATGATATTTTTATTTCAACTACTATTAATTTTAAACTATTCAATTTTATAGAACCATTTTTCAAAAGCGTAATTAAACAAAATAAACATGTGGTTTCAGATAATTTAAGAAATACTAAAACCGTGACATAACCTTTACATGCTATTGATCTTTAAGCTTACTTTACATAATGAGTAAAAATAATTAACCAAGTGTATGCAATAAATGTGGCTCTTGATCAAACAGAGCTATACGCAAGCAAACATCAGAGATGTTATCTCTTAATGTTTGAAAAAGAATTGTATACAGATTAATTTGTAGCAATATCTAATGTTGAAACAATATTAAAAATTCACTTTTTAAATGACCTTCCCAAACAAACTAATTGACATTTTAGGAAAACTTTTAGGCTCGAGGGAGTTCCTTTTTACACCTACTTTAAAAATTCCAAAACTCCAACACAAATGATTTTTTAGTTATAGGATTGATGCACAGTTGGACAGACATGCAAATAATTTTTTTTTATTAAATAGACAATAAAGAAGCAAAAAAAAAATTTTTTTTATACTTACAATGATTATATGAGAAACACAGAACAGAGTAAGTAATATTTTAGCAAAATCCAGATGCAAATCACTCCATTCTTCTAAGAAGCTCTAAAAATATAAGCTTAATTATTTATTTATTGATACATGAAGGAAAAAAACTTATTTTGTTTAAACATTAAAATGTCAACTACTTAAAGAGATTAAGGTATGTTTCTATTACTTTTTTAAAAGCTGTACTGGAAAAATCAAGCTACGAATTAATTAATATTTTATATCCGTCGTTGAACAGCTGACCCACTTTTGGGTTTACGACAACTAATGCTCAACTCTGTAGCCTTGTAAATTTTGAATCAATCCAGAAGACAAGGAAACTCTTGGATCAGTACCCCCAGAGGTATTGATTTGTTATGAGAACATAGAGGATTTTGCGACTCGACAGATTTAACGTGCATCAGTCACCATTTACTACATGGGGAGTCTTTGGCTGGGGGGATCAAACCCAAGAACTCTTGGACTTGGGCCCAGTGCCCTACTAACCAGGCTATTCCGACCTAATTAATTCATATTGTAAAATATAATAAAGTCACACTATTTTAACTGATAGAAGAGAGAGAGACAAATGGAAAATATAAAATTACAGAGTGAGCAAATTAGCTAATGTGAAAAAAAAATATTGATAATTGGTTCACTACATTGGAAGGTGAATGTTCTATCCCTTGAGCCATCATGACTCAAGAGTCTAATAAGTTGTGAAAAGTAGGAATGTCTAGAGAAAAGTACTGGAGAAAGCCTGAGCTCATCCCGGGCTACTGAGCCATTGAAAAGGGAATAAGAGCAAATTTAATGATAATTAATATACATATTTTATTGGGAAGATGCACAAGTTCCCACGCTTTGCTTAATTTAAAAAATTTGCATTTAAAATGAAATGTTTTGGCATAATCTTTTGTGCTATTCAAAAGAGAATTTTTCGCTCTAAAAAATAGTGTATTTTGCTTTTTTGTTGACTTTATTTTTGTTACTTTTTGGAGCATTTAAATGGAGTGTCAAGTCGACAAAAACGAGCATTTCCGACCCCACATTCATTTTGAGTTTAATCGAGGTGCCAAAGCTACAGAAGCTGCTAGAGAGAGCAAGCACAGAGCTACTCAAATGCTTCATGTGGCGTTTAATTCAATAATGACGTCGAATTATGGGCTTGGTTGGACGACTTTTTCAAGACGCTTTCAGGTGATTTCTGTCAAAGAGGCATCGTTAAACTGGTTGAATGTTGAGAGGAAGTCATACACAACAACGGAGAGTACATTATTGATTAAATTGTTATTTTATGTAAAAAAATTAAGTTTAAGTAAAAAATTTTTTTTTTAAAAAAGCGGAAACGTATGCATTAAGCCAATATTAATATAGGTGCCATTATAAAAAAAATTTGATAAGTTATCTTTTTCAATTCTCTTACTGCCTTGGTACAAAATATATGAATAGAAGTTTATCTTTCATGCATATTTTTGGTATTAATATTAGACAAAATATTTCTACTAAATCTATCATAATTAAGGTTGATTATTAATGTCACACTAGAGCTGTGCAATCGGTGACAGCAAATCTTGACAATTTATCACTGAGAACAACTTAGTCAATATTTAAAAGGGTTGGGAAAAAACCCCGAAAAGTAATTAAAATATATGCTTAGTTATCAATAAACCAAGTGAGAGAAAATAAAACAAGTGAAGTAAATTAAAACACAAATTTTGATTTTTACCTTTGTTTCCAACTCTGTTCCTAACTCTTTACATTTACGAACTAAAACACTTGTATCAGATATGCCAGTTGCTTGAAGAAATATGGCGCTGACAGAAGGATCGTAATATCCTTTTACTTCACAACTCCTCTTGAAAGTAAAAGATCAGTATTATAATGGTTATGAATTACTGTAAATTTATATTAATAAAAATATACATTTCAAATAATTATTGAGAGCATTATTGAAACGAATTAACAAACTTAATTAAAAAAAATTTTTTAAATTTTTTAAAACAGGGTTGCCACTTAAATTTGGAAGAAAAAATTTTTTTGGCACATGTTATATGCAACATATTAAGAAGAAACACAATTATTGTTCTCCTCTGTGAGCTATTTTGGGCTAACTATACTAGTTTAAATTGCTGGTATAACTTTGAGGAAAAAGAAGGAACAGCTGAACATATTTAATGGTATAATAAATGAAATAATAGCTGAATTATTATCTTTAAATATCCCATAGATTGTTTTTTGAGAGTTCTGAATTTTTCAAAAGACAAAAATAAGAAATAAAATTCCCAGTTTGTAAGGAAAATTTTAAAATTTACAGCATTTTCTCTGTTATTTTAGGTGATTTTTAAATTCCCTGTGGAGTGGCAATCCTGTAAAAAATATATAGATTATTTAAATGTTACAATAGACAAATTATTACACAAAAAAGACAAAAAATAAAATACTAATAGTTGAAATAATGTGTGAATAAATTTATTTTTTAAATATGCAATCAAAAATTCATTTATTAAATGTGTTTCTCTCACTTTAAACAAAGGTTTTATTACACAAAATGAGCCCTGTGCTTTTCTTAAGATTAGGTTGAATTTTTTATGGTAAGCGTCAGCTTTTGGATGAAATAGGGTGCATAGCCAGATTTTTCAACAAAAAATAAGCATTGCCATACTTTAACTGACGATAATGATGCTCAATCAATGTTAATGTAGGGTTGCCACTCAAATTAGAAAAAAAAATAACTGTGTTTTCCCTGTACATATTATACACAATATATTATGAGGAAACAAAATCATTGATTTTGTGTGTAGCTAAATTCGACTAACTATGCTAGTCTTAATTAAAATTTTGAGGGAAAAAAAGGAACAGCTGAACAAATTTAAATAATGCCATAGTAAATGAAATAGTTTAGTTTAGCTGAAATATCTTCCCTAAATATCAAATGCTCTTTGAGTGGTCACCTTTCTTTTAAAAAAAGACGAAAATAAAAATTGAATTCCCTGTTTGTAAACAAAAGAATTAGTACGCTTCTCCCCCCAACAAATTTCAAGTACATCGCCTATAATATCAGAATAAAAAAATATTACATGAATCAATTTAAAAAAAAGACATTGCTTTTTTTTTGTAAACACAGCATTTTTGTTATCTTACATTTGTAACCTACATCTTTGTTATTATTGAAAGTATCTTGTAGAAAGATATTAGCACTAGAGAGTTTTTGTCGCAGAAAACCTAAAAAAATTCTGCCACAGGGAGAGTTACATTTCTACATTGACTATCTCCATCTAATGATATTCTTTGCATTTTTAAAACTACAAATAAAATTACTATACATTACACAATGGATTGCCCAACTAGTATAAATTAAAAAACATTTTCTTACAGAAGTAGACTGACAAGCTTCTTCATTCTAAAGAATAAAAAAAAATAACAATTAAGTACTATTCTTAATAAATTACACATTAAAAAAGATTTCATCATAACACAGCATATTAATCAGATTAGATATCACAAACTGATTAATGAGTAAAAAAAAAAGAACTTTAAACTATAAGTACAATGAAATATTAAACTGACATTGGTAAATTTAAAGTAATTACAGTTCACTTTAGAGTTATAATTACTTAAATGACACTAATAGTAAATTTCTATAATATAAAAAGCTACTTGAGATTTTCTTTAAGGAAATAATTTTGAAAATGAATAAATGTTACACTTAATTTTAAAATGACTTAATATTAACCTCAAAAATATGTTTATTCAAAACCTCAGCAATGAGATGATCCTTAAATTGAGATGAATTCAGGGAAGTCTTGCCGAATACTGATATCACCACCTCTTTTTCATTTTTACTTTTTCTTCCAAAAAGAATTTTCTAAACATAAAATAAAAATTATTAGTAACAATGGTTTCCAGATGAATTCTCATGTTCAGAAAATGTAATGAAAAAGTAAAACACCATTATATAGATTTTCAAGTAGCAGCAATTTTAAACTTTTAAGAAAAATAAATTCAGTCATGAAAACTGCTTTCTTTATGGAAATGTGCACTTTCAGAAACCCATCTTCAAAGTGGAAAATACAGATAGTAGTTTTAAAGATACTTATTTTGTTAGATTAAACAAAAAATTATTATTAAGTAAATGTAGTTGTAATTTATTAAAGTGTACAAGGTCTCTTGTCCAAGTCTCAAATTTAAAAAAAAAAAAAATTATAATAATTTTTTCAAAAAATAAAACTTAGACCAGTGGTTCCTGAACCTCTTTGTCCCATACACCCCTTGCCATGTTTTTCAGTTTTGGGCAGACCCCCTGCTTAACTGATATTGATTTTTTTGTAAATTCATCAACTTTAAATACATTTTTGACAGCTGGTATAGTGCTATTCATTGTGAAAGATTTAAATTTCTAACTGTAATGAAGCGTAGTGCGAAAAACTTAAGAAAAAAACACACATTAATTTTATGCATTTATTAATTAAATTCAAACTAATTTAATTAATATGTAAATGGAATAAAATAGTGCACTATAAAACCTGTACTCCATTACTAATATTATAATTGGGGAAATAAGTTTGTATACAAAACCGTAGTAGTGTACTGCCGGTTTGCTTATTAAGTTTTCTCATAAAAACTGAGCAACAAATCTCCCGTATCTTGTGCGCAGATTAAATTGGAGGTGTAGCTAGCTAAAGAGTTTACACACTTGGGAGGCTACAATTTACAGCGGAAAAATACTTTTTTGTTACAAAACAAAACCATACACGCAGAGAAAATAAAAACGTACACGGGCGGAGCTGCAGGCAACTGCTAGTTTATAATAATTCAGTTTCGTATATCGAAAAATTATCCTAATAACTTAAATTTTAATAAAATTTTTACTTCATAGCTACTTCTATAAATTATGTAGAATGTAGATAGATAGATATCTTCATATTATAAGGTAGTATAATGTAAGTAATTATGCATGATCAGTGTATGTTGATTAGTCCATTCATGAAATGCCAAAATTAAAAGTTACGACCTGCTTATATGAGATCCACTATCGTTGATCCCCATCTTCATTTCAAGGACCCTCAATTTTTTTTTCACTTGACATGAACATCTTCTGAATTTCGTGGGGTCACAATATTTCATATAGTTAATCTATTTTTTTTTCTTCCAATAAAGTGAGATATTTCCAAATCAGTATCTGCTTGAGCCAACTTACATGGAATAGGCTACTAGTTTTATAGTTAAAATTGTATAATTCTGACTTTTTTTTTTCATGAGCTACTATTTGGTTTTAAAAACTAAAGGGTAAACAATTCGTACAAGAGAAGACAGAACTGATTTAGAGAAGGTATATTATTTTCTGTTTTGGTTCAATGTAGGGGTGCAGAGCCATGATGGCTCAGAGGATAGAGCGTTTGTCTTCTAATGCCAGCCATGGGTGGTCAAAATGAATTACGCATCCGACTTGCACCGGCCACTGTGCCGACATAAAATATCCTCAGTGGTAGACGGATTATGGTTTAAAGTCTCCTTGTAGTGAGGCTAACTGTGGAAAACCGCAAAATGATTAGTTCCATAAAATGTCCTTCAGAAATGCAAATTTCTACCAATACTTAATCCAGGCGTTTTCTTGTATTCTGGATTGGGTTCAAAATTACAAAGCTACGTAGTTGAATGTTAGTAGTCGTTAACTCAAAAATTAGGCAGCTGTTCAATCATGGTTATAAAATAAAACCATTTCTGCAGAGATATTATTACAACAATCTTTCTAGAAAAAAAATTTAATTTAAAAAATTGTACCTTTTAACATTGTACCATAATCATGTACCTTTTAACATTGAAAGGAAAATTTATTAAAAGTGCATAAAAAAATTACTTCAATTAAGCCTTAAAATCATAATATTTTTATGTTATAAATTTCTGATTCTTAAAAGAACTATCCTAAGATTCTTGTTAATTGAGTTGAAACTATAGTATGACAATTTAAGTTCGTTAATTTGTGCTTTATGCTGTAGTGTACATAGCACAAAATATCACTTTCTCCTTTCTTGGAAGTATTTTGATAAGACTATCAGGTTTTCCAGATTGATAACATTCTCAGATTTTTCTGCGGTACTCTGATCAGGAACCACAATAATTATTTACATCTTTTTTTGGAAAGAATGCTTCAATATACTTAGAACCACCAATGTTTATGTTTACGGAAATTCTATTATTCTTATTCAAGATTAGAAGGGCAACAAAGAACTTTAGGGCGAAATTATTATGAAGATACTGAATACGAAATCACCCAAATTTTCATTTAAAAAAATTTTCAGCAGAGATCAATAATTCAATTACTTTCAAGCATTTTAAAAAATAATTAAAAGCACGCCTTACTTTAAATCTTTATTGACTAGATCAAATAAACTAAAATCTATAGTGTTTTCATCCTCTGTTGGAGTTGACATCATAAAAATCTTCCAATATTCTTATTAAAAGTAGTAAAATTTAAATAACCAGAAACACCTCATCGGTTATTTAATAACAACACATCTGAAATTGCTGCAAAGAGGAAAATACTGTTTTGAAGCTATCGCCTGTTTATTTCTGCTCCAGTTATGTGTTCTTCACTGAAAGTTAATGATGACAATTGTCTCAGTAGATTACCGAAGTCAAACAACACTGGTTTTGTTGTTGTTAATTTACGTCACACTAGAGCTGTTGTTGTTGTTAATTTACGTTGCACTAGAGCTGCACAATGGGCTATTGGCGACGGTCTGGGAAACATCCCGGAGGATGATCCGAAGACACGCCATCACAATTTTGATCCTCTGCGGAGGGGAAGGCACCCCTGCTTCGGTAGCCCGACGACCTGCGCGTGAAGTCGTGCACTTTACGGTAGAACAGTTTAACGAGGACTAATACCGCACACCCTCGGTCCCTACGCAGGCTGATCCAAGTGGTCACCCACCCCCACACTGACCGCAGCCAGTGATGCTTGACTTCGGTGATCTGCTGGGAACCGTGTCTTAACGATCAGTCCACTGCGGGACACGTAATTTGGGAAGAATACCTTTCGATTCCATGTTTCAATCCCTCCCCTTTATCCCTCTTCTCAGTTGTATTGGACTGTACTACGATATTTTCTCCTTTCTTAACATTTTTCCGTATTTATTTACCACAAATATTTTTTTAAATTTCCATTATGCTTTTTTTTTGGAACTATGTTCAATGTAGTTTTCAGTTCCATGCAATTTCCAAGTGCAAAATTTTTTAATCTATTTGAAAATCAAGACTGAAGCTAATGTACTTCCTTCTCCTATGACTCTCCACACTCTAAGATAAAGGTATGCTTGACCATCCTCCTTCACTCTCCTTCTCTTATCAGTTGCTCTACGATATTTTGATACATATCTACGCACGTATTATATTACTACATATCTACGATATTTTCCCCACTCTTAAAATTTTTTGATTTCATTGACAAAAATATTTTTTTCAAAATTTCCACGATGCTTTGTTTTAAAACTATGTTCAATGTAGCTTTCGATTCCATATAATGTTCCCTAATTTAAAATTAGCTAACGGCTTCTTTCTCCAATGACTCATCACACCCTAATGTAATGGTGAAAGCATGTAAAGTGTTGTCATTGGCGATCGCAACACTCGGATACGCCAGGGAGAGACCGGTTTCATGCCTTCAGCCCATCTCCCTTCCCTCTCCCCCTCTTTTCAGTTGTATAGGAATGTACTACGATATTTTCCCTTTTCTTATATTTTTCCTTTTTATGTAATAAAAATACTTTTTAAAATTTTCGTGATACCTTTCTTCAGAACTATTTTTAATGCAGTTTTCAGTTCCATATAGTTTTCCAAGCTAAAAAATTTTAATCTATATGAAAATCAAGAGAGAAACTAACCTTCTTCCTTCCTCTGTAACTTTCCACACGCTAATGAGGAAAGCATGTGAAGTGTTGCCATAGGTACAGAGTTCTACTCTACGCCACCTGCAGCCCATTTCGATCTCCAATAGGTAGACAGTTTATGGGCAATGTTGCTCGCCTTCGTGACTTTGGTTCACAGGTGCCCACTGGGTAACGTTAAATGAGTAACAATTCCGGCATCTTCATAGGCAAATATTAAAATTCAGTGCCTGCCATTGGGGGAAAGGTAGACAGTTTAGCTCTGCGCCACCTGTAGCCGATTTCGATCGCCAATATGCAGTTTTCTGAAAGTGTTTAGAATATTTCCGCTGTGTATCTCTTCGCTTTTGCAGCGTTAAGAGGACCTGATGCTTTAAAAAGTTTTAGTATTAAAATTATGATTTAAATTTTGATCTAATATTACCATTCGAATAGTGACTTCTGCACGTTAAATCTATCGAGGTCACAATGTCCTCCAAGTTCCCATTACAAATCAATATCTCTGGCTGTACTGATCCAGGGGTCTATTTAGTAAAATATTTTTTAAAAATGCTTTATATATATTTCTTAGTGGCATATGCATATATTTTTCGAAATTTCGACAGCTGACCTTTGATCTGGTATTAGTATCAACGTTGTCAGTTGAATCCAAAAATTATTAATAATTGGCAGCAATTAATAATAATTAGAAAGGAACACCTATAGACGAAGTAGACAATAGTATACATTAAATGTAGGCCATACAGAATTTTGTTAGTTCCTCATATCGTATTTTACACCATCTTCGATTTCAGCGACACCTGTGCTAACTATTATATGGAGAGAGACAGGGCCAAAATGAAATATTTTTTAAAAATGCTTTATAGATATTTCTCAGCATATGCATATATTTTTCGAAATTTTGACACTTATCCTTTAATTTGGTATTAGTATCAAAGTTGTCATTTGAACCAAAAAATTATAAAAAATTATTAAAGTGTCCACCAAATGATCCCCTTAAAACCAGTTATTAATAATAATTAGAAAGCAATGGACAGGAATGCCTATAGTCGAAATAGACAATACTATACATTACATGTAAGCCATACAGAATTTCTTTCCCACCTCATATCGTATTTTACACCATCTTCGATTTCAGCGACACCTGTGCTAACTATTATATGGAGAGAGACAGGACCAAAATGAAATATTTTTTAACAATGCTTTATAGATATTTCTCACCATATGCATATATTTTTCGAAATTTTGACACTTATCCTTTAATTTGCTATTAGTATCGAAGTTGTCATTTGAACCGAAAAATTATAAAAAATAATTAAAGTGTCCACCAAATGATCCCCTTAAAACCAGTTATTAATAATAGTTATAAAGCAATGGATAGGAATGCCTATAGTCGAAATAGACAATACTATACATTACATGTAAGCCATGCAGAATTTCTTTCCCACCTCATATCTTATTTTACACCATCTTCGATTTCAGCGACACCTGTGCTAACTATTATATGGAGAGAGACAGGGCCAAAATGAAATATTTTTTAAAAATGCTTTATAGATATTTCTCAGCATATGCATATATTTTTCAAAATTTTGACACTTATCCTTTAATTTGCTATTAGTATCGAAGTTGTCATTTGAACCGAAAAATTATAAAAAACTATTAAAGTGTCCACCACATGATCCCCTTAAAACCAGTTATTAATAATAGTTATAAAGCAATGGATAGGAATGCCTATAGTCGAAATAGACAATACTATACATCACATGTAAGCCATACAGAATTTCTTTCCCACCTCATATCGTATTTTACACCATCTTCGATTTCAGCGACACCTGTGCTAACTATTATATGGAGAAAGACAAGGACAAAATAAAATACTTTTTAAAAATGTTTTATAAATATTTCTCAGCTTATGTATATATTTTTTGAAATTTCGACAGCTAACCTTTGATCTGGTAGTAGTATCAACATTGTCAGTTGTACCCAAAAAGTATAAAAATTTATTAAAGTGTCCACCAAAATGATTCCCTTAAAATTAGCAATCAATAATAATTAGAGAGGAATACCTATAGATGAAGTAAACAATAGTATACATTATACATTAAGTGTAGGCCATACAGAATATTGTTACCGATTCATATTGTATTTTACACCATCCTCGATTTCAGTGACGCCTGTGCTAACTATTATATGGAGAAAGACAAGGACAAAATAAAATACTTTTTAAAAATGCTTTATAGATATATCTCCTGGTGGTCGAAATATAATTTATTTTCATATATATCATGTGGTAATAGCAAAACGTTTCATCTTTACTGATTGAAATGAACTGAAGTTGCCTCTCTTTTATATTTTTTTATTTTATTTTATAACCGTCGTTGAACAGCCGACCCAATTTCATGGGTTTACGACTACTTACGTTCAACTCCGTAGCCTTGTAATTTTGAACCAATCCAGAAGACAGGGAAACTCCTGGATCAATACCCCCAGAGGCATTGATTTGTTGTGGGAACATGGAGGACTTTGAGACTCGACAAATTTAACGTGCATCAGTCACCATTTACTACACAGGGAGTCTTCGGCCGGCGAGGATCGAACCCACGACCTCTTGGATATGGGCCCAGCGAAGAATCGAAAAAATTGAGTATTTAAAAGTAAAGAACTTTTTTTGATATACAGTTCCTGGCCATATTATTCGACGCACTGTAAGATTCTATGTAAAATCTTAATTATAATGAAATATTATAGAGTTTTATTATTTTTATGTGACTGAAACCGGTTTGCACTTGCTTACGTTAGTGTATCAATGGGTTAACATTGTCATGCAATGCGTTAAAAATAAATACAAATGTAAAAAATCTCCTCTATAAAAATCCATTACATGTATGTTCAAATATAAAAGTATAAACTCGTGCAATAATTTGGTCTAATTGTTATAATATAATATCTGTTATAATAAATATTCTATATTTATATAATATATCCTCTAATTTATATGATATCTCTTCTAATGTAACCAATGGATACACGACCGTAGCCAAGTGCAAAAAGTCATGTAAAAACAATACAACTGTATAGAGTATCGCCTGATAGTTAAGATTTTACATAGAATCTTAGCGTCTAATGATTTGGCCAGAGACTCTATAAAGAGAGAAGAAATTAGATGCTTTAACTAGATAAAGCAGTTAAAGTTGCCATTTTTAATTCAACTATCGTCTTGACTACGCTAAACTATCGCGTGTTTCTATGTTTACCCTTTTATTAAGATATTTTCACTCATAACCAGGCTTAAAGATGAATATTTTTAGAATCATCTAAAGTACATGCAATAGGGCTAACTAATCAAATTAAAGCAATTTAAAACAAAAAATTGTTACGAAATTCTTTGAATTACTAAAGAAGAAAGCGGGACTGAAGATTTCAAAACACGTTTGATGGCTGGAAGAAAAAGAGGGGTTGTAAGACGATAAGGAGAAAAATTTTCAAGCTTTCCTCGATATCCTTAGTTGTTTTGATCTCGCTTTCCTCACTAGTTATTTGATTGATATCAGTAACCTTGTACCAGTAGGCGTGGCCGAAAGGATTTTCTCTACATTATAAATTTTTTTTTGAGGAGTTGGATGTCTCAACTTGCTTTATTGAAGAGGAAAGAACTACCACTATAAATATTAAATACCCTTGTATATAAGACATTGATTCTACCTTTTGATAGATGAAGGTTGACCCTTCAGTGGTGACTCGGGCGTGATTTCCAACATTGATGGATGCTCCACGGTCCACATTAAACAGTTGATTTGATTACAAATTTACTGCTCAAAAAAAAAAAAAAAAAAAAAAAAAAAAAAATCCGGTGAAGTAAATAAAGTTTCCCGGTCAATAAACAATATTGAAGAAGAAAAAAAATAATGATTTTATTATTAATTTTTATTAATTAACAACAGATCAGAAAATTTAGTGGGCTGTGCTTCAAATGATGGATGGATTTATATTTTGCGCAAATTATAAACATTAATTTCATGACTTTTTTTTTTAAATTTTGCATTAATTTTCTTTTTTTCATAGCTTTTTTTAAAAAAAAATTATTGCTACGAAATCTTTTTTTACAATTTACTTTAAATATTCTTAAAAACTGAAAATAATCTAAATTTTTAAATGTGAAATCTTTATGACAGACATTTATTTCAATGCAAACTGATGTATAATCTTTCTCAATAAACTTAAGTGTATCAAACCATTTAAAATCTGTATTTAGTATGTGTTTTGTAATTATTCTTAGGTGTGTCTTTAAACACTTATTTGCGTTTTGTAAGCAAAAAGGAATTTTTTTAAAATAAGATAACATTTTACATTCTAGTCAGGACTCGAAAATACTCAGAAATTTTACCCGTCCCCGAGGACGGCTTGCCCAACAATGTACCCGTCCTCCTTTGAAACTATCCCGTAGTTTCTAAATAAATAAAAATATAATTTTCTCTTATTTATTACAAACATTTAATATAATTTTCTCTTATTTATTACAAACATTTATGTAAATTTACACAATGAATTAGTAGTTACTTGGGATACATTATGCAGTAATAAACGAAATACTAGGTTAATAATAGTAACCTAGTACTCGTATTTCTTTTATGAAATAATTTAAATGACTAAGGTCAAGTTATCTGGAATGTCAATTTATCCGAGGGTACTGCGTTTTTTAAATAAATCAAATATGACGTTTGCCAGTTCTACAATCAAGCCAATGATTTACAGAGGTTTCTGCACAGAAATCGGAAGGGGGTTTTCCATTTAGGTAGATGTTCATAATTACGTTTAACGCTTCTTGTTTAAGACCAGTAAGTAATGTGGGTTTTCTTCTGTAAGTTCATTGCTGAAAAGCCCCTTTCAAACACTGCAGTACTCCCAGACAGAGAAAACATCAATTCTAATAACAAGAATTGAAAATGTATCACGAAAATTAACGGGAAAATGGCCGTCCGTGCGGACGTCGGATTCGAGAAATTCGTTGTCCGCGGGAAATTTTTGACCGCCGAGGACGGGCGGACGGGCTGTTTTTCGAGCCCTGATTCTAGTGTTAAATGTACAATATTTTGTAGTCCCAGTTATATGTGAACAAGTAAGTCATTTTCATAAATATACAGGGTAATTCATAATTCCCACCGGGGTTTCGAAGCGTTATAGTAAAAAAAAGAAGACGAATATGAAAAAAAGAAACATGTGAAATTATTCCGAAACTATTCAAGTTTTACTTACATACATTACAGGTGTTCTATGCGTGAACCCTTGGTCACACGGCATACATCAATGCGATAGTACAGTTCCTGCCCGGAGGGAATTATGAATAACCCTGTATTAGACAACATGATACATAAATAGCTAAATTAACGATAAGAAATGAAGTACACACATTTTTGGAATGGGCCCCGGCCGAAAATCCTGAAGGGTGAAGTTAGGTACTGGCCTTATTTCTTCCCAAAAACCCTGTCAATTTGGACATCACTTCTAACATGGACTTTTATTAACTTGACTTTTTAATTCATCCT
The DNA here is from genome assembly GCF_982258835.1 of Parasteatoda tepidariorum. NCBI lineage: Eukaryota > Metazoa > Arthropoda > Arachnida > Araneae > Theridiidae > Parasteatoda > Parasteatoda tepidariorum. Next base: position 14,392,136 of record NC_141761.1, on the reverse strand, counting down.
GTACGTAAATAAAAAAAATATTCTGGTTAAAAATTCCAAACTACAAGTATTGCTATAAAGTAAAAATTACATAGCATCCCTTTCCACATAACCCCCGCTGTTGTCTCTCACGTGGTATTATCTCTTTTGTTCTACTTTTTTCTTTCAAATCCTTTCTGAAAACAAACTCATATTTTAGCCTACACCGGATTGGTTTTAAATTTTATATCGGGGATGTCCGAATTTGCAACTGTGTACAAATCTACATTTCTTTTCTCACAGGGTAATTCCACTCTCCTAGAAGCGTTGATTTATCAGTCACTTCAATCCTTCGCCACCAGCTCCTTATCTCGACCCCCTACTTTCTTTCCAGGAGTCCTTGTATATATTGTGAGTAATTTTTCCGTTTCTTATTATTATCTTTCGTATTATTATCATCCCTATTTAATGTTTTATATGTATTTTGCGATTTATATTATATAACCCAGTTCAAATTTGTTAACTCATGTACTATGCGATTTCTTAATCATGCGATTATATGACGCTCCCCTTTCCCTTCCTCCTCCTTTTCAACCGAGATGAAAGAGCAGACAGCCTTATCAGGCTAGGTACTCTGAAAAAATTTAATAGTTACAGTTTCCAGGATTCATAAAATACTATCACTACTCCGGACCCCCCAGAGTGATGCGCACTCCTCTCTTGTCGGAATTCTCGCCTGCAAGGTACTTTTTGTCCCCTTCCCTCACAAACCTTATCTCATTCATCCTCTTAATGTTCCTTAATAACCTCCCCGGTCACCAGTATCTTGTTTATACATTTGACCACCACTGGGATTTTTCCACTCTCATTTCCTCTCTCTCTGCTATAAGGTCACTCCTTTGAAGAGACTCGTGCCGCTCCGATTTCAGTCAGTGACGTCGGCGATGTAACTACCATTCTTTTTTTAAAACTCATTTCGATGCATTCATTGTTTTCTATATTCATTTTGAGGTTTCTTATCTGATTGCAAACATTTAACAGTGGAAGTTAAATATCAGCTTGCGCGATAGTGACTGGAGAGAATTATTTTAAAACACAAAATGAGGAAACTCAATTTTCCATGTTTTATTTCAGAAAACATAAAGGTGATATCAAATAAACTGTAAAATGTACTAGATTGCAATGAATTATGTTTCATGTTTTCTTTCTTTTTTTTTTCTTTTTTATTTTAAGAAGCTTAAAAATTTCGCCATTGAAATCGATACCGTCTCCACACTTTAAAATAGAAGGGGGAAAAATGTACAAATAGAAAGAAAATAAAATCCTGAACTTCAAAAATAGTTGATTTTATTCAGTAAATTTTGTTCTGTTGAACCTAGTCTCAAAATGTTACTAAATATATATATATATATATATTTTTTTTGATTTTGAAAGTTTTAAAAATGTTCTGAAAAACTTTAGTAGTCTAATTTTTAAATGCAAAAACTGCTTAAATTTGATAACCAGGTACATAAAGAGCTTTCAATGAATAAAAATAATTACATGAAATAACGGAATTTAGCTTGATAACATGCTAGTACACAATGAGAAAAATTCTTTAACCGACGCAGATCGGACACCGGTATTCCTTATTTTCAAGCTCTCTAATTAAAAGTAAAATATATATTTTGAATTCGAAAAACAATGCAATAGTTACTGAAAAATCGGTACTTTATACTAAAATATAAAATCCAAGTGTAAAATATTCAGTCATATTTCAAAAATTTGATTTTATAAATTACCTGTAATAATGGAAAATTAGGATTGATATTTAATAATAGTTGTAAAAAGATCTCCGCCCCCACCTCAGCATTTAGAAAATTCTAAAGCAACTAAGGAAACCCTTTGAGCAGTTAATTCTTTAAATTTTGTTCTATTGAACCTAGTCACAAAATTTTACTCAACATTTTTTTGAAAGTTTTTAATTTAAACTTTAAGTAGCTTTATTAGTCTAATCTTTAAATACAAAAACTTTTTAAATTTGGAAGCTAGGCGTAAAAGAGCTTTCAATGAATAAAAAGAATTACATAAAATTACGGAACTTAGTTTGTTAACCTACCAATACGCAATTCCTTAACCTTTGACGCAGATGAGACAGTTTCCCTTTATATTTTTGACACTTTAATTGCAAGTAAAAATATATTTCGGTATAATAAATCATAAAATCAGTCTAATGTTTACTAAAAATCTTAAATAATCTGAAATCTATTCTGAAATATATAATTCAAATAGTAGTTTTAATTTTTTCATTTATAGTCAAAAATTTAATAAGTGATTTTGTTAATTAAGGAAACTTCAATGATGAATTACTATTTCTTAGATGTAATTAATTTCTAATAAGTGTAAATTTGCAAATTTTGAAGTGAGCCGCGGTACAAGAATTTTACCTTTACAGCAGCAAAAAAAAAAAAAAAAAAATGACATTCTCTATTTCATAACCAGAAATGATCAAAATGTCAAATATATTATTTTCATTTGTTTTGACTTTTATACTTTTTAATGAAAAATAAAAGAGTTAACACTTCATTAACTTTATTGAAAATGTGTGCACTTTAGTCAGTAGATTGCTTATCATAGTGGAGAATTTATAGAACTAAAATATTACGTTCTAATAATAATGGAAAATTAAAATTGAAATTTAGTAAAGGTTTTGACAAGGTCTCTTCCCAGCCCTTCAGCATTTGGAAAATTAGAATTCTGTAGAAACTGAGTGAACAGTTGATTTCATTTAGTAAATATTGTTCCATTTAACCTATTCATAAAATTTTAATTTTTTTTAAAGTTTTTGAAAGTTTTAAACATGCTTAAAAATTTAAGAAACTTTATTAATCTAATCTTTAAGTACAAAAACTTTTTTAATTTAATAACTTTGTTCAAAAGAGATGTCAGTGAACAAAAAGAATTAGATGATTAACAAACTAAATTCCGTTATTCTTACTAATACACAATGAAAATAATTCTTTAACTTTTGACGCAGATGGGACATCGGTATTCCTTTCATGTATTTTTCAATCTCTATAATTACAAGTAAAAATATATTTTGTTATTTTTAATTCTAAAAACAGTTTAGTAGTTACTAAAAAGTCGGTTAGATTATCGGTACTTGATACTAAAATAAAAAAATCGAAATAAAAAATTTGTAATATTTCAAAAATTTGATTTTGTACATTACATAAGTTTAAATGATGAATAACTGCTTCTTAGATCTAAATAACTGCAAATGAAAGCAAATTTGTAAATGAAAGTGAGCCGCGGTTTAAAAATTTTACCTTTACAGGAGCAAAAAGTACTTTATGATAAAAGTTAAGATGCTTAATATATTTTCGTCCGTTTTGAACTTAAAAAGGCATGAAATATATCTATATAACAAATTTTTGACACAGTTTTCCACTGTTGTCGGAGCACTTATTGGCTGGAAAAATCACGTGGTAGGATACAGTTTTTCCATATTGTTATCAGCATAAAAAGTCAAAGGTATTGTTTTTCTATAAATATCTATAAATTTAAAACATTTTTCTCTACTGCTATTATTACGCTTTTAATTCAAATTCAAGAGTTTAAGACTATGAGAATTATTTTCTTTTATTATTCTAACGGAATTTTGGACTACATTTTAAAATAAAGTTTATCAAAAAGTGTATTCTTATTAAGAGTTTTATAATTACTTTTCTGCAATCATTAATATATTGATTGTTATAAATACAGTTCGAGATTCTTTAAATGATTTAGAACTTAAAGATCAGCTTCATGCACAATGTGATGCAAGCAAAAATGATATTTAACTTATCCGCCCGTTTAGTAATATTAAATAATTGTCGCGGACTCAAATTTGTTCGAGCAACAAAATGTTTGAACAATATAAATGTTAGTTTAAAAACTGATTACTTGGAGAAATTACATCTGTTCACCAATAGATCTAAATATTTATAATACTAATAGATAATATTTGGACATGGAAATAGAGGCACAAGAGTAAGCAAACGGAATTACTTTTAGTACGTATATGTAAATGAATCATTTTAACTTTAGAATAAATACTGTTTCATCTCAATAAATAACAATTATTGCGAAGCAATCATAGGGGTTGGTGAGAGGCAGCGAAAGGGGGATCAGCCCCTTTCTGTTTTATGAAAATTGTGCGCCGAAGAACATAATCTGGATCTCAATTCTCAAGAGTATGAAGGAAAACAAATGCATATCAGATAAAAGCACATATTCTTCTTAGTAGGGAGAATTTTACTGTCGATGTTACTTGTTTGAATTCGAATTTTCACTAAGAAAAGTTCATGAATACTTTTTAAAGTTGTCAGGCATAGAAATTCTTCTAAATACTTGTCTAGTGTCTCAACAATTAACTAAATTCGGTTCTGATGAAATCTTTGATAGCTATCTGTAAAGTATTTAAAGACTAGTTCAAGTAACACCATAATATTTCCCTAATGCAAATTTCAAATAAAATCTCAATAATAATATTCACAAATTTGTCTTATCTGTAAAGTGGTAATTTAAAACTGAACTTATTAGTACGGAAAAAGAAAATCTTATTAATACGAAAAATAAAACTAACCAATTTGTTCAAATAATTTATTAAAACATTTTATAAATTACATATATTTCAAACTGCATCTAGGCATTACATCTTATTGTTTTAAAACTAATTTGTAAATGACAGTATCTTCCGTATTTTACATGGAGCTCTAACAACATTTACAATGGAGTTTTGGTTAGCAACATTTCACATTAAACTTGCGCTTTATTTACACATAATACGAAATATTAACATGGATTTCTTAAAATATACAAAATGCTATCATATATCTTTGATATTTAATTACACAATGCAAGAGTCAAATATTTATAATCTATTGCAAATTCTCCTTGTAAAAACATGTATCAGAACAAAAAGAATGAACCTGAATGCATTAAAATTTAATTCTCAATTTTGTAATTTTAAATAGTATCTAAAAAAAAAAATCTTCAAAAAAAAAGGTTTTTGAAAAAATATTTTAATTTTAAAATTAAGAAGTCTCTATTGCACCTGAAATTTAACTTCTGAAAAATTTTAAAAATTTAATTTTTCAAAATATAATTTAAAACAAATTTCTATAAAATGCAGATTTGCGCATTTAGGCTTTCACTAGATTAGATTTTAGACAGCAATTTTACATATAATTGGAACTACATTTTACTTTCAGTTCAAGTTATCAGACTGTATAAAATTTAAACTGTTATAAATGAACTTTCCGAAGAGGGCAGTTAAAAGAATAAATTTTCATAGAAATTTAGCTACATTTTCTAAGAACGGATTTTTCACCTTTAGTCTGGTGTATAGTAAAATCCTGAAGATTTACTGCTACTTAGTGTTTCGAGCAAAAAATAGATAAAGTTTGATTTTTGAAAAGACGATCAGTATAGTGTCTGAAGAAATCGGGGAACTCTTGCGTTCGATAAGTCACTGTGGTATCCTTTTTATTATGTAAGAGTCAAAGCTCAACGAGCACACATCAAAAAAGAACAACTAGTTTCAAGTTCTTAAAACAAGACACTACCGTTACGAAGATTCAGGGTTTCTACACAGCTCAAGGATACTGATCCACCACAGAAGAGCACATGTGTGAATCGAGAAGCTCCGAAACGGCTGGACGAGTGTGAAACATGACGAGAAAGCAGAACGGCCGTCTACCACCTCCACGTCATATTCCACACTCGTCTAAAACATTCCGAAACTTCCGAGTCACACTTGCACACTTATGCTGCAGATCGATATTCCCAAATTGCGCAGATCTACTATATCACCGACTATAACCGAGCTAATACTGGCTGCACTTCATTCAGCTGTATTTCAATCGAAGTCTTAATATTTGCGTATTATTAGGCTTAAATTTGGTTCTAGCCACTTATAAAATGATAGATACAGTTGCAATTTCGATGTAGTATCTCAAAATTTAGCCTAAAGGATCAGATGTTTACGATGGAATCTCTAATGGCATTATCAGTGAATTTGGTTACTATGCTGTTCTTTGTTTGCTTTGAGTTAAGCGGTGCTATATTAACCGTTTGAGTGAGGTGAAGAGCTATCGCTTGTTATGCGCCAAAAATTCGGAGAAGCGCTATTGTACCGAAAATGCTGAGACGTTGCTGTTGGTTAGTAGTTGGTTGGTAGTAGTTAGTAGTAGTTGGTTAGTAGTGTTGTACGCATTTTATTCCGCACTATTAGCATATATATAAGAAAACTCTTCAGCACTCAAACGGTTAAAAGTTGAACCTACATCTAAAAGTAGATAATGAGAATTTCATAGAAATTACACTTCAGACAATTTAACTTAATATAGGTGAACACTATTAGAGATTCCAAAAACTGGTTTAACGTTTTGTATCATATGACCCTGATTTCGTATCATTTACGACTTCTAATATATATAATTATCTTACGTGGCTCCCAAATTTTGGCTTTATTTCTCTTCCACCGGTGGAACGTTTGCTTTGTTTTGTTTAAGTTACTATTTCTCTTACACGGCGAATCGACCAATGATTGCCGCTAAAAATGTCACATGCCAAACCTAGCTGAGGTGGCTCAACATATAGCGCTTTTAAAAACGGAAACTGAAATAACCAGAGAGCATCAGCTGCGGCAATCTCATACTATTAAGCTAGGCAGAAGTGAGTAGTCTTTGTCGATAGATATCTATTTTAGTAATTTGTCGAAAGCGCTTTTTTCCACGAATTTATATATTACGAATTTATTTGACAATTTTTGATTCATATCACGAATTATACTATAGCACATTTCTAATAGGTTTAACGAATTACATGTCATTTATTTGAATCCTAATTTATTTTAATGACTTAGTATTTACTAAAAAGATGTAATTATTTTTTTTAAAAAGTTGTTATATGGATTTGAATGATTGTTTTGAATTCTTAGAATTCTGTGCATTTGCAATGTACCTAAGTTAGTAGCGAGTGAAGCAAACCATACAAGATTGTGCGGAAATTTTCGGGGTTGGAGAGCGTCAGCGAGCAGGGGGCGCAGCTCACTAGTTCTATTGAATTTATATTTGCAGAGAACATTTCTCACCAGTTTTAACAATGATCCGCTTAGGATAGAACACAAATCAATGCAAATTTGAAGATTAATGAATCATTTTTTGGAATTTACAAATCTGCATTTCAGACAACATTTAGGGATTGAACAAGCTTTTTGTTATCTATGTATTAAACGCAATTGCAACTTATTATGAGAATCTGAAAATTATTCAAAATTTTGCTGTTATATAAAAATGAACACATTAAGAAAATTTGCTTATACTTTACCTTATAGATTATTCTGGTATCTGTTCAAATAGTAGATTCAAACTTCTATCCGAAATTTTTGCCCTCTCTGACCAAGAACCTATATTTCTAGCACTTTTGCACAAGATCGGTATAATTAAAAGAGATAGTTCAGTTTAAAAATAAGAGTTAGAGAACTTTTGAAACACTCATTTGAGTCGAAATCTATTTATTTACTTAGCACCATACTTACGATTTTTCAAATCTTAAATTGGCAACATTTAATTTATACGTGAATACGTTGAACCTATTATTTTTTTAAAACACATAAATACACATTTTGTTTTATTAGAAACATGAATGTTGAAAGATTTAAACCCCTTCCTTAAAAATGTATTTTAAGATTTTAATAAATTATCTTGAATTTGGATAGGTCGAATAAATCTGGTATTTTTACTAAGTTAACATTCTTCCCATTGAACTAAGATTTGTTTTATTCATTTATACACTAAACGTATAACGATTTCATATACCCGCTAATCAATTCTGCACTGCTACGCTCTGCCAACGCGTTAAATTCAGAAATGAATTCAGATTTTCTTGCGTAACTTTGTAGAGCTAAAATATTATTTAACTAGGGCCTGGTTAGTCAGGCTCGGGAATTTAACATTTGGAACCGTGCATCCACTATGAGAATGTTATGATTTGTGATAAGAGTAACTCTGCAAAAGAGTTTATCCGGGAAAAATTTCAACCATACATCATTTTAACATGTTTTTATTTTTGATCAAATTTTACAGCCAATTAACATTTTTTCCTGAATTGCGCATAAGTGACCAATATTTAACACTTCACTTTTAATAAAATATTAACTAATTCAACATTTAATGAAAATAATTATAAAATTTTAAACGTTTATTTATATTTTATTCTTCAAAATTCTTACTGTAAGAAAATAATTCAGAAATGTGTAAGAGCATGGACAATTACAAGACTATGCATTTAAAAAAGATTCACGAACTAAGACTGTTTCAGGGTATTTATTGTTTATGTTGTCTTCAAAATTAAAGCTAGAAAGTTTAATTTGTGTTTTGTATTTTATTAATTTTAGCTTTTTGGTATAAGTAATAAGTCGTCCAGTCTTAGTACAAATCACTAGTTCTAAAATGTCTTCCGAGTTAAGAATTTGTTTTAGTTTAAAAATAAAATTTTCAATTTCTGACTTCGTAAATAGTTATTAAAATAGATGCAAGTTTTTAAAACTTAATTGGTATCTTTAATGCACCTGTGACAATTTTATCCGAATTAGAAATTTCAAAATTCGAACAAAGCTGAATTTCAGTATTTCTAAAAAAGTTTTTTTCCACGCGATTTTCACTAAACTTAATAAAATAACTGAAAATGATCGAAACTGCATAACCCTAATTAAAAAAAAAACTTTCTATATCATAATTGATAAAAATTTAATTTCAAAATATAAATTTTATGTATACTCTTAATATAAAAACTTTTACCGCGTAATTATGCCCCATTGTTTAAACTTATTTTGCCGCCGAGTCAATGAATTAATGTTAGCTTATGGATAAAATATGTTATAGTTAGTATTATGTTAGTCTTATGTTAGTATTTAACCAGAAATAACGTACATGAAATATGAATGCATAACTAAATTCCTTAAACATGAATTGCTTCAAATTTGCTCATCCAGGCATATTTACATTAAAAGGCAAAATTTTCTAAATTTATTTACTTTTTGAAACTATGGCTAGATAGTGTCACAGATTCTTTTAAATTTTTAAAATATCCTTTTATCACGTGCTATGCTCATAGCCAGTTTCGGATAACTAAACTAACGGAATCATCCGTTGTTGAAATTTTTATTTGAACAGATACTTCTGATACTGAATATGTATCAAAACAGCTAAAAATATTTAAGAGGCAATGAAGCAAATTGAGGCAAATCCATTTAAAGATTATCGTTATGCAAAAAGACTCGGCGGAGAAATAAGATTAAAAACAAGACTAGTTTTGTAGAGACCCATTTATCATTGTATTAAAAATATCTTATTAGAAATATAATTTCAGTTTATCTTAAGAAATCAACTGGCAAGTTGAAATATTTTATTTACCAAAATTCTAACTTATCTAACATTTTCAGTGCATGCGATAATGTGTATAACTAGTTCGATCTACAGATAAAAATTACTGTTACGCCAAAGCGTGTTAGCGACCAGTTTTCTTTTGAGTGTAAAAATTATAACATTTCTTGAGCAAACCTAACGAGTTCCGCTACGCTAAATTAATTACTAGACAGTTTTGATTTTTCATAATTTTTTTATTAATAGTTTCGTTCTCAAACTTTATATGAAGCACATTCTTTTAAATTTGGAATAAATACCTAAAATGGTTATTGCCTATAGATACTATAGAAATGATCGACAAATTATAAATTTAAATTGGTTTTGTGAAATTTATCTTAATACAGTTACGTAAATGAAAATAAGACCTAATGTGTGAAGTGCCAACTTAGCTTTGATAGCAAACAATTAATGTTGTATAGTTAACTAAGATTAGGAGAAAAATAAAATTTCAAAACTGCGATACTATGACGAGACAGCTATTTTTTATAGCATGAAGGGTTTTAAATAATTTAAGTGATAGGTACACAAACAGACAGATCCGGAATAGTAAGATAAAATTGGTATTTCGAACAGTACGGGTTACCTTAAATACGAAAACTGGTATTTAATAGTATTTTACTGGTGAGGTGGGATTAATTGATAACTATCAATTTCATAACGAGTGTTTTATTAACACTAAATTTGATATTTTATGTACTAGTTTTCCGGTTTCTATGCATCCTGTTACCTCAAAGAGTTTTAAAATGTTGATTTAATAAATACCGGTTTTTACCCGGGCCCTGAAGAGTTTAAGAGTTAGTTTATTTTAATAATATCCTGCAAATTTTAGGTACGAATTTTGTCTATCATATTAATTCCTCAAATCTTTTTTACTTGAGTTTTGCTTAAACTTCAGATTAAGTGTATTTTAACAGTTGACTTTGAAATTAACTCACCCCTCCCCCACACACACATTTACGATTCTAAAATATGAAAGTAACGCATGATGTATTTGGTGGAAATACATTGAAAAAGAATTTAAAAACTTGTAATACCAAAATTAAATCAGATATAAAATTTTATTCATCTAAATAAGTTTCGTCGGAGAACCGAACGAAATTTTTAATAATTCCCTGAATTTAATGATTTGAATTTAAACTGGCACACCAAAACAATTCTTTTGAATAGTACAATTTTTAGATTTTAGTTAGTGTACTGGACAATAGTTCTGAGGAAAACCACAGATAAATCGAAATTAGTTCTTTTGCGCTAATATTTAATTTTTCTTAAATATTATGTCATAGCTGATAACGAGCGATAGATAACAATAAGTAATAAGTTGTCTTAATAATTTTAAGACTATTAACAGTACGTATATAGACATTACAAAAGGTGCATCTAAATTTTAGAGACTAAATTTAATTTAAAATATTTAATGGGTAAATATCACTCAAAATAATTTAAGCCTAAAAACTTCTAGATATGATAAAAAGGAATATTTAGGTAAATAAGATTTAATTATTCTTTAAGCTTAAGAAAAATCTCTGAAATAAACTTTTAAAAGATGTACACTTAAATTTCATATAATTTATAAATATGTGTTTAGATTTAATTAAAAATAATTATAGAACTTAATTCTTATAAGAAAAAAATTTAAATAATCAAAATATTAAAAATGGAATTTTCATATAATTCAAGGAGAATAAAAATAAACCTCGTGCTAAGTTGAAGAAATATGATCAGCGTTTCTATTATGTCATGACGACTAGGCAACTGAAGTAGATCATCTTGGCAAACTACGATCCTCATGTCAGCCAAGTCAGCAATGGACATCTTGGCAAACTACGATCCTCATGGCAGCCAAGTCAGCAATGGACATCTTGGCAAACTACGATCCTCATGGCAGCCAAGTCAGCAATGGACATCTTGGCAAACTACGATCCTCATGGCAGCCAAGTCAGCAATGGACATCTTGGCAAACTACGATCCTCATGGCAGCCAAGTCAGCAATGGACATCTTGGCAAACTACGATCCTCATGGCAGCCAAGTCAGCAATGGACATCTTGGCAAACTACGATCCTCATGGCAGCCAAGTCAGCAATGGACATCTTGGCAAACTACGATCCTCATGGCAGCCAAGTCAGCAATGGACATCTTGGCAAACTACGATCCTCATGGCAGCCAAGTCAGCAATGGACATCTTGGCAAACTACGATCCTCATGGCAGCCAAGTCAGCAATGGACATCTTGGCAAACTACGATCCTCATGGCAGCCAAGTCAGCAATGGACATCTTGGCAAACTACGATCCTCATGGCAGCCAAGTCAGCAATGGACATCTTGGCAAACTACGATCCTCATGGCAGCCAAGTCAGCAATGGACATCTTGGCAAACTACGATCCTCATGGCAGCCAAGTCAGCAATGGACATCTTGGCAAACTACGATCCTCATGTCAGCCAAGTCAGCAATGGACATCTTGGCAAACTACGATCCTCATGTCAGCCAAGTCAGCAATGGACATCTTGGCAAACTACGATCCTCATGTCAGCCAAGTCAGCAATGGACATCTTGGCAAACTACGATCCTCATGTCAGCCAAGTCAGCAATGGACATCTTGGCAAACTACGATCCTCATGTCAGCCAAGTCAGCAATGGACATCTTGGCAAACTACGATCCTCATGTCAGCCAAGTCAGCAATGGACATCTTGGCAAACTACGATCCTCATGGCAGCCAAGTCAGCAATGGACATCTTGGCAAACTACGATCCTCATGGCAGCCAAGTCAGCAATGGACATCTTGGCAAACTACGATCCTCATGGCAGCCAAGTCAGCAATGGACATCTTGGCAAACTACGATCCTCATGGCAGCCAAGTCAGCAATGGACATCTTGGCAAACTACGATCCTCATGGCAGCCAAGTCAGCAATGGACATCTTGGCAAACTACGATCCTCATGGCAGCCAAGTCAGCAATGGACATCTTGGCAAACTACGATCCTCATGGCAGCCAAGTCAGCAATGGACATCTTGGCAAACTACGATCCTCATGGCAGCCAAGTCAGCAATGGACATCTTGGCAAACTACGATCCTCATGGCAGCCAAGTCAGCAATGGACATCTTGGCAAACTACGATCCTCATGGCAGCCAAGTCAGCAATGGACATCTTGGCAAACTACGATCCTCATGGCAGCCAAGTCAGCAATGGACATCTTGGCAAACTACGATCCTCATGGCAGCCAAGTCAGCAATGGACATCTTGGCAAACTACGATCCTCATGGCAGCCAAGTCAGCAATGGACATCTTGGCAAACTACGATCCTCATGTCAGCCAAGTCAGCAATGGACATCTTGGCAAACTACGATCCTCATGTCAGCCAAGTCAGCAATGGACATCTTGGCAAACTACGATCCTCATGTCAGCCAAGTCAGCAATGGACATCTTGGCAAACTACGATCCTCATGTCAGCCAAGTCAGCAATGGACATCTTGGCAAACTACGATCCTCATGTCAGCCAAGTCAGCAATGGACATCTTGGCAAACTACGATCCTCATGTCAGCCAAGTCAGCAATGGACATCTTGGCAAACTACGATCCTCATGGCAGCCAAGTCAGCAATGGACATCTTGGCAAACTACGATCCTCATGGCAGCCAAGTCAGCAATGGACATCTTGGCAAACTACGATCCTCATGGCAGCCAAGTCAGCAATGGACATCTTGGCAAACTACGATCCTCATGGCAGCCAAGTCAGCAATGGACATCTTGGCAAACTACGATCCTCATGGCAGCCAAGTCAGCAATGGACATCTTGGCAAACTACGATCCTCATGGCAGCCAAGTCAGCAATGGACATCTTGGCAAACTACGATCCTCATGGCAGCCAAGTCAGCAATGGACATCTTGGCAGACTACGATCCTCATGGCAGCCAAGTCAGCAATGGACATCTTGGCAGACTACGATCCTCATGGCAGCCAAGTCAGCAATGGACATCTTGGCAGACTACGATCCTCATGGCAGCCAGGTCAGCAATGGACATCTTGGCAGACTACGGTCCTCATGGCAGATAGGTCAGCAATGGACAGCTTGGCAAACTACGGTCCTCATGGCAGATAGGTCAGCAATGGACAGCTTGGCAAACTACGGTCCTCATGGCAGATAGGTCAGCAATGGACATCTTGGCAAACTACGATCCTCATGGCAGCTAGGTCAGCAACGGACATCTTTGAAAATATGGTTCCCAAGGAGACTATATGACGATGAAGTACTCAATGCAAAGCCTAGTTTTAAACATAAAACAAAATGTCTTTACTCTTATGGTCAAATTAACGTAGGGATTTTACTTTAGTTAGAGGCAGTGTTTGATATTATTGGGTGAAGTTTTATAACTATTAGCTACGCAAATCTCAGTAAACCTCCCGAGTCATTTACAAAATCTTCATTTTGCAAAATTCTTAAAAACTTGTAACTATGTCCATATCAGTCCGAACATTTAATTTCTACTCGCAGGACCTCTGAACTATATGCTTGCTTTTCAAATATTTATCCCAGAAATCTATTAACAAAGACAGACGAAATTTGAATGAGAACGAAATTTCAATTACCAAAAACTCTAAATAACCACGAAATTAAGAGATTTACAGTCAGATATTCGTAAAAGTTATTTTGGAGCTTTGGAGAAATTACCAAATTTTATTAGCCTCCTGATCATCGATAATTGGCTTTTATTGGTTGATAATTGGCTTTCATCAACAGAAGTATACAACCAAGTAACTAAATGACTCACAAATGCTTTACATTGCTAAATAGTACTTAAAAATACTGTTACATTGCTGTAACTTGAAAGAGATTGTTTATAATTATAGAGAATATTAAAAAACAATTTGGTACGTATTTCATGCTATAACAAGAGAATTCCATTTTTAAGTTTAAATAAGCTCTTTGCACTAAATTTCTCTTTAAATATAAAGATTTGTTAATTTCAACTCTATTTACATTTCTTTTTAGATTGTAGGGAAAAATCTACGCATTTTTCAACTAATTTCCATACTGAGCAGAAAGAAAGTTTTGAAGAAAAAAAACATGAAAATAGTACCTTTATGAACGTTTTGGAACATTGAAATTACTATAAAATATGTTGCAGCTAGAAAATTTTAAAATAAGTTGGCACAAGTTTTTTTTTTTATTGATCTAGAGTGTCAAAAAAGTCTCATTGTCAAAATTGTCGAGCATGGAACTTATTCAATTTTCAGTTCAATGCAAAATTTTTATCGAGAAAAATGTTTTTCTAATAAAAAGCAAAATAACACTAATATTGTCAAATGTTTTATAAATTCTTGAGATTTTATTATGCTTTTTATATCATTTAATTATAAAATGTTCAAAGTTAGAAAATCGATTTAAGAGAGTTTCACGATTCTAGGAGTAATCCACTGTAGCCTTAAAAACCAATTAAGAGCCGTGGTGTCACCCCCCCCCCCCCTGAGAGTAAGCCTTCCAATGATGCTACCTAAGCATAGGCTGAGAGATACCAATTCTGCTCTTCGCTGTAACAGACCACAGTTCTGACGTAAAATATCCTCAGTCTGTTCATGGTTTAGAAGCTCGATACCATCAGACTGATCATGGAAGGATTTACGCAATTTTTAAGACTTAAAATTAAATTTAATGTAAAGTTTAAAAATGTATAAAATATTAGTCAAAATAAGTTCAAAACTACACATGTTTCATGCCACGCTAAAGGCTCTACAGTAAATTCTAATTCATAAATTTCAAAATACCTAAATTAACGTTATTACCCGAGTTTTTAACTATTTTGTAATTTCAAAAAGAATTAACTATACATTAATATTGAATCTTTAATGAAAAATTTAATATTCTTAAGGCTTGATAGAAATAACAAATTCACGCTTGCACCCTAGCTCTTAGTTTATCTCCAACATTATACAAAATCTACATGCAAAGTTTCAAGGAAGTCTAAAGTAAACTATTATGTGTCCTGGAGTAAAAAATCTACGTTCTGGAAATGCATTTAAATTGTAACAAAATTCTGAGGGCAAAAACTCGAAATTTTCAGAAAAGGATATGTCTTTATATAAAGTTTATATAATATATTATAACTTGAAAATTTAATTTTTTAATTTATTCAAACTAAAAAGGTTAAATTTTCAAAGCTTAAAAATATTCAAGTGTCTTTACGAGTCTACTTTCATTTTGATTTGTGAGTGCGAAAAAATTAATATCATTTCAAAAGATGGATCAAAAATTTAAAAGGTTTTCAAAAGCGAACGTTCTAATGATGAGATGTTAAACAGTAGACTCATAGAATAAAATTTCTATTAAACAATTCTTTGATCAGATCAAAATAAATCTTAACTTCCTTACCCAATCTAAATCGGATAATGATGTCCAACATTCTTCTGTATGGAATAGATTTTTTAATCTAGCGTAAAAAACTTTGTGAAGTAAAGTATCAAACATCTATTTTCAGGTAGTTTCTTGGATGCTGCAAGAAAATGGGAAACCTGTCAATAAAAATATAAAATTTGTTGCATATACAGTGAAGTATGTTTTTATACTTTTACGAAATATACTTCAAGTTCGTTGATGAACGTTGTATACTTATTACTAATAGATAGATGAAATTAAACTAATACTACTACAATACTAGAGTTCGATGCTATATATTCAGGCGGTTAACTTAAAATCTCCAATTCCGAGAAGAATTGAAAAAATAAAAGACTTAATATTTTAGTTCATTTTACAGTTCTCCGACAAATTTCTTGTCTGAATGAGATTTTAACTGTTTCGAATTTTTTAATCTGTTTACTTCAGAAGTAAATCCCGAATCCTGAAATCCCGAATAAAATCATGAAATCGATTATACATAAAATGATAATATACTAATTGATGATATTGATAATATGCAAGATTTTACAAAGAATCTTTTAGTACCTGGCCATATTAGAAGCACTCTAGGTAAAATTCATTATAATTAATCGCACCGGCTGAAGGTTATCACATTTGAGTAACTACATACGAACTAATTAACTGTATAACGATATTCAACTTTCCTGATTTAAGGAAACAGAAGAGGAGAGATCCTAGACACATATGGGGTAGCGAAACCGAATAAAAACGAATTGGACTTATAAACCTATAGTTTGTCTACGGTAAAAACTACCCCCACCACAAAGTCTGAGGCTGCTATGGATACAATAGCGCATTTCAAGGAGGGTAGCTTCTCTTCACTCTAGGGCAGGGATGGGCAAACTGCTGCCCGCAGGAATGTTTTAATCGGTCAGCGGATAGAATTTTAACTCGCCGATCCGTGGCGAATCCTTTTGTAACAAAGTACTGATGACGTTTTTACTTAATCTATTTTTGTTCCACAAAACATAAATTGATGGTAATAGCCAACACATACAGCTTCAATTGGTAAAAATGTTGAAAGCAGAAGCTCATAGAATAGCCGTAGATTGGATTCAACGAGCGTTTGTCATTCTAGAAGAGCAGACATACGAAATGTAATATTTCAGAAAAATTGACGAAAAATGGAAAATTTGACTCTTCAATTTTGTTCTTTATATTATTATAAAAGCTAAAATGGTTTTGTTACAAAAATAAAATTTTAAATGCAACAACTACTGTATTTATAATTTTTGCATACACATAAAAGGTAACGGATTACACACACACACCTTATTCAATTAAACGAAATTTTAAAGGTAAACATAATATAACTAGCATAAAAAAAATATGATTTTCAATACATAAATTTTACATATATTTTACAGTATGGTATATCCCAAACCCCCAGCCACATTTCCCTCACTCGACTGAAGTCATTAACGGTGAAAAACTAGAACTCATCAGGAAAATAGTGAATTCAGTGTTCTAAGCATGTATGGCAACGTTACTTTTAAAAAGTAACGAGTAAAAGTACAAGTATTTTTAAAAAAAGTAACGATTGAAGAGTACACTTCCAGGAAATCGAAAATTCAAAGTAACCTAAAATTTTATTGAATAATATTCTTATGTTCTTTAATGTTTTTGCAAAATTGTTATTTATTTAATTATTTTTAATTTTGAAAGTTATGGACATTAATTTACTTTTAAATTCGGAAGAATATTATAATTTTATAATATAATCGTATAATATAATTTTAAAATCAAATATAATTTTAATATCAAACTTTTTATGTATTTGCCCGAAAAAGAAATTTTATCAATTGATTTTAATTTTTAGTTTATTATTTTTATTTATTTAAATTACCATTGATGTAAAATTGTTTTACTCTATAGAAACTAGTTTTAAAAGAAACAAAGCAAACACGGGGTTTCAGATAGCTTTGTGATCTTTGAGCTAGTAAAAATAATTGAACGTGCAGTATAAGTTGAAACAGAACAGTCTACAGTTTTATTTGTAACAATGGCTAATGCTGAAGTCATGCGAGAAAATCATTTTCCGCAAAAACGCAAGAATTTTTTTTTTAATTTTTTCTTTCTTTCTAGAAAGCTTACAGAGTTTTAGGAAGAAGTAACGATTTAATTTGGTATTTCCGTTGCAAATACTTGTACTTTTTCCCTAAAAAAGTAACGAAAGTACTAAATTTTAAAAGTAACGAATTACAAGTAAAAGTACGCACTTTTTACTTGTACCGGCGGTACAAGTAACGAAAGTACTGCCATATATGATTCTAAGGTAGAAACGAACTAAGCTCGGACTTCACAAAGACTTTGTTTAACAAAATTAAAAGTTTATGCAACCTAAATTTAAAAAAAAATTTATAATACTAAACTCTATTATTAAGCTTGAATATTTAATATTTTGGAATTTAGTGGGAAGTCTATTAAGTCTGAAATAGTCACAAAACTTTATAAGTCAATTCAATATCGGAGAGGGAAAAAATTACTAAGTTTTGAAAGCAGACTGTTAGATACAGTATTTAAAGTATGTGCAATGTCTAGTATTCAAAAAATAATCTAAAGAGAATTTTAACTAAGCGAAACTGATAATTTTAAAAGTAATACTCTAAATAAGCCAATATTTATCAAAATATTCGAAAAAGAACTATTTTTAGATTTTACAATTGAACCAAGTTAATAAAAGAGATATATTAATTATTCCGAAATTTAGGCAATTACAAGCATACCATCAATTATCTCGAAAAACTTTAAGTGTATGTAAAAGTAGCGACAATTAGAAAAAGACTTACTGTAAAGTTCAGTAAAATTACACCACACCTAGAAAGACACATGATTTCCTTCGTTGTATCTAAAATTAGACTAAATACACAACCAACTCACACAAAAAAAACTCACAGCAACAAAGCAGAAATACGAAGAGCTCGTTTGGTACCAGTCTTGCCCCGTATTTTATATCCCTTAATATCGATAACGATTGGCAATTATTGTCTATCAAAGTCGAATTGAGTTGATGATGAAGAGGATCCGTGCCACCCGCGTTTTTTGAGGCCGAGCGTTATCCCCTGCCAAAAGTTCTGTAGTGTGGAGGTAGCGGGTTCGAATCCTATCCTACCATGGATGTGTCTTCGTTCTGTCTTTATTTAAATTGTACTATCTGTCTTTCTACTTGATAAAGGTTCCGCAGAGGCATAGTTCCTAGCAGATTACCTAGCAGGTCAGTGAGCGAGTGGGTGACCATTTGGATTAGTCTGAGTAGGGACCGAGGGTGTGCTGCATGGGTCCTCGTTAAGCTGTTCCACCGTAAAGTGCTCGTTAAGCTGTTCCACCGTAAAGTGCTGTTCCACCGTACTTCGCATCCCTTCTAAAGAGGATCAAAATTGTGATGGCAATTGTGATGGCAACTGCATTTATACCAGCACAGGGTTTGATAAACTTCCACGGCCAAATGTAAAAAAAATGTTACACAAGATTAATTTCTTCGAAAAATATTATTTGCATTTAAAAGTGCAATGCAAAATTGCAGAGCTTTTAAATAAATAATTCTAAACATGATTATGTTGAAAAATTAAAAAAAACGTTATTGCGCTTATTATTATGAGAAATAAAAATAAAAAAGAACTCACACCATTCTTTAATTAAAATTGACTAATGCTGATGCACATACAGGAATATTTCAAACTATTCCATTAAATAATTAAGGGTATGCTAACGCGAAATGATCAACAAAGTCAGTTGTTTGTTTACGGACACATTTCCTAATTATGTAAAGGATCCGGTTGCCCATTTCTGCAAATGTTACTAACCAGTTCAAATGGAAATACTAAATTTGTAAAAAGCCATTGTCACTGCACGCAAAAGTGAATCTCAAAGGCGAATTTTTCACTAGTGAATATTCGCTCATAATTTTCACGTCCCGCAGTGGACTGATCGTTAAGTCACGGTTCTCAGCAGATCACCGAAGTCAAGCATCGCTGGCTACGGTCAGTGGGCGGGTGGGTGCCCACGTGGATCAGTCTGCAGAGGGACCGAGGGTGTGCGGTATTGGTCCTCGTTAAACTATGCTACCGTAAAGTGGTCCACTTCGTGCGCAGGTCATCGGGCTAATGAAGCAGGAGTACCATCCCCTCCGCAGAGGATCAAAATTGCAATGGCATGTCTTCGGATCATCCTCTGGGATGTTTCCCAGACCGTCACCAATAGCCCATTGTGCAGCTCTAGTGCGACGTAAATTGACAACAACTCATAATTTTCACCAATATCATGCGAAAAAAAATCTGATTCGCACACAGTGTTGCGGCGGCGAACAACTGGATCACCTACACGAATTTCGAGCTTCGCGATTGCTCATTGTTCCGCACATTTATCTGCAGGAACTTACCGCTGGGTACTTTTACCTTCAAATCACTCGACCAAACGGACGTCACGGTGAACGTTGACATCACTGGTTTAGTAACTAGTAACTGGTTTAGTAACTGGTTTAGTAATCACTGGTTTGTACTCTATATCCACGCCCTCTAGTGAACTGCGGTGCTTATTTATTGCAGCTGTACATAATTTGCTCTTTTTTTAAATTTGATTTTTATTATAAGTTGTAATGATTAATAATAATTCATAACATTCAGTCTCTTTGCCAGAAAAATCTGAAATTCGCAAATTTTATGACACATTTTTTTCCAGATTTTTTTAAAGATTTATAATTCGTAAATTTTAAACTTAAAAAAAAAAAAAGAAAAAAAACTAATATGTTATTAAAATTTAATTCTTTATATCATTCTGAAATTCAAATATTTCAAATAAAATAAAATACAATTCATGTATTTACAAAAAATTAATAAATAAATAAAATTAACAACATTTTAGTAAACATTCCAAGCTAGTCAAAACATTAAATTTCATATAAAACACAAGAAATAGGAAAATGATAATAATTGCTGAGATATAGTCTCATTATTGCCTGTTAGCGTACAACTAGTTTGCTAGTAAAACGTTTTCTTGGTTTTCTATTTGTGTGTAATGGAAATTCTAATTATTTTCATTCAAAAAGTCTTTCAAAATATGATTTTACTCCTCTATTTCAATTACAAGTTACTTTGATATTATGGGTCGTGTTAAAAGTTAAAAATATAAGAAAGTGTTTCACAACATCCACTAAGATGACAAATTGTCTGTCAAGGATGATAAAAAAAATTGATGGTTAAAAAAACAATTCATTGCGATAATGAACATTTAGCTGTAATGCGATTATTGTTCAGCAATCTAAAAGACATTTTCGTGGTTTTCCTTTGCATTTAACGCAACATTTGATTTGTCTAAATTTTAATTTTATTTTAAATAATATATAGGTTGCTACAAAAGCTTTTATAAACATGATTTTACTCTGATATTTAAATTGCAAGTTACTTTGATTTCTGGGCCGTGTTAAAAGTTAAAAATATCGGAAAAGTATTTCACAACATCCACTAAGATGATAAATTGTCTGTCAAGGATGATATAAATTAATGGTTAAAAAATAATTCATTGCGATAATGAACATTTAGCTGTAATCTTATTATTGTTCAGTTATCTAAAAGAATTTTTCGTGGTTTTCCTTTGCATTTAACGCAATATTTGATTACTTTAATTTCAACTTAATCTTGGTTAAAATAAATTATTTTAATAACTTTTATAAACATTGTTTTACGCCGATATTTAAATTGCACGCTACTTTGATTTGTGGAATGAGTTTAAAGTTACAAAAAATATGAAGAGCATCTCGCTAATCACCGAAATAA
Organism: Parasteatoda tepidariorum; assembly: GCF_982258835.1. Classification (NCBI taxonomy): domain Eukaryota; kingdom Metazoa; phylum Arthropoda; class Arachnida; order Araneae; family Theridiidae; genus Parasteatoda; species Parasteatoda tepidariorum. The sequence goes on along the minus strand of NC_141761.1, from coordinate 14,370,545 downwards.
TTGACTGTCTGTCAAAGACGCAAAAAAAAAATGATTTATTATATAAAAAAAATTCATTACGATTACTGAGCATTTCGCTGGAACTCTTCAAGCGTCAACAATCTGAATGATATTTTCGTGGTTTCCCTTTACATGTAACGCAAAATATGATTGTTTTCTTTAAAAAAAACATTCATAAAGGCAGCAATGTTTAAATATTTACATAAATTATGATTTATTTTATCTTTACTCCTTGTTAAATCAAAACAAAATGATTGAGGGCAATTAATTAGCAAGGTAGATAGTCTTACGCGGACATTAAGAAATGAATTGGGAGATTTTGATAGGTATATATATATACAGGGTGTCTCAGTTAAGCGTTTCAGAACTTCTAAGAGGGGTAGGGGGCATCCTGACGACTCGAAATCATATAGCAATGTGGGGTCGGAAATGCTTTCCTGAAGCGGTGACGTACACAGACGCACCATAAAGAAAAGAGACCGTAAGTGAAAAATCGCTATAATAATACATTGAAAAAATTATATGGCCTCCTCGGTCACCCGACCTATCATGTTTTGACTTCTGGAGTCATATGAAAACACGGGTTTACGACACCCCTGTTGATAATGCTGGTTGCAAGAATCGCAGTAGCTGCCTGCGAGATATGCCTGGAGTATTGCAGAATGTTCGAATGTCCATGCGCCGGAGATGTGAGGTGTGCATTGTAGCCGGGGGCAGAAACTTCGAACACTTACTTTGGCCCATGTACCATATAATTTTTTCAATGTATTATTATAGCGATTTTTCACTTACGGTCTCTTTTCTTTATGGTGCGTCTGTGTACGTCACCGCTTCAGGAAAGAATTTCCGACCCCACATTGCTATATGATTTCGAGTCGTCAGGATGCCCCCTACCCCTCTTAGAAGTTCTGAAACGCTTAACTGAGACACCCTGTATATATATATATATATTATAATAATTTGAATAATTATTCGTGCAAAGACATTAATAAAGATCGGAAATTGAAACATACAATCGAATTCATAATAAATGCTACGAATAATTATTTTCATGAAAAAGATTTTTATGTTTGATTCTCATAGGAAAATTTAAAAAATTTAAGGTTGCATGGCTTATATTTTGCTTAAAAAAATTTGTCATTAATGTGCATTTTTAATTATAACGATTTTAAAACTATAATAGTAAACTTATAAAATTCAAAGAGTTTTAGTTTTGAACTCGTTCTGCTATATCAAATTTTTAAATGTAAAAAAATGCTAATACAAGCATCTATACTTCAGTTATAATAGAACCAGACGTTTCAAACTAATAACTATGGTTGAATAAGCAAATATCCTTCCTTCGGTTTTAATTAACCCAAGTTCTGAAAACCGAAATTAAACAAAACCGAAACTGTAGTATATAATTGCTCGTAATCTGAATGATCTCTGGTTTTAAAATTTCAATAAACAAACAAATAAATTATGAGTAATGAATAGACATCTTTAAGCAATATACAAAATAATATACTGGTTTACGGAAATGAAAAAATTTTAGAATTTAAATTAAATTGCTTTTTAATGATCAACACTGATTACGCGCAATGCTAAGGTACGGCGGGAATGTCAGAAAATAATCACTAGGACGACGTGAACGCCACTTTTTGTGCGTAAAACCGGTCTGTCAAAAGCATGTTGCTTTTCTGAAATCCCCCGGGAGAAGTTAAATGTCCTTATCCCCTATATTAGTCCCTGCTTCAATCTAATAAATAGACACTACTAGCTGAATTGATATAGATCGCCTCGAAATCTTTGCATTAGCTTATAGCTCTATTTCCCCATCAATGTAGTTTAGGGTTGAGGCTTAATAGATAGCAGGAGGTTGCTGTGCAGCACAGCCACCGAGAAATAAGGCCGCTTGTTTGTTCATTTACGTCGTACTAGAGCTGCACAATGGGCTATTGGCGACGGTCTGGGAAACATCCCTGAGGAAGAAATAAGGCAGTTGAAATTAGCGAGTGGCGTAAAATAGAACTCTCTACCTATGGCAACACTTCGCATGCTTTCAATATTAGCGTGAGGAGAGTCATACAAGAAGGAAGGAAGTTAGTTTCTGTCTTGATTTTCATGTAGATTAAAATCTTTTAATTTTTAAAGCTACATGGAACTGAAAACTACATGAAACATAGTTCTAACGGAAAGTACCTTGTTAAACTGTTCTACTGTAAAGAGCTCAACTTCGCGCTCAAGTCGTCGGGCTACCAAAGCAGGGACAAAAGTGCGATGGCATTTCTTCGGATCATCCTCAGGAACGTTTGCCAGACCGTCGTCAAATGCGCATTGTGCAGCTCTAGTGCGACGCAAATAAAGTACCTACCTACTTACCAATATAAAAAAGTTATATACATATTTTATGTTACGTACTTACTTTATGTTACTTAAATGTGTAATTATAAAAAAAAATCAAATTAATTCAGTAATTGAGTATTAACTAATTAGGATTTCTGTTTTTTGTAATTTTTGTTTGCAAAATAAAACGAAATGTTCATCAAAAAAATTGCAATAAAATAAATGAGAGTTGTTTGATTACTTTTAACGAAACTCGCAGATTATTTGTAACTATTAATACTTCTGCTGCAGAACAATGAATACAACAATTCTCCTTGCTGCAATTTCGGGAAACTAACCTTCTAGAAATCTCGGCCATTTCGGTGTTGCTGAAATTACATACATTTGAAGACTTGAGTGCTCAATTTAGGCTATTGAACCTTTATCAAGTAGAAGGACAGATAGAAAAGTTTAGTGAAAGACATCACGATGTTGTAGTTCATTTACGTCACACTAGAGTTGCACAATAGGCTATTGGTGACGGTCTGGGAAACATCCATGAGAATGATCCTAAGACATGCAATCACAATTTTGATCCTTTGCAGAGGGGATGGCATTCCCTCTTCGGTAGCCCGATGACATGCACGCAAAGTCGAGTACTTTACGGTAGAACAGTTTAACGAGGACCGCACACCCTCTGTCCCTACACAGACTGATCCAAGTGGTCACGCACCCGCACACTGATCGCAACCTGTGATGCTTGAAGCACATCACGAAGAAGACATTCAGGGTTACGAACTTGAAATCTTCACGATTCGCACAGCCTATTGCGGGTGATACCACTCGGCTAGGAAGGCCCCTTTTCAAATTTAAATTTTTGTCTAAAATAATCGTTATCGGCATTTTTATGGAGTATATATATGTCCGAAGTCGAGAGTTTGTTCCTCTGTCCTAAGATTTTGCGACCAGGTTGTGACTGTCTGGTGTTTTTCCATCGAAATTGTTATTTTTTCTAGCAAATGGTTGTAGTTATATACGATAATTTTGACTCTTTTTTCTTACATATATATTCAATGTATATGGTGTGCGTATATTTTAGATGAGTGGTTTTGATCGAACTTTATGTACTTTCAAAAATGAAAAGATATCTGACAGTTTATCTTAAATCGAAAAATTTTTTTATCTTGAATCGAATATTCCGTAGAATCTTCCAGATCGCAGATGAATTATTAAATTTGCCAGTGCGAAAGTGTATTTCAACAGCATCCTCTTCCGGTAAGTGATATATTCAATTAATTATTTTCAAAAAAACTTTTCGCATTTTTGTTTAAATGATAATTTAAATAATTTACTGACTTGTTGTCCTCATTTATTTTTCTCACTGAGGCCGTTTTACTAACAGGCAACTTTGAAATAGCTGAATAGACGATAAAGCTCTACGTTGCACTGTGGGCCAGAAGATTATGATCTTTGGCCAAAAGAAAAAAATTATTTTTCAACCAGAATATGCGTAGGCAGTTTTAATATATCCCAAATTAAGTATTCATAATCATTCCAAAGATTATGATTTACTTTTTGGACCGACGAGAGTACAATTTATTGAAAAATATGTTAACAAAAATTGTTTTAAATGTAACTTTTTAATTTTTATTTCATAAATATATATATAGGAATTTTACCTTACTATTACACTTTTATCAGAGTAATTAGTTAGTGTTAAATTATAATACAATTTTTCAATTTGTTGGATAGGTTAATACTCTTGACAAACTTATAGTTTATATCTTATCATTTGACATTTTACAATGTTTGAATGATTTTCGAAACTTAGTTCCAAAAAGATCCACGAGATAATTAGCTAAATTTTTTTTGGTTGTCGTCTTTGATGTTTCTTTCGAAAAAAAATGCCCCATTTTGCCCGTATTGCAAAGGTGGACTAAATATACCGAAAAACAAAAGTTGTGTTTTTTTTTTCTTCAGGTTTTTGCGTTATTTTCTAATGTGATTTATTTTGTAATTACTTCGGAAATAAAACTTTGCTTTTCATTTATAATATAAAATTACGAAAACTATTATATTTTCATTGTTATATTATTTAAACGTGCTGTATTATTTTTTTACTTTTGCTCGCCATATTTCAGCCGCCATTTTGTTTCACAATTGTATTTTTTATTCAAAATATCGTTAAAAATTGAGTAGAAAGAAAATAAAATAGACAGATTTAAATAAAAGTATAGCCTTCATGCACAACGCTTGTACGCTTAAAGGAGTGGGTTAATAAGACTGCAAGAATGTGGCTATTCGAGTTTTTTAAACTAAGTTGTTTCTTCGATCTAGCACTGACTTTTTCGGTTTTTATAGAACGAACAGGTTTTCTTTAGAAATAAGATTTTCACTCGAAAAATTAAACTTAGAGCAAACAAGTATTAATTATAAAATGGTGTCTTTTTTTTTTTTTAACTATTTCAATAAAAACTATGCTTATTAAATTATAATGTGCTTATAAAAGCTATATACTTATAATTGCACACGTGCTTATTATACTTTGTACAGTGATATTCGTAAGAATCAATTATGATAATTAAACAATTAGGTAGCGACATTAAACACAAACTTATGCTCTTAGAATATACCTTTTTATAGTTTTGTAATCGAAATTTGGGTGGTACTCAATCTCAAATCCTTTTAATGATTTGTTTTCTTTTCGGTGCATTACCTTAGGTAAAGTTAATTGAAAACTTTTGGTGCATAATAGTTTTGAAAACTAGTGTATCAAAAGATAATCTTATATAACGAATAGCTTTGAATATGTTAGTGGTTGAAAAATTCGGTGAAAAACAAATTTTTTATTTTATTTTAAACTCAAACTTTAAAATACAAAATTTAAGCTAAATCGATGGAATAGTGATAAATTTTAAGTTTTTCAAATTAAGGTTTTTAAACTATACATGAATTAAGTTTTTCTTCGTTACTAATGAATGTCCTTTTCTTACAGCTTCACTACCATTTTCGTCCAGAGTGCAGTCTTCAGTTCTTCTATCAGAATCACCAGAAGTCTGTCTATCTATAAATTCCCGTCGATAGACAGAGCAACGACAACAGAGCAATAGTTCATGGAAGTCTACTTGCAATAAAGTTTTGCCACACCCTGCAATAAGTTAGTTTACATTTTTCTTCGAACTTAAAAATTTCGCAGCTGTATTGATGCATTTTTACAAAACATTGTTTTAGAGAATTGACAACTGTTTCAAAATATTTATTCAAAATATACTATTTCAGTTGATGTTTTTTGTACAGTATAAAGTACGGAGGCAAATATGTTACTCGAACTAATTGTTTCCTGTTTTGATCTACATATCAGTATGCTTCTGCCCTTTTATCAGTTCAGAACTTGTTAAGAAATGAAAAGGAAGTCAAATAACTGACAGTTAAACGATTTGTTAAACCTATGCATTCCTGTAAATTAAGTCGTATCTATTCTAATGTTAAAATCTCTTAAAATAATTGTAACTTTTTGAAATTTTAAATCTACCTTTTCAAAAAAATTTTAAATAATTTTCAGAAATGAAATCTTTAATTTGCAAATAGTTTGACTGAAAATCATAAGTTGGACTTCTATTTGTTTCTTATATTAGTGGTTCAAGTCTTTATTTAGTTAATTCTACGATAAATGCTGGAAGGTATAGTAAGATGAATTGGCGCATTGAAACTGTAATCTATGTTAATTTCAACGTTAAAACATTTCAGTCTTCATAGACAGTTGAATAAGCAAAAAAATTTATAAATTTAAATAAAAGTTTAAAAAAATTCCAAATCTTACATTTTAATTTCTTTAAAAATACAAATCTAAATTTTTTTAAAAGCTTGAAACGGGAAAGATAAAAATCTTAATGTTTTTGCATTTAAACATGCAGGTTGGGTAAAAATAATTTCTAAAAATTAAATTTTTAAGAAAAGTGAATTTAGATTTACTGGTTCTCTAACTTAAATCCAAAATTCCAACTCAATATGGCATTGTTTCTCTTTATTTTAAATGTGGATACAGATAAATAAATTGCTGCATTAAACGGAAATTTCTATATTAGAAAAGTAAGTTTAAAAATTGTGATTCAATAGTAAAATATAATGGTTATAAGTAATGGAAAAAAACTAAAGGGATAAAACTTAAATTGTAAAAATAGAATAATATTAAATTTAAAAACTAGATAAACTTACTATTAAACAGTAAAATGATAGAGAAATACAATATATAAATACGTTCACCGTAAGGGATAACAAAATTCAAATTTTCCAAGGACTAGAAACCACTTTTTGTAATCTATATTGTGTAATCGGCAATCTAATATAAAGTATTATCATTTATAAAATTACATAATGGCTATTTAATATTTCCAAAATTAAAAATGATCTAAAACATTTAGATGTTTATAATTTAAACAGAGCAGAAACATTCTATCATTTAGATTAGAAATCTACTGTAATCTGGAAATCTCAAACATTATCTTCATATGTTTTCCTTGTTTCTGCGACTTCCCAAATAGTTGGCAGTGGTAAATTTCTTAGATTCGCCGAAGTAATTTTAGTTTTAACAGACCCCTCCTTTTTCAACTCTTCGACACAGAATTTTCATTAAACCAATTTGCACTTTTTCATTTTGCATTTAGGCCAAAACAAGTGAAAAACGTATTTAACTCTTTAATAATTTATAGCTATAAAATACAGCGTAAAACACCGGTGACTTTTTGGCGACTCACTGCTCAATACGACTCACTTCTAAATCTAAAGGTTATTCATCCTTAAAAGATCTTAAATACACTTGATAAATTTTTCAATGAAACTTTTTTGTATTTTATAAAGTGTTTATGTAATTTCAATAATCTAACATATTTATTTAGTAACTAGTTTACTTTTTGTATTAAGATATAGCAAAATGTTTTGCTTGTAATCAGCTTCAAAAAATAGATATAGGGCGCAAGTAAATATCGGAAGAAGCTTAATAAAAACGATTACTAATTCGACATACTTAACAAAACACTAGAAATGTAAAACTAAACGCACGGATTTTTTGCAACCACTGATTAAATAACTAAGAGCTACAGTATCTTTACTTTCAATGTAATGTCTAAGGACGAACTTTCTAGTGTTCTGCACCACTAAAGTTTTCAATCTAAATTCGTAGCTTCGGAAAGGGCTAATAAAGTGTGTTTAAGAATATTCTAGATCATTTTTAAATCAAAATTCTATTTTGTCTGTCTAAAAAAGTTTAAAGAATTATCAGGATTTACCTTTATTCTAAGCACCACAGTGACTTGGAGTTTTTGCTTTTTTTTTCCACCTCCACGCATATTAAAAATTTATTTGCTCTCATTTTAGAGTTTTCAAAGATTTAATAGAACCTGAAAAGCTTTGCAAGTGGATAATTGTTTTAAGTTAGTAAATAAATTTTTAATATTTTCGTTTAACTTTAAATCTTTTGGTGGCGAAAGAAAATATTGGCAAATAAGGGAAAGTATGAAGTGAAGACTGAAAAAGATGAAATAAAATTGCGCTTTATTTAAATATCTTAACAAGATTCAGTAATGTTTAGTTGGATTTTTTTAAGTTTCTAAATATATTCAGTTTATCTACGTAAAGTTTAATTTTTACGTCCCTTACGTTTCAGATAAAAGTATTTAATAGGGAGAAATCTTTATAAAAATTAAAATTCTTATTAAGTGGCTTCTGAATTCTTCAGAAGAGATTCAAATCTTGTTTCGCTCTGAGTAAATTACTAACAAGTAACTCTAACTTATCCTAACAGAAAGCTAACACTAACTTATTTCAGAAGCAAAATAAGATTTGATTTGCGTGGAATATTTAACATAGGATTGGAATACGGATTTCTTATTATAAAGAAAATTAATCATAAAAATTGCTGAAATTTGTAAATTCTGAAGATTATGAATTAGATTATCTGTTTATTTCCAAACTATATAGTTACAATATCTAGTTTAAAGTAAATATTTTTAGAAATGACTAAAATATTGATTATTTAAAAATGCTTAGGTAAAAATTAGATCACTAGCCTTTATAAATGGTGCTGGATAATCTCAAATTTTGAACCAGTTTTAATTTGTAAGAATGTTAAATTATTCTGTAATTTTAGATTTTTATTTAAAGATACTGAATTATCTAATTTATTTTACTGGTAGATTAACTTCATACCTTGAAACAGCATTTACTTGAATTTCTTATTTGCCTCAATATGTTCAGATTGCTTTTTTGTTCAGAAAAATAAAAAGTGGAATTCTACTCACTGTGGTCGTAGTAGATATGTTATTCATAAATTGTTCCTTTAAAGTGCAAATTTCTTGATCTTTTATTTTTTCTCAACAAAGACTTGTTGTAGATATGATTTTCAATATCAAACATTTCTACGTCGTTGGTCATACGAAATTCAGAAAAATTTAGGAATAATGAAACACGTACAACCATAATATAAAGTTAAATAATATCAAAGGGTCTAGAATTTTTGAATTAACTCTGTAGTACTAAAATATTAATCTAGGAATTTTATGTTTTAAACTTGTAAGCACGATCTTAAGCACAAAATTTAAAGCAAGAAAATGCAAAATTAGCTGAAAAAAAGTAACTAAAGTAGTTAAGACCCTGTCTTTGATCAGAAATTTACTTCCATCAAGGAACTTAATTTTAGACGCCTGCTTTTCATAATTTCAATCTTAAGAATCCATAACTTCAGTTTAATTCTAAAATTAATTATGACTTTTTTCTCCTAAAAACCAGCAATCATTGTCTTCACAAAGATTAGTAAAAATACGAAATTTTTATCTCCAGAAATGTATCGGTAGAATTTTCAGGATTTCTAAAAATCCGGAATAAGCCTTTGTTAAAGAACGAACGCCAGTTTCACAGAACAATATTTATGTAGGATTCTCTTTTACATATTTCTGAGAGCGAAGTTTAAATAAGTTTTTTAATTTCTTTTTAATTCACATTTGAAGTTTCTGCTAAAGTGACGGGATCTTAAGAAAAGGTTGCTAAGTATAAGTATTTGGGTACTGCTATAAAAATTTTAAGTAGAATGAATAAAATTTTATTTTAAATCAAACACGAGCATGCACTGATTTTGCATGAAAAGCAGTGTTTTTTCAGAAACTAGTGTGGGAAGTGTGCTGACTATTTTCCGCAGAACAGAAGCTTCACTGTCAAAGTATAAACTGTTATTTTAAATACGAGCTTTCAATTAACTTTTACTTAAACAGAGCCTTGAAAAAGCAGGAATTACGATAAAGTTTTCGTTCAGTTTGCGGCATTAAATAAGAGTAGAAGTTATCTAAATTTCCCATTTAAAATCTAATCTCCAATTTTAATTTCAATGGGTTTTTGACGTATTAATGTAATTTAGTTTGCATTAAATAAGAAAGGAATTTTTTTTTTTAAACAAGCAAAATTATGAAGTTCAATTATCAGATTTTCAGTCATTGGTTTTGCATATCGTTTCAAATCTCCAACTGAGGCACTTTACATATTGAATGTGTAACAGATTATAGTGTATTAGTAGTTTCTACTGATTTGCTTTAAAATACTTTTTTAAAAGAAAAGGTGTGAATTTTATCAGAAGGATTCGGCGTAATTGTAATTTTTCAAAATTTAACTTTTTTAAACATTCTGTAATTTATAAATTTACATTAATGTTCTTTCATTGCTATAAAGAAAGATAATAGAACGAAAATTGGGTATTGTCAAGAGATAAGGAATTATATTGTATAATACAAAGTAATCTGTTTCCAACTCAAATTAGAACTTTCAGTCAATGTTCAATTTCTATTTTCAACATCTTTGTTTTTTTCCCATTTAGTTAAGAATTTATGCTTGTTAATGTGCGACCTATAAATGTTGTGTAGTCAAAAATTATGTTTAAAATGTGTAGATTACTGTCTGGAGGAAGAACATAATTTGTATTAAAGTTTATTTTGTACTTTCTTTGAATGTTGTGGAAATTTCTTAATATTTTCAATGGTTTGAAATGCTTGTTTTCCAGTACGAAGAATCTTTTCTTTCAGTAGCGAGAACTTAATTTTGTTTAAATTATCCATTTCATCTATTAGTTTTTCAAATGCTGAATCCTTTCTAAATGTTAAATTAAAGAACTAAAATTTAAAGGGACTTTATAAATCTTTTTTTTTTCTCGAAAATAACGAATTTTCTACATTTAAATTAGCTTCTATTTCTAAATAGTCCCGATAAACGTCAATAAAATTTAATTCTATAAATCTGCTTTATATCCCAGAGATTGTCTCTAAAATAGTTATTAAAATTTTTTTGCGTTACTTAACAAGAAGTTTCAGAAAAAGTCATTAACTATTACTGCGATTAGTTAAGGAAAGATGGATTGTTTTAACTGTTAGTGGAAATGAATAGTCGTTTCGTAACTCTTAAATTACCATGCATTTCGGTTTTCCCGTCCTAAAAATGGACACGCGATTCTCCGTAATTTCTATAAAATACGATAATCTCTGGGTCAAGCTATTCCTTTCTTTGGCGAATTTGACTTATTTAATCCCTGTTCGATGAGTAAATCTTCCATGTCAATCTCGTTTCTGTTACAGAAAATCTAATAACGGTCCCTTAATAGTTTTTTTAGTGCGCAGCATTTGCATTAGATGGAAAGGAAACGGCGAAAAACTCCAATGGTTAGCCAAACTGTTATCAGATCCTAAATTTTTAATACTGAAAGCAACTTTTCTTCCCTTGAAAGAAAGCCTAAATTTAGTGAATGTCATACCGAAATGAGAATTGCTGAATTAATGCAACATAGGACAATATTAAACTGGAACTTGCAAGTAACGATCAGAAGTTTTGAAGTGACTGGGAGAATGTGATGCATGAAGTGGAAGTGGTAGACGGCCGCTACCGCTTTTGCTTTGTGTTTCACACTCTTTCAGCCGTTTCGGAACTTCACGGTTCACTTATTCAAATTTCTGTTTTTGGACAATTCGGCTTCGTGCTGTGTTAGGACAATATAAAACAGGATCTTGCAAGTAATGACCAGAAGTTTTGAATTGACTGGGAGAATGTGATGCATGAAGTGGAAGTGGTAGACGGCCGCTACCGCTTTTGCTTTGTGTTTCACACTCTTTCAGCCGTTTCCGAACTTCACAATTCACTTATTCAAATGTCTGTTTCTGGACAATTCGGCTTCGTGCCGTGTTTTCATATTTCGTAGAAGTATGAAAACAAATGTTCAAGGGATAGAGCGCTTGCCTCTTATTTAGGTGACTCTAATTCAAATCCTAGAGATGACCTGGTCGATTTGAATTAGGCTTGCGGCTCTCCCAGACTCCAGTTTTAACGTAAAATAAACTCGGTGATAAAAGGGATCATGGGCTTGAATCCCCTTCTCAGGCTACCTATTGGAGATTTTCGTTGCTTTTTTGTCGATTTGCATATTCGGATCACTTTACTGTAACGTTAAAACTTAACAAAAGTTCGGTTAGTTCTTCAAAAGTTCGGTTAGTTATCACTTAAGACTATTTCAGTGCTTGATAAACGTTTGTCTTTCGGGTATGATTTCAAATTACGAAGCTACAAAGTTTAACATTGATAATTAAAACCCCGAAAATTTTATAAAATGAAATTAATAAATTAAGAAGTGAGTTTATTTTAAATTTTAGTTGGAAAGTAAGCGAAATATCACTTCACTGAATTAAATTAGTAAATTTAGTCAAAAATTTTTTTGTTTTAATGCATGGAAAGCTTGCAATTTAATTTTACTAATGTTTAATTCGAAAAAGTAGGAAAACAAATTAAATAGAACTTTTTTTTCTGTTTCCCTAATTCTGGTTTTTGAACGAACTTTAAATTTTAGTTCTTGTAAAGTTTTCTCTTAAATCATCATTTATATGTAGTGCTAAATTTAATCAAAATTGCATGTATAACTAAATTTAACATTTACATGTGAATTTTCGTTTTGAACTCTTTTTGGCAATAGAAATTTTTTTCATTGGCAGTCTTGTATATTAGAACTTGTACTATACGTTATAATTTGTGCCAATTTTTCTCAGTTTTGATGTGCATTTTTAAAATGAGGAAGCAATAAATTAGTCTTGTGAGTATCGATGTGTATTTAATGGTGTTTCTCAAAACAAAACTGTCAAATTAAACTGTCACTTTAAATGCGAGCTTTCAATTAACTTTTATTAAAACTGAGCCTTAAGAGCTAGAATTGCGGGAAAGTTTTTATCTCAACTGTGGAATAAAATATATTCTAAATCTAACATTTAAAAAAAAAATCTTGAACGATCCTTTTATTTACTTTAAATGAGGATCCTGTAATTTACCCTTTTAAATAAGAAAGGAATTTTTAAAAACAAAATGAAGTAAATTTATCAGATTCAGATCATTGATTTTACATATGTTGTTTCAATTCTTCAATTGAGACGCTTTACATATTGAATGTGTAACAGATTATAGGGTGTTAGTAGTGTTTCTATAGATTTTCTTTAAAATACTGCTTTTATAAGAAAAGGCATGAATTTGATCTCACGGATTCAGCGTAATTGGAATTTTTCAAATTTACCTTTTTTTTTATTTTTTAAACAGTCTGAAATTTATAAATTTCTATTAATGTTCTTTCCTGCTATAGAGAAAAATAAAAGAACAAAAATGTGGATATTCAAGAGAGATAAGGAATTAAATTGTAGTAATACAAAGTAATCTGTTTCCAACTCAAATAACTTTCAGTCAATGTTTAATTTGTATTTTCAACATCTTGTTTGTTTTTGTTGTGAATTTATATGCTTCTTAGTGTACGACCTATAAATGTTGTGTTGAACCAAAAATTCAATAGAAAGTAAACCACTGTTTGGAGGAAGACTTAAATTTGTATAAGTTTATTTTATAATTTCATTAAATGTTTAGGAGATTGCTTATAATAGAAAATGGAATTAATAATTGTTTCCAGTACGAAGTATCTTTTTCTTTCAGTACTTTATTTTGTTTCAATTATCCATTTCATATTCTAGTTTTTTTAAAAATGCTGAATCCTTGCTAAATGTGACGTTAAGACTTATCAAAAGTTCGGCTAGTTTTCCAAAGTTATCACCCAAGACTTTTCCAGAGTTTGAGAGACGTTTGTCTTTTGGGTATGATTCAAAATTACGAGGCTAAAAAGTTTAACATTGATAATTAAAACCTCGAAAATTTTATAAAATGAAATTAGTAACTGAAATTAATAAATTAAGTGATAGTTTATTTTAAATTTTAGATGGAAAACAATCGAAATATAATCATAATTTCATTGAATTAATAAATTTAGTCTCTTAATAAAAATTTTGTTATAGTGAGCATAGAAAGCTTGCAATTTATTCTTACTAATCTAATATGTTTAATTAGTAAAAGTGCGAAAAGAAATTCATTTAAATAGAATTTTGTTTCTGTTTCCCGAATTCTAGTTTTTGAACGAACTTTAAATTTTAGTTCTTGTAAACTGTAAAGGTTTCTCTTAAATCATTTATATCTAGTAGTGCTAAATTTCTTCAAAATTGCATGTATAACTAAATTAGTATTTACAAATGTGAATTTTTGTTTGGCCTCTGCTTGGCAATAGAATTTTTTTTAGCATTGGTAGTCCTGTATATTAGAACTTGTACTGAATGTATGCTGGAATTTGTGAGCGTTTTATTTCTGTTATAATTTGTGACTTTCTCTTAGTTTTGATGTACATTTAAAATGAGGAACTAATAAATTAGTCTTGTATGTATTAATGTGTATTTAATGGTTTTTCTTAAAACATTCAGAAATCTTACTTCCGTGGGAGCCGTTTCAAATAGTATTTACTATTTTACTTTTACTCTTTATTTTAAACTTAAGAACAAATCTATTTGAAACACTAGTTGCTATGTACACCGCACAAAAATAAAATTGCTAATCCTAATACCAACTGCACAATGGATCTTCTTAGCCCTTATTTAGCATCAAATTTTAGGAAGGAAATCTGGAAAGTATATATGGTAGTTCATAAATTTAGTTGATGCTAAATTCACTTTTGCTCATTTACCTTTCATCTAACTTTTAAGACGATCAAAATTTTACCAAAGATTATAAAATTAAAGTTAATAACTAGTGTTACATGTAACTTCATTTAATACACGTGAAATTTTAATTTATCATTCTTTTAATTGATAACTTTTCAGAAAAGTTGGTTCAATGTTGAACCAAAGTAGATTCCTTAACCACAATATTGCATACTAATTTGAACTATCAAAGGCTTAAATTTGATACATAAATTTTGAGCGTATTGAACAGTTCATAATGTGACTAAGCATAAAAATCATGCAAAAAAATCTTAAAATGATTATTCACTACGAATCAAGCATCTGCAGTGTTTATTTTGTTGACAGGTTTGAATCTGTTTTAGAGATTAATTTCTGAAATTGTAGATACCTTAAAAATGTTCAAGAAAACATACGTTTTGAGTAGAGTTTTATCCTCAAATTGAAAGAATTTTTCTTTCAAAATGCATATTGCAATAAGTCATTGAGCTATCGTTTTGTAATTACTTTTGATAAAAATTTCTTCAAAATTAAATTCCTGTGATTTTGTGTCCATGCAAAAATTACAATTTAGTAATCAAAATAAAGTCTAATTTCTTGGAGGGAAAATTCACATTTCTAATTTACTTTAAGAAACCTGCGAAATTTGAAGGAATTAGGAACTTTCGATTCACACTTTTTACCTTTCTAATTCTTTAATTTGCCTGTTTAAGTGTTTTCCTTTAACATAATATCGATAAATTTTATTTTACAACCTAAACATAACATTTCGAGTTTAAATTCCTTCTTATAGCTAGCTACGTGAAGCTTAGTGTACGGCTTTGAATATCTTTAATATGCATAAAATGCATGGAAGTTAATATCAATTTTCATTGCAATATGCGAGTGTTATTGCTCATTATTTAATCAGATGCAGCTCAAATGGTATAGTTAAAATTCGATAACTTACTGAGAAATAATAACTAAAATAGTATTTTGAAATTGCTGAGTTTGAAATGAGTATAAAGAGTTGGAAAATTAAACTGGATTGAACTCCTAAACAAAGAAAGGGAACTATAAATTTAAGCAACATTCTAAACGTTTACAAACATCTCAATTTCTACATCAATGAATACTTTTAAAGCAGTGGAAAGTATGTTTTAGGAACACTTGCGGCGCTTAAGAGTTCTATAAATGTTTTGTTACTACCTTTATAGAATGAGTTTGAAAGCGGTTTAAACTATGTATTTACGTAACATCAAACATGTTTATGGAAAACAGAAAGCGGTTCAACAACTAAGCAACAAACTATGTTAATTCTTCTGATCTATATGAATAAATGTCCTTTTTGTTAAACATACAACTGGTTTACACAACTAATAAAACTAATTGCACTTTTATGCTCTCAAACGATAAAATCCATGTACACTAGTATTATACTGTATCTGGCAATGACAGTTTTTAGTAATTCCGAAAGAATTAATCGCATTTGACATTCGCCATGTCTTACTGTTTTGATGAGCAATAAAACGGTAGTCCATGATTGAAGTCATAATTTTCAATAACTTCGATTACCTCTTTTTTGCTATACCATTGTCAAAAGTAAAACTACATTGGATAAACATATACCCGAAATACAGAAACTTATTTATAGATCACATTACATTTTACTTTTAAATAACAAAGTGTTATAATATAATTAAAGCATAAAATAATTATTTGTGCAATATTGCTTGAATTGAGATTAATATTTACAAGAAAAAGCGCAATTAAAAACTAGTAAATAAAATATTTGGGGGAGAGTCTGGTAGCCCCGCCCAGGGCCTGATTATAGCCTAGGCCCAATAGGCATGGGCCTAGGGCCCACAATTTCTGAGGGGCCTCAAAAATTAGTAAAATCGCTAATTAAAGGTGAGCTAGCTATGTCTTGATTTAAGTACTAAATTAAAAATAATTCAGCTAATCAGTGACTTTTAGCAAAAATCACTGATTTCAATTGTTTGTGATCACCAAACTGTTTTTTATTCTGACAAAACATTGTATTGTTTTTATATTTTGCTTTAATTTATAGATACGTAAACTTTCTTAGAAAAATAATCTTCAATTGTCTGCTTTTAAAATTTCTTAGAATGTTTCTCTTGAATCATGCAGTTTAATGGATTCTTTTTCATTATTATGACTACTCTTCAGTAATTTAATTTCAAAATATTCTGTAAGGGGCCCAGAAAATTTGGACCTTGGGCCTGAATTTGTCTTGATCGGTCCCTGGCCCCGCCCACTTAAGGAGTATTGCTTATATTTTTGTATAATATCGAGTAATAATCAATATTTTTGTATGTTTCTATTGTTTTATCATCTAATTAAATAATGCAAAGAGAATAAACCAAAAAAGAATAGTTTAACTTAAAAAAGTAGAAATTTAAAGAAACATGTTTTTCAGTTATTTTCAAAATGTGTCGGGTAGCCCCGCCCAGTTACAAAAATTATGTTTCTTGACTGTTTTTTCTGGTGTAAATGAAAATAACTAATGTATTGACAATAAATAAACCCCGTTTATCATTTTTATCACAAAATTATTTTATTTATTACATATTTATGTACTTTTAGTGAATTCTATCATTTAATAACAATCATTTAATAACAACTCTATTTGTTGTTAAAAATGCATATTACATTCAAATTTGAAGTAATAAAATAATCTTTGCAACCGTACATTTATCGACGAAATAAAATTGGGCGGTGATACCCGGCATTCATGTGAGCGGGGTTACCCGAAATTCGATTTTTTTTTTTTGTAAATTTGTAATTACTTGAACAATTTTTCACATATAAACTTCTTTCTTTGTGCAAATTAAACTTAAGACTACATACTTTAATGCCGTATGCATAGAAAAAATTATTCTTTTTTAGTATTAAAATGAAATTGAATCGAACATTCAACCAATTTTTCTTAATTTCATGACTACTGTATTCAACATATTTTCAAAACTATTGTTTACCATGTTAACAGCTGCATAAATACTTGAAACTTTGAAAATAATCTTTTTTTTAATATAACAATTAATGACCGATGGCCCATTGACTTGAAAAAATATTCTATACATATGAAATTGACAGTGGGCGGGGGTACCCGACTCTTCCTTACATAAGAGGGAAGTAGAACTTTATATTTTTTAAGGATGCAAGTTAAAATAAAACATTTTAAATTACTAGAATATATTTGAACTAAAATACGTGATGTGGTACTTGTTACCTCTCCCTCGAAATTAATCTTCTCAAGTCTTTTCATCTTTGTTGAAGGCCTCTTATTAATATTACTTTTAGTACAACCTTGCATAATTTTAACCTAATTTAAAAAGGAACATCACTTAACAAATTGTTTTAAACAAAACAAATTTATAAAGTACCTATTTTTTTGTTGGTAAGCATATCTAATATTTGAAATTTTTTTGTTTTACTTGATTCTACTCACAAGCATTTGAATTTCAAAATAAGTTGAATTGTTGAGTTCATGAATATTTTTATAAGTCTTACTTTTTTTTCTTGGCGAAATTAAAAATGTATAGCAATTTTTTTTATGTAGTAGCTTTGCTAAATAATTAAGTTTACTTTTTTTTAACACTTGGATGTTTTTATGGAACATTCATTATTGCACTAATAAAAACCCAAAGTAAATATTTTTTGTTTCGAATAAATCAGTAGTTATTATGTATATCTTGTGGTTTTTTAGGGGGTGTAAAAAAAAATGAAGTACTAAGCTTTTTTAGTAGAAAAAAGTAAAAGCTCATAAATTGGTCGTATATTATATGCTATTTTATTATGATTGCATTATACTATCTTTAAAGAATCATTTCTTTCTACACATGCAAATAACATTTTGCATGTGTAGAAAAAATACACATGCAAATATATGCAAATAACATTTTGCTCAATATTTAATAAAAGGTTTTCAGTGAGAAGCAAGTTAAAACATTTTAAAATATTAAGACCCAAAAACCTTTATGAATTTACCTTTGAATTCGATAATTTAACTGATAATAAAAAAAAACACAAAATTCGTAGCAGATTTTAAGTAAACGATTGTTTGAAAAATAATAATAAAGGACTTTATATAAAAAATGTAGAAACTTCAAAATTTTCAGTATTTATCTGAAATTACTGTTCAAAATATATTCCTTCGAAGGAATTTTTTTTGAAATTAAACACAATTACTATATGTTTACAGTTACTAGAAAATAATATTGCGTAGGGAGAAAAATATCAATTTCGTTTAGTTACCGTAATCAAAACTAAACTTAATGAAACAGAACGAAATAAAGAAGCCGGTGAGATTATTAAATCATCATACCTGTAAATGACTACTAAATATATCAGTTAAGATCAGCATTTTTAAACGGATTGAGAGCCTTTTAATAAATTTTTCTTGAATCACGAGAAGTTGATTAAACAGTATAATTTAAGTATAAGTTTTTATTCAAATCAGTTCTTTGATCTCTTAGTTTCTTTAGATCCTGTTCTGTCGTTTGTGTAATCAAAATGCAAAACCTACTAACAGATCAGGGTGCGTAGAAAAATCATTCAACAAAAAAATAAGCACCTTTTAAGTACAATATACATTAACAAAATGCAAAATAATTTTCAAAGACTTTACATAATCATGATAAAATAACTAGTTTCAGACGATGAACTCTTTTTCTTGATTATTACATCAAGAAAAGAAAGATCAGATAAAATATTAAGTTAATCTTGTTATAATTTTTATTTTACAAGGTTGTTATAATTATTTGCATTGTTAAAATTATATGTTAGAACTTTTCAGTTAAGTAATTACTGTCAGTATTCTACAAAATATGCATTTTATTAATATTTTAAAAAATAGTTACATCTTGTATTTGTTATTCCCATTTGTTAAGTTATTATTTAAATCTCTCAGAAAAAAAAAATTTCTACAGATTTTTGGACATTTTTCTTAACTTCAAAATGTTTCGATGTGTTAATGCTTTAAAATTAATATTATTGACAGTTAAAGGTTATTTTCTAAAAAAATAATAGTACCTTAAATTTTGCCATTCCTGTAAGATACTTTTTAACCTATTTTATGTATGAATAGTCTAAGGAGTAAAGCATATATTTATTGTATGAGCATCAGTTTTAATGGAACTGCAAAACAATGTACAGCAGGAAACTGTTTTCTATATTTATATAAAATCACCTGTGCATGGAATTATTGATCCGGAAATCCAAGGCCCAGAAGTGTTAAGAAATAATCAATCACATTCATGTATTAAATTTCTTCATAGTAGTTTAACATTTGAGTGACATAAAATATGCTGTTTGTAAGATTTGAATCAATCAAACTGATTGTTATAACATCTTTGTCAACCCTGTTTGCTCTTTCTGATCTTTCAGCAAATAAATTTCTTGTGACCTGAAAGATAAACCTCCTAAATTTATGAGTAAAAATTCAATGCATATTTGCGCAAAATGCAAATGGTTAAAATTCACCAAACAAAACTAATTCAATTTTCGATTCTCCACTTTTAATAATCTTTCTGTTCAATCGAATCTGTATCTTTTCCCTTTTTTTCCCATCAAAAAATTACAAATAATATTTATGCGAACTATTCTATTGTGGCAGAATATTGTACTATACGCAATGCTTAATGGTTATAACCATTAAGCATTGCGTATAGTTTAGAATTACAATACAGCTATTCAGACGATTTATTTTTTATTTTGCTCAAAGTAATTTTCAAATTTAACTGCTTACAAAGAATTTTTCAAAGAAAAGAACGTTTGAAATATTATAATTCAGTGTAAGAAGTTCTATATAATAGTGTGTTGAATGGCATTAAAATGAAGAAATTCGAAGTCAATATTCTGTATTAAAGCATATAGCCCGATATCTTACCTTAATATTGACCCATAATATTTATATTGGACCACGCATTATATTACCGGGTACTAGTGTACTCTACCAGAGGAAATAATTATTGGCTTACTAGGGGGTACACAATGTGTAAAAGTATAATAATATTGAATGGTGCATTTTTTGAAATCTTAGGCTTAAAAATCAATCGAAATTAGTTAAACCGGCAGATTTACGACGAATTTTTTTCACTTGCGTTATCTGTGATTAGCTTTGCACGATCAACTATTCATATTGAGTTTGATGATTAATGAGTTTTTATTACTGATTTTAAATTCATAAATCTTGTTGTTTTTATTTTTAGAAATTAAGTTAAAACAAAATTTATTTTTGTCATTTGGATTTGAACATAAGTCAATCAGCTTTGTTTATTTAAAAAAATTTGAAAGATTTGCGTATTTTATTCATTTTTTTAAATCATTTAGCACTTTGTTTTATTAGAGAGTATAATAATTTTTTAAAAAAATATTCTTTTCATATTACTTGTTAATTAGCTAAACATGTTATCGAATATCAAAATTTTTTTATTTTTAAGAAATTGAGTCTTATTTTGTTTTTCGTTCACAATTCGGTCATTATTTAATTTAATTTAAATTTTTTTATCTGAAATGATAAGGTCCCGCAGTGGACTGATCGTTAAGACACGGTTCCCTGCAGATCACCGAAGTCAAGCATCACTGTCTGCGGTCAGTGTACGGGTGGGTGACCACTTGGGTCAGTCTGCATAGGGACCGAGGGTGTGCGGTATTGGTCCTCGTTAAACTGTTCTACCGTAGATTGCTGGACTTCGCGTGCTGGTTGCCTGGCTACCGAAGCGGCGGCGCCATCCCCTCTGCAGAGGATCAAAATTGTGATGGCTTGTCTTCGGATCATCCTCAGGGATGTTTCCCAGTTCGTTGTGAATAGCACATCGTGCAGCTCTAGTACAACGTAAGTAAAGTACCAACCTACCTGTGCCACCTGTAGCTACTGCGTCTACACAAAGATTTGAAAGTTCAAAGCTTGTTTTAAATCGCACAGACATGTGCAGCTGCAAACATACTCAGCAAAACAAAAATCTGATCTCTTTCTGATACATGATTCTAGTTATTATTTAGTCTTTCTGAAATAAATTTACGACATTAACTTTTCTAATAAATGTAGTTCCAAATTAAGATGAGTGCTCC
Organism: Parasteatoda tepidariorum; assembly: GCF_982258835.1. Lineage (NCBI taxonomy): Eukaryota > Metazoa > Arthropoda > Arachnida > Araneae > Theridiidae > Parasteatoda > Parasteatoda tepidariorum. Next base: position 14,349,111 of record NC_141761.1, on the reverse strand, counting down.
TACTTTTAATGATTGATGAAGAGTTTGCTTGTATATGGTACATGGGTTATTCCCTACAAATTGGCTATTTTCAGGTAGGGACAACAACATCAAAAAAATTGTCGGAAATTAATAATTTTCTGTAATAAGCTACAGGATAAGGTACTAAACAAGAAAAATAGCTGTCTTGGTTAATATTAAAAAATTGCTTTTATTATTTGAAGTTTTTATTAAAGTGAGTCTATGATAACGTAGTAAGAAAACGATAATTTTAGTCACAAACATGTTTAAAATAATATTTTTAATGAACATGCTTAAGTACATCTTTAGTCCTTAATTGTTTTTTTTATTCATATATTATTCATTACTGCCAAGTATTAACTATAAAATACATATATTATTTACTTGTATCAGCTATAAATAGTAAACATGTAAATAAATTATGGGCTGCTAATTTTTGACAGGTTTTCGCTGTTTTTCCTCTTTTTTTTTACCACTGAAAACCTACTTTTTATCATGTTATAGTAAAACTGGTTATTAAAATCTTACCTTAACCATGTAATTCCAAATGTTATTTGAGTGTTTCAGCTATTGAAAAAGCCCTTGATTCCGTAAAGATTAGTTTTAGAAAACAACTCTAAAGGTAGAAACATATTACTGAATTAAACAATTAATTCTCTTTTTCTGGCTGTTGCGAATTTCGACTTCATGAAGCTGGTAAAGTTACTGTTTTATTTTTCTGGGAAGAACAAATGATTATATGATTGGGAGGTTTCTTTAAGGAATAATTGCTGCATGTGGCCAGCTCCAAATATATCTTAATGAGTAAATATCTACCTGATTTTTTCATTGCAGGTCCACATATAAGAAAAACAAGTACCAGAGGTTCACAAAAAGATTTAATAAGGAAGATGCAGGTACATAGACAATCAAAATGACAAACGAAATTCCAAGATCTCTGCACTCTTTAAAATCATAAAGCCATCTACCAGTTCAAGGTTAATACCTACACATTTGTGCATAACTCAGAGTAAAAAATAAAACAACTGTCCACACATGGTATTATTTTTCTGAAATTACAAATGATCATATGATAGTGTTTTCTTCAAAGGATTATTAAAATAGACTCAAATTAAATTCTAACTTAAAATGTATTCTTAAAAGTATTTTTTCTCATTGAAGGGAGAAGATTCCGTTTATAATTAAGCATTATGATTGCATCTCATTATTTTTACTTTCTATAAATTATTATTTTCTTCTTTTTATAATGTTTTATGGTACATTGACATTAATTTTGGTCCCATCTGTTTTTTAAAAAAAAGTTTTTATGGATAATATAATTCTTTTTAAAGCAATGCAAAGCTTAAAAAAAAACAAAAACAAAAAAAAAACAGGAACGTGGTATAAGTATTAAAACATACTGTAGTGAAAAAATAAATGATTGGTGTAAATTTCTTTGCCTAACTAATTCTGTTTAATTATTTCTACGATTAACCACTACATGTTTTGAGAAATGAAGTAAAATAGAAGTTAATAAATAAAAGGAAAACTTATTAATCTAAATCAAAACACTTGAAAATTATCGAACCGAAACGATAGTTAAAAAAGGCACTAGCATAAATATTAAAACCCGGAACAAGGCAAGATCAACGGAATTTTAAAAAAAAAAACTAATGATAAAATTTAAGAATAAAAAGAATTTATTGAGTGCGAAATTTATCGTGAAAAGAAAAAAAAAATCAAACACAGTGAAATCAGAAAAACAAAACTGTTTTTCTGATTCCACTATGTTTGATTTTTTAAAAAAAAATTTTTCTCCCAAGTTTTTCGTATCCCCCTGAATTTCGTAGGCCCTCGGCGCGTGCCTAGTGTGCCTATAGGTAAATCCGGCCCTGGGTGGTCCTCTTAAACATAATTTTGCATTTAGTAGTATAAAAATAATTTTTCTATCAGTACTTAGTATTGTTTGGACCAAAGCTTAATGTTGCCTTCTACTTTTAATCATGAAGTATACACGCATAACATTTAAATAGTATTTACATATGCAATTGCTGGTAATAAGATATTTAAACTAAAAATTTCTTTACAATAGCAATTTAATGGTAAATTAAGAAAATATTTTCAATGAAGTTATCCAAATAAAAAACAATGGGTCCAAACAAGTTATTTTCTGCTAACCTTGTATCTCTACTTATCAAATTCTTTCCTGATCTGATAGCCTTTAAAGTTTGAGCCTTTGTCAGTAATCAATTTGATTGCCATTCATTTTATTGATGCTGAATCTTTTTTTCAGATGCAGAAGGTACTTTAAACCCTCCTTATAATGGTTCTACAAAGTGAGTTTCAGAATGCTTCGTGCATTTTTAGTAGTTTAATTTTCATCTGTTTTATTACTGAAGTTAAAGCATTGTACCTGATAGTGTTCTGTTAATTTTGAAATGTTTGTTTTCATTTTTATTTGAGTACAAATAATAGAAATTCGATTAATGTCTTAAAAACTATTTTGCTATGTCCACCTGCTATTGTTTTCGAATAAGTTTTTATAGTTGTATGTATGAGACTCTCTACTCTTGAAATCCCCATATAGATTTGTAAAGTTGCATGCTGAAATAGTCTTTTATTTATCTCGATGTATTTATGTTCCTTTATTTTTGTTATTTTTGAAATATTAGTCCTTATCAATTTTCAATAAAGTCTTTTAATTTAGATGGATATTAAAGCAATGAAATTCTTTAGGCAAATATTTGAAAAGTCTATATATCTTACTACTTGTGAATTATAATAAATTCCTCTTATGATCAGCCTAATGGGGATGGGTCTCCATTTGTCTACCATGTATAGCAGATTGACCAATGAAGGACCACATGCCAAATGGAACACCCAAAGTATTTAGGCAGACATATTCACAGCAATTTTAGGTAGCAATTGTTATAAAAACATTGTTCTAACCACTAAATTCTATTTCTAAGTTAACCTTGTAATATCTTAGTATAAAATTAAATACTTTTAAATGTTTAAAGTTAAAACTTCTAAACTGATTACTTAAGAAAAAAACAGAATCCGAAAATCAGAATCAGTTAATCAGAAAAAAATTTAGATGAATTGAAATAATTTAAAAACTTTGGGAAAATTCATGTTTTTTTAAAATCATATTACACAATACATAAGTCCATTTAAACATAAATTTTAACTTTAAAAAATTTGTTCATAGAATTAAATTTAAAAAAAAATATTCTAGTTATTAAAATAAATGCAAGTTAAATACTTTGATTGAAAGAAACTTTATAGGGTTAAGAATGATAAAAATTGACACAAAATCCGTTCTGCGGAAAATAAGATTTACCATATAGTTGGGGAATATACTTAAGCTTTAAAACATTTATTTCAAATTAATGATATGACGCAGGGGCAAAGAGAGGAAAAAAAAAGAAAGAAAGAAAACATTAATTTTGAATAAACTATTTTCCTTAATAATAAAAAAATATTAAGATACTTGTTTACAATTTTTTATGGCGAATACTTTTTTAACATGACACTTACTATTAACAATTAATACACGTATGCATAAACAATTAGTAACATTTACACTACTTTACGAAACTTATTTTGATTATATTTTTTACAGTTAAAATTTAATAATATACAAATCATTTCCCAGCGTATAATCATGAATGATATGAAATGGTGTAAGTATATAGAAAATGGTTTAAAAAATTATTTAATGGTTATCCTGTATTTTGAAATTTTTTTAAATATTGTGATAATTTTATTCACTTTATCATGTGATAGCTTTTTAGAGCCATTAAATGAAAATTTAATAATTTTGTTTACGGACTGCTCTGTAATTTTGAGCAGGCCAAATTTATTCTGGAAAACAATCTTTCGACAGAAGTAGTATTAAATTAGGGCAAATAACTTAATCACTTTTGGAATTTGTCCTATATGGTGTTCTTCATTTCCATATTTTTAAATCACGTTAATACAAATAACAATGTGTTATTTTATAACTGCCTAAATACTAATTTCTATGTGTGCTTTTTAAATTGCGTAGATATAAAACGCAATGTGTGATTTTAAAATTGCGTGAATATGAATTGAGATGTACAATTTTAAATTGCGAAAAGATTACTCACAGCGCATGATTTTTAAAATGTGTGAATCGCGATATATGGTTTTTATATCGCATGAAAATGAATCGTGATGGATAATTTTCAAATCTCGTTATTGTTAATACGAAATGCGATGCGCAATTTAAAGATCGCATAAATACGAATTACGATGTGTGAATTTTAAATTATGAGAAGAATTAAAACGTGTAAATACGAAACTCGACATGTGATTTTTAAATCATGTAACAAAAAAAAAATAGGTTGGGTGTGTGATGTTAAACTTGCATTTGTTCATGGGTCTAAAGAAATATACACGTGTTTTGAATTATATTTTAGCAAAAGGGAACGCCTTTAATATAAATGTACACAACATGTTTTTTTTAAATTCTTTTCAGGAAGGGATCGATTTTGTTAAAATACGTAATTACTTTTTAAATTTCAAAAAAAAAAAATTTAAACAGTATCGGATTTTAAGAGTTGTAATATTGTGCTAAAATATCAGGATATTCTAAATCAGAAGTAAAAATGTAGCAATAATTGGAAAGAAAAAAAAACGCTCGGAAAACCTTTTATATTTATGTGAAAATCGACACAAATACAACACGTAAAAAGTAATTATTTTAATGCGCTATTCAAAACTCGCGTGCTGTCAAATTATTGTATGAAAAATATCAGAATTTTTTTAAATCGCGGGTAAAAACGTAGTAGTAACTACCAAGGAAATTGTCAAAATCCCTTTATATTTACGGTGAAAATGGTTTAAATAAAACGCGTCATAATTTTATGTATTTAAATGCGAAAGGAAAGTATCGAAATAGCGTATAAAAAAATATTGGACTTTCAAAACCTTGTAGAAATGTGTAACAATAATTGCCAAAATAACGATTGAAAAATAATTTTATTTGCAATAAAATCGGCACAAATAAACCACGTCAAGAAATGGTTTTCTAAATGAGTGATTATTTAATTGCGATTCATAATAATATCGTGCTAAAATATAAAAATTAAAAAACCATGCGGAAATGCGTAGCTACCGAAAAAGGATCAAAAGTGGATCAGATTTTTCATGGAGTTTGCAGAAATAAAGCGTTTCATAACTTTTAAAAATCGCGATTCCAGAAAGTACGTGAAAATTGGCAGCAATAACTACCGGAAAGTCATTGGATTTACAATGAAATCGGAGCACACGAAGAACGTCAAAAGTAATAACTAAAATTAGAAATTCGTATATCGTAATAATGATGTGTTAAAAATAATGAGATTTTCAAAACTATGCCTAAATCTGTAGAGGTAACCATCGAAAAAAAAACGATCAAAAACTACATTGAGTGTAATTGGGTGCATCAAAAATTTAATGCGTAAATTTGAAATTTCCAAATTTTTTTTTATTTAAAAAACAAAGTAATTTTTTTTGTTTTGTTCAGATTACGGCCACGGCCGCACATTGAGGGTTGGCGAGCCGCAGGTTGTGCACCCCCTAGTATACCAGATTGTCTATTGTATTTATAAGTCTTCATTATCATTAAAAAAAACATTAAAATGTATAAGAAATGTAGCTATGACGGCGAGAATTGAACTGGGGATTATCTGTAAGGATATAAACTCATTCATGTATTACTGTAATTGAAAATGGAGTAGTTAATACTTTCCTTTTGTAAATGTTCATTTGGAAAAATTTTCTATCAATCTAAATTTTTTTAAACAATTTGTTGGTATTTGATACGTGTTAAATTGAATCCATTCTTAGACCTTTGAATTTTTTTTACCAATTTTACTAGTTTTTTGAACCATGATAAATCAAACACGTTGTTACTTCCGAAAATTTCTCATTCCTATGTTGTAATTTTTTTGCTGTTAAAATGGCATTTTATTTTAATCAGAACATGAAGACATTTTTTAATTAGGTAATTTATTTTTATTTAAATGATCAACTGTTCTTTAATATTTTCTTTTCTTTTTGAGATTGATTTATATTCTTTTATTTGTTAAAAATCAGGAAGTCGTCATGGAGAAATTTTCAGAGGAAGGCATTGGCTCACATTGGGCTGTCTGGCCAACTATGATGATAATTTATTAAAAATCTATGCTTAAATTATTAACATTTTTAGAAAAGAATGTTAATTATTTGTCTTGTAGGGTTTGAAATTTTAAGGACTCACTTTGTTAAACACAGATGTTAATGTTGTGTATTTGCTTGATGTCTTCAGGATATCATGTCCCTCTTGGAGGATCAACTCCATCCTCTAGTTCAATCAGAGTTATTAGTGTTAGTTGATGTTCTGCATCAACCTGAACTTTTATTCCCTCATGGAACTGAAGCTGGGAAAAATGTGAAAATGGTGGATTCATGTGGTGGATTTAGAACTTTTAAAAAACATCTATGTATGAAATGTGAGGGTATTTTCAGTATTTTTCTTCACACTTAACCTGTGTAATTAATATTTTAATTAATTGCACAATTAATTACAATCTCCTGGCGAAAAAGGGAGCCTGTGTCCTACACAGAACTAATTGCAGACTCCCTTTCTATAATATCAAAAGTCTCATAAAGAACATCTTCAGGGCCTCTTTTCACGAGGAACTCAAAAATCGTAATTCCAATAAATCATGGCTTAAACAGATTCTCAATGTCCCTCGGTGGCCTAGGATGGAATCTGTTGCCGTGTTTCGTCTGAGAACTGGCCACGATTACCTGAAAAAACATCTATGTCGCATCAACGTGGTTCATGATCCCTTTTGTACATTGTGTGACCTCCACGAGGTAATAGACTTGTTTCACCTGTCTAGGTGCCCTGCTCTCGCTCGGAAATCTCTCTGGGAACGCTACTGAATTGCTTGCTCTTATTTATAGATTTATTGTCATCTTTTTGATGTTCAATTGTCATTGGAAATAAAATAAAAAATAAATAAATATTTTATAAATTATTATCTGAAATATCTTTATACTGAATATTAATGTTTATAAACAGTTATACTCATATTTATAAAAGGAAACCTATATAAAAGATTATAAACTCTGGTTTTCACCGAGGTGGAATTCAATCACTTATCAATTATGCTTTTCAATTCATTAATGAAATTTAATAGTTTTTTTTAATTAAAAGTTTCTTAGTAAAAGTATTTCTTAATCACTGTATCTGTTATCAAAATATATTTGCAATTGTTAAAATATGTAATAATTCACTTAAATATGTTTTTAACTTAAAATTAAATATAACTGATATGTATTACACTTTTTAATGTCTTGTTTTCTATTTATATTGCTTGAATATAAATATTCGAGAATACTTGTTATTTTTTCCTTATTTTTTAATTGAAAACAATTAGTAGAAAAATGTTCTGAAAATTTTTACTGTAAGAAAGAAACAAGAAGTAATGCCAATTAAAAGAATATATATTTTCTTATTAAAAGAATATATATTACAATACATTTGCATCCTTTTAAAATTCATGGTTTAAAATTATACAACTAGGGTTGGTCATTAGTATATTGTAATAATTTGTATAATTATGGCTACTCGAAAGGATAAATTATGACTTTGTTAAGCATTTTATAATAAAATGGTTCAATTTTGGAATTATTCACTAAGTTTAAAAACAAAAAATGTATATTAAATTGAAATGTACAGTAAATTTTTAGAAAGTTAGTTTTTTTTATTTTTAAAAAATATCGTTCTTTGAGCTTTCTTTTTCGTTAGACTTTAAAGGTTTAGTTATTAATGCAAATTAATACGAAAAAGCAATTAAAAGTCTAAAATCTACTTGCAAGGTAGTAGATTTAGACCTTTATATGTGGTGCCATAAATTTTGAGTTCTTTAAAAAAAGTATAATTTTCCTCATACCTTGTTTAATTGCATCAATACATTTTCGTTTTCAGTAATATTAATTTTCTTTATAGCATTATTGTTTATGTATAATTCATTGTAATATACTTTTTTCATTTCAAAATAATATAAATTACATTTCAGTACTTGGTAATGTATATATATATATATATATATATATATATATATATATATATATATATATATATATATATATATATATATATATATTTAAATTAAAAAAAAAAGTATTTTTTTAAAAATATCTTATGATAAAATGGCTCATGCACGCACATCACTTAATGAGTCTTATGCCATTTTTGCGTCTTAGTTTTCTTTCTTACATTAATTAGTCTTATTAAAGTTTTTTATATGTTTAACAAGATGATTTAGTCATTTGTAGTTGGATAGAGAATTTCTTAATATATAACTAATTGCCCTTTCTTATTTTGCTTCCTTCGCGTAAACAATGTGGAGTTTTTTTTTCCGGTCTGAAGAACTATTTAAACAGTTCTCTTTTAAATATTATTATTTGTATGAACTGTTACGTTAGAGGATAGCTTATTTTTATGATAGATTCACTACAGAATTTTTACTCCTGTGAAAAATTTATTAAATTTATTTATTCACAAACATGAGAATAACATAAAATAAATCATTAGCAACGCGAAAATCGGAAAGAGTTTTAAAAAATAACAGTTTTTGTGCTATTAACAAATCTCAATATCAATATAATAAATTTAGATGCTTGGATATAGTACTAAAATAAGCAAACACTAGACTAAATATTTTTAAAAGACTGACGCTTGCCTTTCAAAATTCTTTTTGTACATAATATTCATTATTTCTATTTACTACCAGCAGAAAGATTACTCTACTTTTCTTGAATACAAGGGTAACATATTAGGAAAAATATTTTTGCAATAATCATAGAATTTAAGTTATAGAGTAATAAAATTTATAACATACTTATAGCAAGTCTATGTTAAAAAATAAATTGCTTTAAGTTAAGGGCAGGAAACTTATTGCATCTCTTAAATAAATCTTTCTTCAATTTAATATGCCTCCATATTTCAATTACTCTGTATAATGTACTAAATTTCCCAAAATTTTTTAAAGAAATATGTTTTTCAAAAACATTTGGTACATGCAAATGGTAAAAATACCACTTTTAATTGATTTATTGAATTTTTATACCAAATGCTATTGTTTTATCATTTTCCTTCAATAAATGCTTACTCCTAATTTGAAATTTTTTATGAATACATTATCAGTTATTTGAAATTTTATTAGTTCTCACATAGTTTATTTATTTGCTGTTTAGACTTATATGTCAAACTGAAAGATTGTTGGAGAAAAAAGAGGAAAAACTTTGCATTAAAGTGCTGCAAACTTTTAAAGAAATGATGTCATTAGACCCAGACTATGGAGAAAAGGTATGTTTAGTCTTAACTATTTACTTACAAGGGCAGTAAATAAGCAGTAACTATTGATTCTTATTTGTTCCTATTATAAATAGTTATGAAAGCTTAAGTTCTGATAACGACCAAGTGTGTGTTTTTTTATTCATTGTTCTGCTTTTATTATACTAATAGATTACAAAGTTTGTCATCATTGCAAATTATTGGTTTCTTTTTGTTTCATGTCAAGTTTCAGAAAAATATTAAACAAACCTTCATTATTATTACATGGTTCGTAGCGTTTTTAAAAAGGACTTAAAGGAGCTTATTTTCTTTTTTTTTTAAATTCCTTTGAAGGTGCTTTTTTCATTGGGTGTTTTTAAAAAGTGCTTAATATCCCCTTTCCAAAAATGAACTTTTTTTCCCTTTACCATGTTGACTTTCGCGCGTTATGCAAAAGCATGCTTTTCACATTGTTCTATTCAACGTCTTCACAATTCATTCAATCACTATTTCGGCTTCCCGTCGGTCTATAGCGTCTGAAAGCACCAATCATTTTACATGTTTGATGAAATATTTGATAGTACACGTCTACTTAATACCCAAGTATATAAGGTTTTGAATCACTGCCATTTTAGCATTTGAACACAGCTGATTCCTGCTCCTTTGTCATTCAACTCAATGACACTCCTTCAATGTGTATAGGTTGTTATCTCAAACTTTTTAATCAAACATATTATTTTCAACTCAAATGCAGTGCACTCCCGATTATACGGGTTAATCACCGGGACAGGGAGCACGGAGAATCCGAAAACTCTTTTAATTAGAGAAAAAATCAATATCAGTACAAAAAATATAAAAATTACTGACATTTGCATGCATAACATCAAACTGGAAATTTTCCTTTTAAAAAATTGTGTAATGCGTCTTCGTCATATGTTTTACGAACCGCAGTAATGTCACCGTAATCAAATCCTCCCATATAATCTAATAAAATTTCCACAGAGCAGCAGAAATAGAAATTGTATTTCCCTCATTTACTACATCTTCTGCATCAGTTACTATCATCACAATTTGATTTAACAACATAACGATGTCTTCATCAGTCAAATACTGGAAGTCAGGCTCACATGCATCACTTTGAAAGAAATCTTCAAAATTTTCTACGTCAAGAATTTAGAAACCTCAGATTTCTTTTGCTTGTTCGAGAATACTGTTATCATATTTTTCTTGAACATCTGAAGAAGATTGCTCATCAAGCGATATTATCTTTCTCGAAGATCGTGATAAAGTAGACGATTTTACCTTTGACCATGCTGCTGATATTTTCGATATACTTCAATCCACTAACGAATATTGCTTCCAAAAATTTGGTAGTGTTGTAACTTCATGAATAAAATTTTTTTTAATCTTTAAAATGTTTCTCTTTATATTTTTCGTGTGACTCCAGAATGAGCACGGATAATCCGCAAACCGGATAATCCACAAACCAGATAATCCGCAAACCGGATAATCGAGAGTGTACTGTACTTTTTTTATTTAAAAGATGTCAATCAAGTGATTTTTTTATTACTATAAAAATTATGTTATTGCAGATTACTGAAACTTTTGTTGTAAAACAAGCTGTTATACATGCTTAACCCACTTTACTTGAATTACTCTTATATTCTTTTTCCCAACAGATTGTCACAACTTTTTTTTTTATATTTTATTATTTACCTTTAAATTATTCTTTTTATATATATTTTTTAATTATTTTATTTAAGCGTGTTTATTGTGAACCAAATTTTTCTTTTATCTGGTGCATGAAATTCTAGTGAGTATGATGCTTTTGTAGCATTAATCTATAGGCTTTGTTCTTGTCTTCTGTGGCCTTTCTGCAATCATTGTCAAACCACTCATTGCGGGTTCGTCGTTCCAGATCTGGGATAGCCTCAGGTGCAGATGTCAAAATGTTATCCTTTATTGCGTACCAGTCAAAAGTGAAGCCTAGTTTCCCTTTTTGTTCACGAATTCAATTGGAGAATTTAATTTTATATTCTTTAAGAATGTTTTGATCATTTAATTTAGAAATGTCAGGTTTGAAATCTCTGATTTCTCTCCTGTGATAGAAATTCTTGCATAATAGGAGTCTGACTTTGGATATCACAAGGACATTGTCTCGTCGACATTGGCTCCTCTAAAACTTCTCACGTCCATCACATTGCTATGGTGTCTCGTGTCCACAAGTATATGATCCATCTGGTTATCAGTTAACCCATCAGGGGCCAGCCAAGTAAGCTTGTGTATATCTTTATGTGGGAATGCCGTGCTTGTGATGAACAGATTTTCCGACACAGCAAAGTCAAAACCTCTCTGTCCGTTTCCGTTAGTATCAAAGTGAAGGCTTTCATCACCAGCATGGGATCTAACAAATCCTTCTCTGCCGATCTTAGCATTGAAGTCTCCAATTACCATCTTCATGTCCTGTGTGTGCAGGGCAGGAATTATAGCTCTTCATCAACAGGTCGTATAATAAGTCCTTTTCCACATAGTCTTTCTCTTCAGTCGGTGCATGAGCACAAATCTGGGTTATGTTGTAATGTCTTCCTTTCAGTCTTATTTTACAGAGTCTCATGCTTATAACCTGAAAGTCAATGACTGCCCTCTTTTGTTCACAATGAAGCCAACACCAAAATGGTGTGATTTGTCATGGCAGCTGTAATATACCCTGCATTCCCTTTTTTTTTAATCAAAAATGCCTTTTCCCAACCATCTGATTTCCTGAACTGCAAGGATATTTAGCTTATAGTCATGGTCTAGCTTATTGCAAGGTTATCCCTTCCCATGCAGAGTCGTCTGGGTAAAACAGAGCCCGGTATATGCACATTGTTGAGGTTTCTGAACTGGAGGTCCTTTACAGGGTGGGGTAGTTGGCCCCACGCCCAACCCCTAACACAGTTCCCTGATATAATCCCCAGGGGCAGTGTGCCCAGCTATACCCCCGGACTCTGATGCCCTAGCTGACCCAACTCACAAAAACTCGACGGTAATTGCAATTAAAAAGCTATGGCATAAAGGTATTACTCTTAATTGGACTAGAGCTCATGTGGGGAGGCGGATAGGGCAGCCAAGGAAGCCATCAGTCTCGACCGAGTGGATTTCACTGTCCAACTAACCCAAGTACAGGTCAAGTCGATAATAAATGAATGTGTCATGACACGGTGAAAAAGCGAATGGACAAACAATACTAAGGGACATCAAACTTTTAAATTTTTTAAAGATCCAAGGGTCACCAGACTGCTGGCAGATTTTTACCTAAATCAATTTCTTACAGGCCATGGCGTGTTTGGTAATCATCAATACCGCCTTTTCGGGAAATCCCCAAACTGTAACTTCTGTGGTGAATTCCAGGATATTAAACATCTATTACTTGATTGCCTGGAATTCCAGACGCGTCGTGGCACTGACTTTCGAAATAATAATACTGAACATCAACTCTTTTCTAATCAGGCCTGCAGAAATACTATCAAATACATCATCAAAGTGACCCTAAAGAACATTTTAGACTTTACGTAAACTATAATACTTGAACTATTACTTTTGAACTTAGACTGTCCCTCCATCGTGCCAACATTTTAACTTTTTACTTATTGATTTCAACTATCAACTTTTAAAACTTTACACCTGCTTTTATCATCTTATCTATCTACACTACGATGTTAGCTTTTTATTTGTTGAGTTTTATATGATTCGTAAATTTAAAGTTTTACTATTTCACCCAAATTTTAATTTCTTATAGATTTTGAAATTGCTCATTTTAGCATTTGATGTTAAATTACTTTTAGAATTTTACTTGTTTTGGGGCTTTTCCCTGGTTTTAAATTTCTCTCTTGTTCTATAGCTTAATATTTATCTTACTCGCCCACCATGTTCATGGGCTGTTGCCATTTTTTTATGTATCTTGTGTATTTTATGATTTGTATATCTCTTTGGATTTACATAAACATTTACCCGTATGCCCTAAATTGGGGCAGGGTAAATTTTCATATCCCCGGACGCTGGGTACCCACTTTAGTCGCCTTTTACGACATGTATGAGCTACATTGAAGCTATTCTTTTTCACCAGGTCACCACACAGGTGTTTCTTATTATATTCTTTATTTTAGAATAATTAATAATAATTCTATGAAACATATCAATTATATAATTATTGCTATTTATTTATCTGTTAGAAAATTTCTGAGATAAAACTTTTGTTTTGGTATATTTATTTGTTATATTATTGTAATATTCTTAAATGTATATTTATTTTTTGCTTTTATATATCCATTCTGCATTTCTGCTGATGCTATTTTTTATTAGTTTCTATAAAAGCATAATAACACCTGTAATATTATTATCTGATATAAATAAGGAATCTACCAGGTTTTTTTTAAATACAGGGTATCCGCGCACCTGGAAAGTCATGAATTTTGGTATTGAGCAAAATTTGTCATGATTTTAACTAATTTTTTTTTAAAAAAATCATGAAAAGTCATGGATTTAGGTCGCCGATTAAATTTTTAAAATGGAATTTACCCCTCTCATACCCAATTTTATAGTGTTCCGAATATCTGAATTTGTAACAAAATTCCCACTCACCACTCCCATATTTGATTAAAATATAAAATATTTTTATCGTGTTCTATAAAAATTATGGTGTTCTTTCAAAAAATTAAAGGAAAAACATCATTTCTAGAGCAAATTATCTTTGAAACTTCTGTGATTTCAGAATTTTTGTTATTATTTTTATTTTATCAATTTAAAATTCTACCTGAGGGCAAGCCAGTAATTGGTAAATTTTTTTATTCCGAAATGTGAACAGAAAATTCAGGAGTATTCTTTTATTTTCCTATGAACAAGAAAAGTATCTTTCGAATGTAATTCTGCCGAAGAAAAAAATTATTCACTTTTGTATTTTTTCAGCTATTTTATGGCTTCAACTCTTTCTTTACACTGTTTTTAAAATTTAAAATCTATAAATATGAAGAGGCAGAGTGTAATAACTTTGGTTTGACATTGAAATAGTAGGTATTACAATTTCAATAAATGTTTTTATAATGCTGTTTTAAATTTATTGTTGTGTTTTTGTCAGAGAAAATAGTAACTTCGTTAAGTCATGAATTTGAAATTTATTAAATGTAACAGATACCCTGGTAAATATTTTTCTAATTAGTTATTTTTACTTCATCATAATGTGTTGCATTTTGTCTTTTCAACAATAGTCATCATCACGACAATCCCTTAATTTCTGTTAAGCTTCGCGCTCCCATGCCACAGGTTCTGGGTTCGATCCTCGGGCCGGGCAAGGTTGACTCATCCTTTGAGTGGGTCGATAAATGAGTACCAAGCATGCTTGGGGGCTAAACACTGGGGGGTTCGCATTCGACTGACCACCTAGCCGCAACATCTTGCTTCTGCACCCCTGAGCCCAATGTTAAGAAAACTGAGATGGGCACAGTAGGCCTTGGCCCTTTATGGGCTGTTGTGTCACTGAGTTTAGTTTAGTTTTGAATGGCAGTATTAAGATTTAAAAAAAAACAATACTGGAGATTAAAGCACATTAATCAATGAATGCAGTCAATAATATTTATTGTTTCAAATCGATACTAATTAAGTTAAAATGTCTGTGTATAGAATATAAGATTAAAATAGTTTCATTTAATATTTCTGTTATATTTATAACAATATGTTATAAGACATTTATTTCACAAAATTTTGATATTTTTCCTAATAGTTTTGTATCAAACTCTTTTTAGGGGCTCATACCCACATTGCTCTTGAAGAAATTTTAGCCGAAAAGGCTGAAAAAGCAAAAGATGCCGAAGAAAACAAACTTCCCCGAGAAGTAGTTCTGATGCAGCCTATTTTAAGATTCTTACAACTCTTGTGTGAAAACCATAATTATGATTTGCAAGTAAGTGCACATTTTCATAGCACAGATTATTAATGAAAAAAAGGATAAATTAAATAAAAATTCAAATTAAAAATATTCCTTAGCTCCTTATTTAGTATTAATATGTTTTACGGGAGTTTAGTTCATTAAATTTGGATGTAGCTTCGTAGCTATAGATTGAGTGGTGTTTAGTTTTGTTTATTTAGTAATTATAGTTAAATTTCAAAGTGAAGTTGAGAAAGTTTGTTTTATCCAAAAAGGCTGTTGAAGTAGTAAATCAATTATCTTAAATATTTGACTTATTTTAAATTTACAGGTTGCAGTGTGTTTATTTATCTTCAAATATATATTGTAAAGAACTACATTTTTATTCACTCTTTATCTGAAACAACTCACTATATTGTGAGAGACTTCAAATAATTATATGCATTGTGACTTTTTAAAAAGATTTCCTTGCATCTTTCATAGTCATCATTTAGTTATGTTAAACCCTTGAGTTGGTTATTTGTTTACAATGCTCACAATTGGTATAACTGTGGCCATTGACATAACTGAAAATATAGTACAATTTATTTTGTGGAGATTATAACCAAAGTCTTGTATCGAAAATCGTCTTTATTATGCTAGTGTTCTAATTGTGAAATCTCTCGAATTTTGTAAGTTTTAAAGTATCTTTCATTTTTCTGAATGTAAAGCAAACTTTTTTCATTACATTTAACCGTATATTTTTTAAAATTCTATTAAGTTGTGTGGATTCACAATGATAACTATGTCTAATAATTTAATTTTGATATTATTTACTATTATTTATTTTGATATTTTCATTAAGACTGTTAACAATTAGAAACATATACTAAATTAAATTAAGTCTAAGAAAGAAAATGTCTGTGTTGTGCAAACCGATTAGTTATCTCTCTTTTTTTCCAAATTATAATCGACATCCTTAATTATTATCATAATTATAAAGAGTGGATAAGCATTGCATAGTTATGAATATTTTTTTTAAATATTTTTGTTTGCATCTTGCAAATAAAAACTACCACCCAAAAATTTATTATTTAAAACATTATTTTGGACAACTATGCACTATTTTAATTGTTTTTTTTTTAAAAATGTTATTTAAATTTTTTTAATTTAATGTTTAATTACATAACTTATGACTATTTAGTTTTTATCTGTTCCTTTTTTTAAAATCAAAACTTGAAAAATTGAATACAATATTTAATATCCATCTGCTTTAGTTAAACATCTTTAATTTCTTTTATTTTTAGAATTTCTTGAGAAATCAAACCGATAAAAATAATTACAATGTTGTATCTGAAACTCTTATGTTCCTTGATTGTATATATGGAAGTATTACAGGAGGCCTTGGATTATTAGGCTTATATATTAATGAACCTGAATATTGCCAGGACCATGCCATGAAAATCAAGTAAATAGTTTTAATTCATTTTCTTTACATTTAGTGTTTATTTTTACACATTGTATTTGCTTTTGTTTTAGTGTACTCATGTGGTAAAAATTGGTCCTCTCCAAAAAGTCCTCTCCAGTATTAAAAAATTTTATTTTTTTAATACTGAACTAACTCTTTTCTTTTAAAGTTTTCAATCCAATGTAATTAGTTTTAAAATGAATAAATTAAATTAATTTTGTAAAGAAAATATCCTTGATCGCAATTTTCTATTTGTATTAAGTGACTGTGCTTTTAAGTATTCTATCAGTTCATATACCATTTATTGATATCAAATTCTTTAAGTTTAAGAAAAATTATTTTGAACCAATTTAAGTGAGAATAATATTACTTGTGAAATTATTGGTTAATGAACAATGTACTTGGTTAATGAACTTCTCAGAGCTATCCCTCAGTCAACTGATCGTAAAACTTCCTGTACAAAGTCAAGCTTCACTGAGCAAGTGGGTAACCACTTTGATCAGCAAGAGAAGTAACCTTATTAAACTGTTCTACCATAATGTGCTAAACTTTGTGGGCAGATGGATCAAAATTGTGATGGCATATTTCTGAACATCTTCAGTGATGTTTGTCCCCCATTATGCAGTTTCTGGTGCAATGTAAATATTGTACTACTTCTCAGGGCCAAGATTTAAATTTCAGTTGGCTGTATTGGAACAATCTGACCAGTTTCTGTTGAACAACTCTGTCAGCTTTTAAAATATTGGTTAAAGTGGTTTAAAAGCAAATGTTTCTCAAATCGATAATTGAAATGCTTCTCACTGTTATTTAGATCCTATGTTGTAAGGACTCGAATAATTGTTGTTCAGGATCCCAAAAGAAAGGAGAGAAATGATTTTATCATTCTCTGATTCTAACAGGGTTGCCACTCCACAGGAAAAGCCTGGAAAATACAGGCAATTTAAAAATCACTTAAAATAACTAGGAAAATGCAGGGAATTTTGATTTTTTCTTTACAAACTGGGAAAATACAGGGAATTTTGTTTCTTATTTTTGTCTTTTAAAAAATGGTGACTACTCAAAGAGTAATCTATGGGATATTTCACCCTTATATTTCAGCTATACTAAATTATTTCATTTGCTAAAGCATTATTTAAGTATGTTCACTGTTTTTCCAGCAATTAAATATAATAAAAATAGTTAGCCCAATATAGCTCACACAAGAGCACAGTAATTGTTGTTTCCACTTAATATATTGTGTATAATATGTACAGGGAATTTTTTTCCCAGATTTGAGTGGTAACCCTGTGTAAGATAGTTCTTATTGAAACCCAACCTAATGTAATATCCTTAATAGTTTCTAAATTAAGTTCCTTGGTTGGTTAGGAAACAGTGTGGTAGCCAGGTAGTTACTACTACAGTATGGGAAAACGAATGGATTTAGTCCTTGAACTGAAGGTTTCTGTATATTTCATCTAATCTAACAAAAAATGTTTTATCTTTATAAACTTATGTAATATTAGAATAATAAAACCTGTAATTGGTTCTAAACTGTAGCTGTTTTTGTAATTTGTTGTTAACCTTTCCATTTTTTAATAAAATTTTTTTTTTAAGTAAACCAATATGCAATGTTTTAGATTTAAGTTAATGGATTTAAATTTGGTTTAAAAAAATTGTTAGCTACTTTTGTAACCTATTGTGTATTATTTTACACAGAACAATGCATCGAAGTTATTGCTGGCAAGAATGGAAGGCAGAGGTGACAGTGAAAATGCTGAACGAAATCTCCATCCATCTGGTAAAGTCCAAAACATCTGGTAAAGTAATATTTTAAATAAATTTCCTATTTACTGGGGACATTATTTTTAAATATTATATTTAATATTTTTTTTAAATATTTATTTACATTATTCAAGTTAATAAATGAAGGATTAAATAATAAGGCAATATTATTTAGCATTTTTTGACTTAATTTTTTATTTCAAATTACCAATTACTTTGTTTTCTAGTTATTCATTTATTTGTTTATTTAATTTTTTACTTATTTTTTACAGATTTAAGTTTTACAGATTTTTTTCTTTGACAACAAAATAAATGAAATATTTTGGAAACTGCTGAAAATTTCAATTTCTTCATTTTATTAATGGCTTCTTATCTTCTGTTACATTAAAAAAAAAAAGAAAAAAAAAACATTGAAGAAGAGATATTTATGTGAATAAGAGTATTACTACTATTACCAGCATACCTGCTGAAATTTTTTGTTTTAACTGTTTAATTTTTTTTATTTATTATTTTTAGTATTTAGTTATTTTGAAGAGTTTGATTTTATGTGTACTTTTTTTTAATTAGAACTTCTTTGAAATTGTTCAAAATACTTCTACTGTAATTTAATGGAATGTGATATTTTAATAAATTATCAAGTGCAGAAATTTAAATTTGTATCTAGCTCTAGAAAATTGTGGGAAGCTTGTGAAAATTACATAAATTTCTTTTTCTGTCAGTATAATTCTTGTAGCAATTGAAAAATATTTTAAGATTAAATTATTTAAAATTATATTAGGAGAAGCTTTCTAAATTTATTCTAACGATAATTAATAAGTCACAGAGATTTCAAAGATTACAAATGTTATATTTTTGTCAGTTATTTCTTTTATCTAATTTATTAAGTTCGGAACTCATCATAATGTACATTATCTTTGTTAAATAGAAAATAAATAATTACATTTGTAATAATTATTAATAATTTTTTGATCTGCTTACATTCTAGTATTTCATAATAAGAAGCTAATGCATCCTTATTGGAGATGAGTCCCAGCTGGGCTTGACAACTAGCTGAGACTCATTGTCTGGAAACATTTTCCATACTCAGGCTAATGACGTAGTTTTTATTTACTTGCTAATTTTTAAATAAGTGATCTCAATATACTAATCTCAAACATATTTTACTTAGTCTTATATCTTTACAAATTTTAGCTTAATCTTACATATAAAATCTTTAACACATATAAAATAGGCTTAAATTTAGAGTCAGCCTCTAAGAGCGAGTCTATGCTTAACACTAATTAGTACTTCCTCAAAACAATAAAAGTTTCATTTAATGGTTAATTATCATAAGGCATTTGATCTTTTAATACTAATTTTTTTTTTAGTAGTTTGAAGTCTTGTGACATTTTGTTTCCTCCATTTCATTCTCATTGTGGTTTTAGTCTCTTCTCGATAATTAGATGTGTCCATTTTGATATAAACATTCTAAATTGTTTATTTAATATTTCTATTAGCAAAAGCCAGGAATTTCTTTAATGATTATTAAGTATTTGCAAACTATTAAGTGTGAAATCATGTCTCCAAATTATTTCAAGTACTATTTTCCAGGGATTGCCCACAATATTCTAATGAATTAGAAAAGTACTTATTTAAGTTTCAAGGAAAACTGTCCTTTTTTGTATTCTGTTATTTATGTATCTGTGTTAATTATTATTAAATAATGTATAAAAATTGTAAAAGATTTTTAAGATAACTACCTCCAGGCATTCTTTTCAAATGATTCCTCCCTTGAAAAAAAGTACTTTGAAAAAAGGATAAATATTAGGAGCTAAAAAATTAATAAAACAGAGATACAGACAGGGTGGCCACCCACCTGGAAAACCTTGAAAACCTGGAATTATCAGGGAATTTTTTTTATACTGGAAAAAACCTGGAAATACCAGGGAAATTTGGATAAAAACCTGGAAAAATCAGGGAATTTTAAAGAAAAGCTGGAAATTTTTTCTTTGATCATTTTTTTAATTTCACCAATTTAAATTATTTACAAATTTTTTTAATTTAAATCATTTCATCCATTATACCCACTTTTTTTTAAACGGAAATGTATCGCCAAACAGTTGAAATATTATCAACTTAGCGATACTTTGCTTGCATCAAAATTTGCTCCATTACAGCTCTGTTAAACTAGAATGCCACATAAAATTCTGCCACGGTTGCTGAACGAATGTAGAAACCTTTGACCGCTATGGGACTGTTCAATTTAGGAAAGATTCTGGTGGAGGTGGAAAAAGGGATTAGGAAATTTCTGTTTTTAAATTCTGTTCTTGGGCTGAATCCATTTATGGCTCAAGTTTGTTCCGATGCTTTGGTGGTATTTTTTTTTCTATTTTGACAAAATGTTTTTGTATTTTTAACTTTACTGATTTTGTATTTTTAATTCTCCAAAAATTAGTTGGTTATAATTTAATAATAATAGACTTTATATTGCACCCTTTTTCTCAAAGCTTTTCTACTCCCATACAAAGAAATCTATGAATTATTTTTTTCTCAGCAAACCAACCAATCACATATTTTTACAATCGCTAACCGCAATGTTTGTCAACAAATCTTTACAATTGTTGCATTAATGATTTTTGATTCAAAATTTTGTACCAAAACATTAAAAATTAAATAAAAAATCTTGAAAATTGTCAAAATAAATAATTTTTTTCAAGATAATATGTTAAAAAAATAATATTTTGAATAAAATATTTTATAATACCGACACTTTTCTTGTACACATCCTACACTTTACAAGAAAAAAGAAACAAAAACCTGGAAATTTTAAGATTTTTATCTGGAAAACCTGGGAAAATCAGAGAAATTTGAAATCTGATTTGAGTGGCCACCCTGAAAATAACGATGCAGATCATTACAATTACGTAGAAATGTTTGCACATTTAAAAAAAAATAAATTTAAATTTCATTTCTCTTTTCAAATGAAAGAGAAAAACAGAAAGGACCCAAGGGACAACAGGACTTAGAATTTGGGTTTAAAATGTCCTGTTTTGCCTTTAGTATGCATTTATTGCTCAATAAAATAATTAATTATGTATTGGGAGTACAAATTAAAACAGTCCTTTTTTTTGTGGTTAAAAATCCATTTATTTCAGAACAAAATTAATGAAAAGATTAATCAAAGTATTGTCCATCGTTGGTTACTACTTTTTCCCACCTCTCAGGCAATTTTCGAATTCTATCTCTTCTCTTCTTTTGAGGCGATCCAAGTTAAGAGGCAATTTTCGATTTCTGCAAAGGAAGTGAACCGGTGACCTGCCAAATCGTGCTGCGTCCGTCGGAAGAACCAGTAATCAGAAGGAGCAATGTTTGGCGAATACGCCGGGTGTGGTAAAATATCCCACTTGAGCGTTTATAAAAAACTTTTGCGACATGAAGCCAACCGTTGTCATGAAGAATAACTTTGTCATGCCTTTGCTCATATTCGGGCTGTTTTTCTCTTAATGCACGGCACAAACGAATCAATTGTAGCCTATACCGATCGCCCATAATGGAATCGCCAGGTAGTAGCAGCTCATACTATACCACACCATTCTTGAAAGGGCGAAACCATTCCCAACATGATTTATTAGCTTATTTATTTTCATTTTAATAGTTCTCTCCCCTATTCAATGAAAAAACGTGTTTTATTTATAAATTTTATTAATGTATATGAAATACTTTTTTTAAATTTTATTATGTACAATAAGATTTTGATTGTGCAAACACAATCATATTTAAAAACCTACCTTGTTAACATAGCTAAAAAATATATAGGTTAAAGAGAGAAAAATAAATGCTGATTTGAAGCATCTTGAAACTAACCTGTACAATATTGAATGCCTTCTAAGACATTATTTGGTAGAACAATTTTTTGCAATACGAAAATTTTTTTAGTCCAAGCAAGTAAAATGCCTTGTAAAAGTTTTTTAATTTATGGTTACTAAAAATAATGTTAATAACACCTACATTTCACTTATTTATCTATTCTTAAATAGTAGAAAATCTTTTTATTTGGCAAAAATACACCTTTTCGAAAAAAAAGTTTTCTTGAAACAGAAGTTTAAAATGTCAACGCAATAGGAATCACTAAACCAACATTTAAGTGCGAAGGAAGCAAAAAAGTTATAGAAATTTCACGATTTTCTTATGAGTTAAAAAAGATGAAAAACATCAGAACCAATTTAATTGCACATTGAAATGTTGAAGTTTTCAAAGATTATTTTTTAACTTTCCTGTCCTCTGGCAATCAAACAGGTTTAAATATTTTCAGTCCGGTTTTCCTCCGAATTATTCATTAGATTAGATTGTTTCTTTTCGTTTGTGACCATTGATGTGTGCGTCTTATAGCAAAGTTTTTTTTTTACTAGAATTTGAAAAGTATATATTGAAAGTGGTTAATGTGTAACACCTGCTATACTAATCTACAGAAAATGGCAACTGATTTTTCTGTATCAAATGAAAATGCATGTAGTATGTAGTGTACTTCCTCGATAAGGGCCACCTCTCCTCACTGCCCTTTGATGACACTGTCTGTTAATATTCCTGTTAAAAAATTATTCGTGTTAATAGGTTTGATTTTGATACCATTACAAATATTTACTTTGTTAGAATTTTTCTCACCTGGTTAAATTTTTCAAAGTTTCTCTTTTTGGTATCAATAAGTTTATTAAGGGATATTAAAACTTTTTTGAAATAAATATATATTTTTTTTAAATGTACCTTTAAATATTTATTTTTCTCATAATTTTTAGTTTAAATTATAAAAAAAAATCTCAAGCTTTACAGTAAATTTTTTTTTAAAGTGTGCACAATGGTTTTCTTTTAGCATATCTTTTTTTTCGTAAACTACAAATTTTTCTCATTTTGATAATGGATGAGAACTACTTTTTGAAATACACATGTAAATTAGTATAAGATGGTAGTTTTACAGTCGTTGAGAATTAAATTCATCTACTACATAACAGTACACTTTTTGTTAAATATTTATGGTGTTAATTATGAGTTTTTCACAAATTTTTATCATTTTGATAATGGGTGAGAACTACTTTTTGAAATACACATGTAAAATAGTATAAGATGGTAATTTTACAGTCGTTGAGAATCAAATTCAGCCACTACATAATAGTACACATTTTGTTAAATATTTATTGTGTTAATTAAGAGCCCTTTAAAAATTCGATGTACCCTTTTCTGTGAGGAAGCATCTTGCGCTTTTTTATTTCAAGGGAGAACTCCGTAGTAGGCGTAGTAATGGAGTATTTAAGAAAAATTTTTAGTTAAAAAAGCAACTAAATAAATAAAAAAAAAGTGAAGTAAGGAAATTTCTTCAGAGATGTAAACAATGTTATTAATATTTATGTAAACATTTCATTTTTTGTCTTACATCTGTACCAGTTATATAGAGACATTACGGAAATCGTGACTTGCTCAAATCTGCGATTATTCTTATCTAACTCTTGTGTTTTTTATGTAAGGAAAACTTATGAATTTCTCAAAGCATCACCCTTAAAGTAATTTAAAAACTTTTTGAAATATAAATTAGTTACAGTATTGGAAAATTATTTGCCTTTTTAACTAGCAAATTTTGAGCAATCTTTTTTCGTTTATTACTGAATTGGTTTCAATTTCATTACGTATTATTGTTTTAATATGAAAAATGTTGTAAATTTTGACTTTTTTTTTTGTCGAAGGAATCCAATAACAAATTTAATCATAAAAATAAACCGAAAAAGAAATGCAATTGATAAATTCATGTATGTAAGTAATATATATTTAGAAGTACTTTTTCTTCTATACCTTTCCTTGAAACAATAATTTACATTAGAATATCATAATTATTTTAAATATTAAAAGCAATAAAATTGAGCACCATTAAATAAATAATGGGAAAAAAAACAGTATGTTTTTGAAAGTTAAATATTTTCTGAGAAAAGTTGTGCACAAAATAAAAAAGTGAACACCCTGAATAACTTTTCATTTAACATTCAGCTTTTCCTGTACTAGGTGTCAATTTTAATGGGTTCGTGAGTCAATAATCAATAATTTCATTCAAAAAGGAATTTTGTGTTCAAAATCTTTCTAAATTATAAGGCAGGTGTATACTTGCATGGTGTTACAATATGTATTTTGATGAGTCAAAATTTATCAATGAAATGATGAAAACAAAAACTTTTCAAGATAGAAATTTTAGTTTTACAAGCACATTTCTACAAAAATACTCAAGTTGCTTAAAATATATGATTTGCATAATTTTTATTTTAATATCTTCTCTTTCAGGATTTTGAAAAAGTCAAGCATTGTTTGTTGCAGTTGTTATATTGAAGTTTTTCAGTACTCTTCTATGCTATTCCAAGTGATTCTATGTTGACAAGAATATTTATTTCTCTGTTGTCTTTATTATTTTTAAAATTAAATGTAAATAGAAATTTGTGTAATATTTGTATTGTTTATGAATATTTTTTTGTATTTATATATCTTTGTATAATAAAATGTATGCTAGAGACAATGTTGATTATGTATTTAACTACTTTCAGTGTACATTCAATTCATTACATGAGATAACCAGGTGATTATATTAGTACATATTTGTACAATACACTTATTTTTTGCTAAATTTGCTGCAAGACAAAATATAATCAGTAAGACATGAATTATTGATCAATACCGCACTGAATCATCATCTGTAGACAGCTTCTCAATATTATCGGCTGTAGGTTGTATCTATTTCTGTATAGGGTACAATAGTATCACTAGATTCCTTAAAAACGCACAGCTTTTATTTTGAAACTCTATTTTTAACTTTATTATATATTTATTTTATGTTTAGTAATTTATATACATATATTGACTACAAGTTAAAACTTGAACAATTACTTGTGAGATACAGAATTTCTATAAATCTGGACAGCAGTTTTATTACTCTGCTTTTAAGTAGAATAGCACAGTAAGGGAAAAACTATTATGTATGTTTACCTAGCTTAAAAATGTATTAATAAGTTTAACCCCTTCCTTCTCGCTCCCGTGAGAATGACGGGGTGAGATTTTGCCCGCTATTTCTCGCCTGTGATATTAACGGGCTGGAGTGTTCAGTAGTAACGCGCCAATAAGAATAAAACTAATTCATTTCTTTTGCAAGGAAAACATTTTATTTCTCATTTTACACACCTGATGGCAGTAACAGGATAATTTTAAGGTAATTGTAGATAATTAGTTTATTTTAAACTAGTTGCAGCACTAATCTAATACAAATACAAAAGCCAAGAAAATAGTCACTTTTATGATCGTTTTCATGAAAATTAACCGATCGTTAAGGGGTTAAACATAGATTATGCAGGGCACATCTTCTGGACTAAGGGGTTGAGCTGTGTAAAAAATATTTTTCTTTACAAAAAGCAATTTAAATGAAAAAGTTACCTAAAAATATTTTCTTAGTTCATTTATTAATAATTTATTCAAATATGTTATTTAGATGGCTAGATATTTATTTATCTAATTGAATTGTATTAAATAAAAATAATTGGATTTGAGGGTTTTAATTACCCCTGTAACTAGGTCAGTGACTTCTAGTAAATCTCAATAGACTGAAAGGATGCTGCTGGGTGATTATAAATTGCTGGCCCTCAATTATTGATTCATTGATTACCCTCTTCAGGAAAATGTCGGGAAATCCCTCATCCTGCGCTTCTTAGACGACGAATGCTGTGTTGAATACTACTGGCCAGCATTAATACAGTTGAAAGTGACTTAGACCCGTCGCTTTAGCTGCTGGCAACCAACAGTTTTGTGGTGCTGGACCTATGTATTTGTTTTTCCTGGGATGGAACTTTTCTTTATTATATAATACTAACAGCATGATGGTTATAAAATTATCTTCTTTTCTTAAATTCCAATTGCTCTTAGTAAGATTGCTTAAAAATTATCTCTTTTTTAAAAAATACATTTTATATAGAGCTATATTTGCTGAAATGAGGCACATTTCATGATGACATTTAATTTACCATCACTGTACTATCCCGAGTTATCTCGGAAAATGAAACAAGTTAAATATTAGTCTTCGTATGATAGTTTTTAAAACAAGGGTAAGGGTAAACAAAGTAATACTTTCCAAACAACAGTGAAGTGATACGCTATTTTTTTTTTTTTACTCTTTTTTTTCCTACTTAAATTTAGTAACCGTCGTATATACAATCGCACAAAACACGTGTGCAGTATCACAATCCAACAGCAAAACTCATAAACAAACCTTGGTAATCTTCCAATGACAGCAGATTTTTTTTCTTCATTCCAGTCTAGTAAAAACATTTAAAAAAAAAAAAAACTGACAAATTCTGCTATGCCCGGATATTGTCGGGATAATAAATAAATATTTGCAATATATAGACCCACCCGAGTTAACTCGGTACAAAATTATAGTAGCTTGATTGGGAGGTATTGTCACATCCCCCATGTAGACCCGATCTCCCACTATCATTTAATATTTATTTATTTACATCATTTATCATATCTTGATTACCATTTTTACGAATTTTACAAAATTTTTAAATTTTAATGATTTTGTCAATAAAAATCACATAAAATTGTGATAAAATTACCATTCTGTGCAGTAATGACATTTCTAGTAAAATAAAAATAAAAGTTTTGCTTGTAAGGACCTGAAGTTCTATGAGCTTTGGATCATGGAAATAGTAGAAAAGTCAGTCAAACAGAATGAAAGATATTTGACTAATTTTATTTTTTGTGTAGGTTTTGTGTGTTTTTTATTTTTTTCACTCAACAACACCGAAATTACTTTCCAGCTACCCCAATAGTAAAATAATAGTTTTAAAGGGGTTCCCAGAATTTTCACTGAGTATCTTTTTTTTAAAATTTGGGCCGCTAGAGCCCAGGTATCATACAAAAGATGAGTCAAAATTTAAAAACTTTATATGTTATTAAATATGCTTCATATAAGTAAACGATAAAAAACCTGCTTCCAATACATATGCGTACATAGTAAACTACAGGGCCACATTGTGTACCCCGTATGAGGTCTATAATAATTTCCTCTGGTAGGGCACACTATTACCCGATAATATAATACGTGGTCCAGTTTGAATATTATAGGTTGATATTAGAGGCAGATATAGGACCATATTTTTATACAGAATATTGACTTCGAATTTCTTCCTTTAAACACTATTCAACACACTATTATATTTATACAGACAAAGGAAATTAAAGAGCCACATTGTGTATCCCCTATGAGGTGTATAATTACTTCCTCTCGTAGGGTACACTATTACCCGGTAATATAATACGTGGTCCAATTAAAATATTATTTGTCAATATTAAGGTCTGATATCGGGCCTTGCGTTAATATTGAAAAAGGACTTCGAATCGCCTCGTTTTAAAAGTTTTTAGACCCACTAAATGGTCTATAAAAAATTCCTTTGGTACAATTGTTTGCTACATTAGACTCTCATTTCAGGCCGAGTTTGAAATTTATAGGTTAATATTAGAGGGTGTGTGTGCCTCCTGATACCACTTTTGTCCCTTTTTCAGCCATTATTTGCTCTTTAACAAAGAAAAATAATTCTTTTCATATATAGAACACTTCATTCACTTAAAAATATTGAAAAAGAAGTTGAAAAAATAACATATAATAAAATAAATAAATAAATAAATAAAGATAATGAAAAATTTAATTATTTATTAGCTATTATTCGCTATTTCAGAAAGGAAAAATAGTTATCTCTATGTACAAAACACATGATTCAAGTTAAATTGCTGAAAAGTATATTAAAAAACATAATATAAAATAAATAAAAAAAATTAAAAGTCGACTCTTGCAGGGTTTCGAACCCAGGACTTCCGGGAACTACATATCATCCTAGCACACAGCGCTACCAACTGCTCCACGCTTCACATACCACCACCGCGAATAATTAGCTCCTGGTTAGTCAACAAAACTTATTTTGGCCCATTGTGGGCCCACTAAATAGTTTATAAAAAATTTTGGTACAATTGTTTGTTACATTAAACTCTAATTTGGGACCGAGTTTGAAATTTATAGGTCAATATAATATGGAAACACGGGGTGTGAGGTGTGCGTTCCTCCTGATACGACTTTTGTCCCTTTCTCAGCCATTATTCGCTCTTTAAAAAGAAAAATAATTCTTTTCTTATATTAAACAATTTATTCCCTTAAAAATATTGAGAAGGAAGTTAAAAAAATAACAATTATTAAAATAAATAAATAAATAAAAGATAATCAAAATTTTTCTGTTTATTAGCTATTATTCGCCATTTCATGTAGTAAAAATGGATATTTCTATATACAGAGCACTTCATTCATGCTAAATTGTCGAAAAGTATATAAAATAAATAAAAAAAAATTTAATTCGACCCTTGCAAGGTATCGAACCCATGACTTCCAGGACTACATATCATCCTTGCCCACAGTGCTACCAACTGCACCACGCTTCACATACCTGCTACGCAGAAGAACACATAATGGAATAAAAAATAAAATAAAATAAAATGGTGGGAAAAAGGCTCAAATTTCAAGACCGCCTAACTCCCTTGAATATTAAGCTATAATTTTCAAACTCGGAATGAAAGTAGTCCTCTATGAACCAAACCACCCTACTTAAGTATATTTTTATAGATAGATTAGGGAGGTCGTAGTCACCCCTCATGTCTTTTGTGTAACTAACGGGGAAAGGGTAATTAAAGCTATGTAGTAGCACGAACGTCGTATAAGCGTGGTCCAACGGCTAAGACCATGTGCTAGTGACTTACGATTGGAGCGTGGGGGACCGGGTTCGAATCTCGGCTGTGGTCAATTTTTAAATTTTTTTTCTTTTGTTTATTTTGCATTATATTATTTATTTAACGTGTTTATCGATATTTTAAGGGATTCTATATATAAAAAATATTTTTTTCTGTTCGGGAAAATTCAAATAATGCTTAAAAACTGGAAAAAACCCGGAAAAGTAGTTTGTTTAAATTATATTATTCTTCAAAACTAGTTTTACGATATTTTCACGAGAGTTTAGCATAGCAAAGGTGTTCTATGTATAAAACCAATTGTCTTTCTTTGCAGAAGAACGCACAATGGATTAAAAAATTAAATAAAATAAATTGGCGAGAAAAAGGCTCAAATTTCAAGACCGCCTAACTCCCTTGAATATTAAGCTATAATTTTCAAACTCGGAATGGAAGTAGGCCTCTATGAACCAAACCACCCTACTTAAGTAAATATTTATAGATAGATTAGGGAGGTCGCAGTCACCCCTCATGTCTTTTGTTTAACTAACGGGGAGAGGGTAATTAAAGCTATGTTGTAGCACGAAAGTCGTATAAGCGTGGTCCATCGGCTAAGACCATGCGCTAGTGATTTACGATTGGAGCGTGGGGGACCGGGTTCGAACCTCGGCTGTGGTCAATTTTTAAATTTTTTTTTCTTTTGTTTATTTTGCATTATATTATTTATTTAACGTGTTTATCGATGTTTTAAGGGATTCTATATATAAAAAATATTTTTTTCTGTTCGGGAAAATTCAAATAATGCTTAAAAACTGGAAAAAACCCGGAAAAGTAGTTTGTTTAAATTATATTATTCTTCAAAACTAGTTTTACGATATTTTCACGAGAGTTTAGCATAGCAAAGGTGTTCTATGTATAAAACCAATTGTCTTTCTTTGCAGAAGAACGCACAATGGATTAAAAAATTAAATAAAATAAATTGGTGGGAAAAAGGCTCAAATTTCAAGACCGCCTAACTCCCTTGAATATTAAGCTATAATTTTCAAACTCGGAATAAAAGTAGGCCTCTATGAACCAAACCACCCTACTTAAGTAAATATTTATAGATAGATTAGGGAGGTCGCAGTCACCCCTCATGTCTTTTGTTTAACTAACGGGGAGAGGGTAATTAAAGCTATGTTGTAGCACGAAAGTCGTATAAGCGTGGTCCATCGGCTAAGACCATGCGCTAGTGATTTACGATTTGAGCGTGGGGGACCGGGTTCGAACCTCGGCTGTGGTCAATTTTTAAATTTTTTTTTCATTTGTTTATTTTGCATTATGTTATTTATTTAACGTGTTTATCGATGTTTTAAGGGATTCTATATATAAAAAATATTTTTTTCTGTTCGGGAAAATTCAAATAATGCTTCAAAACTGGAAAAAATCCGGAAAAGTAGTTTGTTGAAATTATACTGTTTTCTAAACTTGTTTTACGATATTTTCACGACAGTTTAGCATAGCAAAGGTGTTCTATGTATAAAACCAATTGTCTTTCTTTGCAGAAGAACGCACAATTGATTAAAAAATTAAATAAAATAAATTGGCGGGAAAAAAAGCTCAAATTTCAAGACCACCTAACTCCCTTGAATATTAAGCTATAATTTTCAAACTCGGAATGGAAGTAGGCCTCTATGAAGCAAACCACCCTACTTAAGTAAATATTTATAGATAGATTAGGGAGGTCGCAGTCATCCCTCATGTCTTTTGTTTAACTAACGGGGAGAAGGAAATTAAAGCTATATAGTAGCGCGAACGTCGTATAAGCGTTGTCCAACAGCTAAGACCATGCTCTAGTGACTTACGATTGGAGCGTGGGGGACCGGGTTCGAATCTCGGCTGTGGTCAATTTTTAAATTTTTTTTTCTTTTGTTTATTTTGCATTATATTATTTATTTAACGTGTTTATCGATGTTTTAAGGGATTCTATATATAAAAAATATTTTTTTCTGTTCGGGAAAATTCAAATAATGCTTAAAAACTGGAAAAAACCCGGAAAAGTAGTTTGTTTAAATTATATTATTCTTCAAAACTAGTTTTACGATATTTTCACGAGAGTTTAGCATAGCAAAGGTGTTCTATGTATAAAACCAATTGTCTTTCTTTGCAGAAGAACGCACAATGGATTAAAAAATTAAATAAAATAATTTGGCGAGAAAAAGGCTCAAATTTCAAGACCGCCTAACTCCCTTGAATATTAAGCTATAATTTTCAAACTCGGAATGGAAGTAGGCCTCTATGAACGAAACCACCCTACTTAAGTAAATATTTATAGATAGATTAGGGAGGTCGCAGTCACCCCTCATGTCTTTTGTTTAACTAACGGGGAGAGGGTAATTAAAGCTTTGTTGTAGCACGAAAGTCGTATAAGCGTGGTCCATCGGCTAAGACCATGCGCTAGTGATTTACGATTGGAGCGTGAGGGACCGGGTTCGAACCTCGGCTGTGGTCAATTCTTAAATTTGTTTTTCTTTTGTTTATTTTGCATTATATTATTTATTTAATGTGTTTATCGATGTTTTAAGGGATTCTATATATAAAAAATATTTTTTTCTGTTCGGGAAAATTCAAATAATGCTTAAAAACTGGAAAAAACCCGGAAAAGTAGTTTGTTTAAATTATATTATTCTTCAAAACTAGTTTTACGATATTTTCACGAGAGTTTAGCATAGCAAAGGTGTTCTATGTATAAAACCAATTGTCTTTCTTTGCAGAAGAACGCACAATGGATTAAAAAATTAAATAAAATAAATTGGTGGGAAAAAGGCTCAAATTTCAAGACCGCCTAACTCCCTTGAATATTAAGCTATAATTTTCAAACTCGGAATAAAAGTAGGCCTCTATGAACCAAACCACCCTACTTAAGTAAATATTTATAGATAGATTAGGGAGGTCGCAGTCACCCCTCATGTCTTTTGTTTAACTAACGGGGAGAAGGAAATTAAAGCTATGTAGTAGCGCGAACGTCGTATAAGCGTTGTCCAACAGCTAAGACCATGCTCTAGTGACTTACGATTTGATCGTGGGGGACCGGGTTCGAACCTCGGCTGTGGTCAATTTTTAAATTTTATTTCTTTTGTTTATTTTGCATTATATTATTTATTTAACGTGTTTATCGATGTTTTAAGGGATTCTATGTATAAAAAATATTTTCTTCTGTTTGGGAAAATTCAAATAATGCTTAAAAACTGGAAAAAACCCGGAAAAGTAGTTTGTTTAAATTATATTATTTTTCTAAACTTGTTTTGCGATATTTTCACGACAGTTTAGCATAGCAAAGGTTTTCTATATATAAAACCAATTGTCTTCCTTTGCAGAAGAACGCACAATGGATTAAAAAATTAAATAAAATAAATTGGTGGGAAAAAGGCTCAAATTTCAAGACCGCCTAACTCCCTTGAATATTAAGCTATAATTTTCAAAGTCGGAATAAAAGAAGGCCTCTATGAACCAAACCACCCTACTTAAGTAAATATTTATAGATAAATTAGGGAGATCGCAGTCACCCCTCATGTCTTTTGTTTAACTAACGGGGAGAGGGTAATTAAAGCTATGTTGTAGCACGAAAGTCGTATAAGCGTGGTCCAACGGCTAAGACCATGCGCTAGTGATTTACGATTGGAGCGTGAGGGACCGGGTTCGAACCTCGGCTGTGGTCAATTTTTAAATTTTTTTTTCATTTGTTTATTTTGCATTATGTTATTTATTTAACGTGTTTATCGATGTTTTAAGGGATTCTATATATAAAAAATATTTTTTTCTGTTCGGGAAAATTCAAATAATGCTTCAAAACTGGAAAAAATCCGGAAAAGTAGTTTGTTGAAATTATACTGTTTTCTAAACTTGTTTTACGATATTTTCACGACAGTTTAGCATAGCAAAGGTGTTCTATGTATAAAACCAATTGTCTTTCTTTGCAGAAGAACGCACAATTGATTAAAAAATTAAATAAAATAAATTGGCGGGAAAAAAAGCTCAAATTTCAAGACCACCTAACTCCCTTGAATATTAAGCTATAATTTTCAAACTCGGAATGGAAGTAGGCCTCTATGAAGCAAACCACCCTACTTAAGTAAATATTTATAGATAGATTAGGGAGGTCGCAGTCATCCCTCATGTCTTTTGTTTAACTAACGGGGAGAAGGAAATTAAAGCTATATAGTAGCGCGAACGTCGTATAAGCGTTGTCCAACAGCTAAGACCATGCTCTAGTGACTTACGATTGGAGCGTGGGGGACCGGGTTCGAATCTCGGCTGTGGTCAATTTTTAAATTTTTTTTTCTTTTGTTTATTTTGCATTATATTATTTATTTAACGTGTTTATCGATGTTTTAAGGGATTCTATATATAAAAAATATTTTTTTCTGTTCGGGAAAATTCAAATAATGCTTAAAAACTGGAAAAAACCCGGAAAAGTAGTTTGTTTAAATTATATTATTCTTCAAAACTAGTTTTACAATATTTTCACGAGAGTTTAGCATAGCAAAGGTGTTCTATGTATAAAACCAATTGTCTTTCTTTGCAGAAGAACGCACAATGGATTAAAAAATTAAATAAAATAATTTGGCGAGAAAAAGGCTCAAATTTCAAGACCGCCTAACTCCCTTGAATATTAAGCTATAATTTTCAAACTCGGAATGGAAGTAGGCCTCTATGAACCAAACCACCCTACTTAAGTAAATATTTATAGATAGATTAGGGAGGTCGCAGTCACCCCTCATGTCTTTTGTTTAACTAACGGGGAGAGGGTAATTAAAGCTTTGTTGTAGCACGAAAGTCGTATAAGCGTGGTCCATCGGCTAAGACCATGCGCTAGTGATTTACGATTGGAGCGTGAGGGACCGGGTTCGAATCTCGGCTGTGGTCAATTTTTAAATTTTTTTTTCTTTTGTTTATTTTGCATTATATTATTTATTTAACGTGTTTATCGATGTTTTAAGGGATTCTATATATAAAAAATATTTTTTTCTGTTCGGGAAAATTCAAATAATGCTTAAAAACTGGAAAAAACCCGGAAAAGTAGTTTGTTTAAATTATATTATTCTTCAAAACTAGTTTTACAATATTTTCACGAGAGTTTAGCATAGCAAAGGTGTTCTATGTATAAAACCAATTGTCTTTCTTTGCAGAAGAACGCACAATGGATTAAAAAATTAAATAAAATAATTTGGCGAGAAAAAGGCTCAAATTTCAAGACCGCCTAACTCCCTTGAATATTAAGCTATAATTTTCAAACTCGGAATGGAAGTAGGCCTCTATGAACCAAACCACCCTACTTAAGTAAATATTTATAGATAGATTAGGGAGGTCGCAGTCACCCCTCATGTCTTTTGTTTAACTAACGGGGAGAGGGTAATTAAAGCTTTGTTGTAGCACGAAAGTCGTATAAGCGTGGTCCATCGGCTAAGACCATGCGCTAGTGATTTACGATTGGAGCGTGAGGGACCGGGTTCGAACCTCGGCTGTGGTCAATTTTTAAATTTTTTTTTCTTTTGTTTATTTTGCATTATATTATTTATTTAACGTGTTTATCGATGTTTTAAGGGATTCTATATATAAAAAATATTTTTTTCTGTTCGGGAAAATTCAAATAATGCTTAAAAACTGGAAAAAACCCGGAAAAGTAGTTTGTTTAAATTATATTATTCTTCAAAACTAGTTTTACGATATTTTCACGAGAGTTTAGCATAGCAAAGGTGTTCTATGTATAAAACCAATTGTCTTTCTTTGCAGAAGAACGCACAATGGATTAAAAAATTAAATAAAATAAATTGGTGGGAAAAAGGCTCAAATTTCAAGACCGCCTAACTCCCTTGAATATTAAGCTATAATTTTCAAACTCGGAATAAAAGTAGGCCTCTATGAACCAAACCACCCTACTTAAGTAAATATTTATAGATAGATTAGGGAGGTCGCAGTCACCCCTCATGTCTTTTGTTTAACTAACGGGGAGAGGGTAATTAAAGCTATGTTGTAGCACGAAAGTCGTATAAGCGTGGTCCATCGGCTAAGACCATGCGCTAGTGATTTACGATTTGAGCGTGGGGGACCGGGTTCGAACCTCGGCTGTGGTCAATTTTTAATTTTTTTTTTTCATTTGTTTATTTTGCATTATGTTATTTATTTAACGTGTTTATCGATGTTTTAAGGGATTCTATATATAAAAAATATTTTTTTCTGTTCGGGAAAATTCAAATAATGCTTCAAAACTGGAAAAAATCCGGAAAAGTAGTTTGTTAAAATTATACTGTTTTTCTAAACTTGTTTTACGATATTTTCACGACAGTTTAGCATAGCAAAGGTGTTCTATGTATAAAACCAATTGTCTTTCTTTGCAGAAGAACGCACAATTGATTAAAAAATTAAATAAAATAAATTGGCGGGAAAAATGCTCAAATTTCAAGACCGCCTAACTCCCTTGAATATTAAGCTATAATTTTCAAACTCGGAATGGAAGTAGGCCTCTATGAAGCAAACCACCCTACTTAAGAAAATATTTATAGATAGATTAGGGAGGTCGCATTTACCCCTCATGTCTTTTGTTCAACTAACGGGGAGAGGGTAATTAAAGCTCCTCAGTAGCACGAACGTCGTATAAGCGTGGTCCGACGGCTACGACCATGCGCTAGTGACTTACGATTGGAGCGTGGGGGACCGGGTTCGAACCTCGGCTGTCGTCAATTTTAAAATTTTTTTTCTTCTTTTGTTTATTTTGCATTAGATTATTTATTTAACGTGTTTATCGATGTTTTAAGGGATTCTATGTATAAAAAATATTTTCTTCTGTTTGGGAAAATTCAAATAATGCTTAAAAACTGGAAAAAACCCGGAAAAGTAGTTTGTTTAAATTATATTATTTTTCTAAACTTGTTTTGCGATATTTTCACGACAGTTTAGCATAGCAAAGGTTTTCTATATATAAAACCAATTGTCTTCCTTTGCAGAAGAACGCACAATGGATTAAAAAATTAAATAAAATAAATTGGTGGGAAAAAGTCTCAAATTTCAAGACCGCCTAACTCCCTTGAATATTAAGCTATAATTTTCAAAGTCGGAATAAAAGAAGGCCTCTATGAACCAAACCACCCTACTTAAGTAAATATTTATAGATAAATTAGGGAGATCGCAGTCACCCCTCATGTCTTTTGTTTAACTAACGGGGAGAGGGTAATTAAAGCTATGTTGTAGCACGAAAGTCGTATAAGCGTGGTCCATCGGCTAAGACCATGCGCTAGTGATTTACGATTGGAGCGTGAGGGACCGGGTTCGAACCTCGGCTGTGGTCAATTTTTAAATTTTTTTTTCTTTTGTTTATTTTGCATTATATTATTTATTTAACGTGTTTATCGATGTTTTAAGGGATTCTATATATAAAAAATATTTTTTTCTGTTCGGGAAAATTCAAATAATGCTTAAAAACTGGAAAAAACCCGGAAAAGTAGTTTGTTTAAATTATATTATTCTTCAAAACTAGTTTTACGATATTTTCACGAGAGTTTAGCATAGCAAAGGTGTTCTATGTATAAAACCAATTGTCTTTCTTTGCAGAAGAACGCACAATGGATTAAAAAATTAAATAAAATAAATTGGTGGGAAAAAGGCTCAAATTTCAAGACCGCCTAACTCCCTTGAATATTAAGCTATAATTTTCAAACTCGGAATAAAAGTAGGCCTCTATGAACCAAACCACCCTACTTAAGTAAATATTTATAGATAGATTAGGGAGGTCGCAGTCACCCCTCATGTCTTTTGTTTAACTAACGGGGAGAGGGTAATTAAAGCTATGTTGTAGCACGAAAGTCGTATAAGCGTGGTCCATCGGCTAAGACCATGCGCTAGTGATTTACGATTTGAGCGTGGGGGACCGGGTTCGAACCTCGGCTGTGGTCAATTTTTATTTTTTTTTTTTCATTTGTTTATTTTGCATTATGTTATTTATTTAACGTGTTTATCGATGTTTTAAGGGATTCTATATATAAAAAATATTTTTTTTCTGTTCGGGAAAATTCAAATAATGCTTCAAAACTGGAAAAAATCCGGAAAAGTAGTTTGTTAAAATTATACTGTTTTTCTAAACTTGTTTTATGATATTTTCACGACAGTTTAGCATAGCAAAGGTGTTCTATGTATAAAACCAATTGTCTTTCTTTGCAGAAGAACGCACAATTGATTAAAAAATTAAATAAAATAAATTGGCGGGAAAAATGCTCAAATTTCAAGACCGCCTAACTCCCTTGAATATTAAGCTATAATTTTCAAACTCGGAATGGAAGTAGGCCTCTATGAAGCAAACCACCCTACTTAAGTAAATATTTATAGATAGATTAGGGAGGTCGCAGTCATCCCTCATGTCTTTTGTTTAACTAACGGGGAGAAGGAAATTAAAGCTATGTAGTAGCGCGAACGTCGTATAAGCGTTGTCCAACAGCTAAGACCATGCTCTAGTGACTTACGATTGGAGCGTGGGGGACCGGGTTCGAACCTCGGCTGTGGTCAATTTTTAAATTTTTTTTCTTTTGTTTATTTTGCATTATATTATTTATTTAACGTGTTTATCGATGTTTTAAGGAATTCTATATATAAAAAATATTTTTTTCTGTTCGAGAAAATTCAAATAATGCTTAAAAACTGGAAAAAATCTGGAAAAGTAGTTTGTTTAAATTATATTATTTTTCTAATATTGTTTTACGATATTTTCACGACAGTTTAGCATAGCAAAGGTGTTCTATGTATAAAACCAATTGTCTTTCTTTGCAGAAGAACGCACAATGGATTAAAAAATTAAATAAAATAAATTGGCGGGAAAAAGGCTCAAATTTCAAGACCGCCTAACTCCCTTGAATATTAAGCTATAATTTTCAAACTCGGAATGGAAGTAGGCCTCTATGAATCAAACCACCCTACTTAAGTAAATATTTATAGATAGATTAGGGAGATCGCAGTCACCCCTCATATCTTTTGTTTAACTAACGGGAAGAGGGTAATTAAAGCTATGTAGTAGCACGAACGTCGTATAAGCGTGGTCCAACGGCTAAAACCATGCGCTAGTGAATTATGATTGGAGCATGGGGGACCGGGTTCGAACCTCGGCTGTGGTCAATTTTGAATTTTTTTTTCTTTTGTTTATTTTGCATTATATTATTTATTTAACGTGTTTATCGATGTTTTAAGGGATTCTATAAATAAAAAATATTTTTTTCTGTTCGGTAAAATTCAAATAATGCTTAAAAACTGCAAAAAACCCGGAAAAGTAGTTTGTTTAAATTATATTATTTTTCTAAACTTGTTTTACGATATTTTCACGACAGTTTAGCATAGCAAAGGTGTTCTATGTATAAAACCAATTGTCTTTCTTTGCAGAAGAACGCACAACGGACTAAAAAATTAAATAAAATAAATTGGTGGGAAAAAGGCTCAAATTTCAAGACCGCCTAACTCCCTTGAATATTGAGCTATAATTTTCAAACTCGGAATGGAAGTAGGCCTCTATGAACCAAACCACCCTACTTAAGTAAATATTTATAGATAGATTAGGGAGGTCGCATTTACCCCTCATGTCTTTTGTTCAACTAACGGGGAGAGGGTAATTTAAGCTCCTCAGTAGCACGAACGTCGTATAAGCGTGGTCCGACGGCTACGACCATGCGCTAGTGACTTACGATTGGAGCGTGGGGGACCGGGTTCGAACCTCGGCTGTCGTCAATTTTAAAATTTTTTTTCTTCTTTTGTTTATTTTGCATTAGATTATTTATTTAACGTGTTTATCGATGTTTTAAGGGATTCTATGTATAAAAAATATTTTCTTCTGTTTGGGAAAATTCAAATAATGCTTAAAAACTGGAAAAAACCCGGAAAAGTAGTTTGTTTAAATTATATTATTTTTCTAAACTTGTTTTGCGATATTTTCACGACAGTTTAGCATAGCAAAGGTTTTCTATGTATAAAACCAATTGTCTTCCTTTGCAGAAGAACGCACAATGGATTAAAAAATTAAATAAAATAAATTGGTGGGAAAAAGGCTCAAATTTCAAGACCGCCTAACTCCCTTGAATATTAAGCTATAATTTTCAAAGTCGGAATAAAAGAAGGCCTCTATGAACCAAACCACCCTACTTAAGTAAATATTTATAGATAAATTAGGGAGATCGCAGTCACCCCTCATGTCTTTTGTTTAACTAACGGGGAGAGGGTAATTAAAGCTATGTTGTAGCACGAAAGTCGTATAAGCGTGGTCCAACGGCTAAGACCATGCGCTAGTGATTTACGATTGGAGCGTGAGGGACCGGGTTCGAACCTCGGCTGTGGTCAATTTTTAAATTTTTTTTTCATTTGTTTATTTTGCATTATGTTATTTATTTAACGTGTTTATCGATGTTTTAAGGGATTCTATATATAAAAAATATTTTTTTCTGTTCGGGAAAATTCAAATAATGCTTAAAAACTGGAAAAAATCCGGAAAAGTAGTTTGTTTAAATTATATTATTTTTCTAAACTTGTTTTACGATATTTTCACGACAGTTTAGCATAGCAAAGGTGATCTATGTATAAAACCAATTGTCTTTCTTTGCAGAAGAACGCACAATGGATTAAAAAATTAAATAAAATAAATTGGCGGGAAAAAGGCTTAAATTTCAAGACCGCCTAACTCCCTTGAATATTAAGC
Source organism: Parasteatoda tepidariorum (assembly GCF_982258835.1). Lineage (NCBI taxonomy): Eukaryota > Metazoa > Arthropoda > Arachnida > Araneae > Theridiidae > Parasteatoda > Parasteatoda tepidariorum. Next base: position 14,309,219 of record NC_141761.1, on the reverse strand, counting down.
TATAATTTTCAAACTCGGAATGGAAGTAGGCCTCTATGAATTAAACCACCCTACTTAAGTAAATATTTATAGATAGATTAGGGTGGTCGCAGTCATCCCTCATGTCTTGTTTAACTAACGGGGAGAGGGTAATTAATGCTATGTACTAGCACGAACGTCGTATAAGCGTGGTCCAACGGCTAAGACCATGCGCTAGTGACTTACGATTTGAGCGTGGTGGACCGGATTCGAATCTCAGCCGTGGTCAATTTTTAAATTTTTTTCTTCTTTTGTTTATTTTGCATTATATTATTTATTTAACGTGTTTATTTAACGTGTTTATCGATGTTTTAAGGGAATTTCTATATAAAAAATATTTTTTTCTGTTCGGGAAAATTCAAATAATGCTTAAAACCTGGAAAAAATATGGAAAAGTAGTTTGTTTAAATTATATTATTTTTCTAAACTTGTTTTACGATATTTTCACGACAGTTTAGCATAGCAAAGGTGTTCTATGTATAAAACCAATTGTCTTTCTTTGCAGAAGAACGCACAACGGACTAAAAAATTAAATAAAATAAATTGGTGGGAAAAAGGCTCAAATTTCAAGACCGCCTAACTCCCTTGAATATTGAGCTATAATTTTCAAACTCGGAATGGAAGTAGGCCTCTATGAACCAAACCACCCTACTTAAGTAAATATTTATAGATAGATTAGGGAGGTCGCATTTACCCCTCATGTCTTTTGTTCAACTAACGGGGAGAGGGTAATTTAAGCTCCTCAGTAGCACGAACGTCGTATAAGCGTGGTCCGACGGCTACGACCATGCGCTAGTGACTTACGATTGGAGCGTGGGGGACCGGGTTCGAACCTCGGCTGTCGTCAATTTTAAAATTTTTTTTCTTCTTTTGTTTATTTTGCATTAGATTATTTATTTAACGTGTTTATCGATGTTTTAAGGGATTCTATGTATAAAAAATATTTTCTTCTGTTTGGGAAAATTCAAATAATGCTTAAAAACTGGAAAAAACCCGGAAAAGTAGTTTGTTTAAATTATATTATTTTTCTAAACTTGTTTTGCGATATTTTCACGACAGTTTAGCATAGCAAAGGTTTTCTATGTATAAAACCAATTGTCTTCCTTTGCAGAAGAACGCACAATGGATTAAAAAATTAAATAAAATAAATTGGTGGGAAAAAGGCTCAAATTTCAAGACCGCCTAACTCCCTTGAATATTAAGCTATAATTTTCAAAGTCGGAATAAAAGAAGGCCTCTATGAACCAAACCACCCTACTTAAGTAAATATTTATAGATAAATTAGGGAGATCGCAGTCACCCCTCATGTCTTTTGTTTAACTAACGGGGAGAGGGTAATTAAAGCTATGTTGTAGCACGAAAGTCGTATAAGCGTGGTCCAACGGCTAAGACCATGCGCTAGTGATTTACGATTGGAGCGTGAGGGACCGGGTTCGAACCTCGGCTGTGGTCAATTTTTAAATTTTTTTTTCATTTGTTTATTTTGCATTATGTTATTTATTTAACGTGTTTATCGATGTTTTAAGGGATTCTATATATAAAAAATATTTTTTTCTGTTCGGGAAAATTCAAATAATGCTTAAAAACTGGAAAAAATCCGGAAAAGTAGTTTGTTTAAATTATATTATTTTTCTAAACTTGTTTTACGATATTTTCACGACAGTTTAGCATAGCAAAGGTGATCTATGTATAAAACCAATTGTCTTTCTTTGCAGAAGAACGCACAATGGATTAAAAAATTAAATAAAATAAATTGGCGGGAAAAAGGCTTAAATTTCAAGACCGCCTAACTCCCTTGAATATTAAGCTATAATTTTCAAACTCGGAATGGAAGTAGGCCTCTATGAATTAAACCACCCTACTTAAGTAAATATTTATAGATAGATTAGGGTGGTCGCAGTCATCCCTCATGTCTTGTTTAACTAACGGGGAGAGGGTAATTAATGCTATGTACTAGCACGAACGTCGTATAAGCGTGGTCCAACGGCTAAGACCATGCGCTAGTGACTTACGATTTGAGCGTGGTGGACCGGATTCGAATCTCAGCCGTGGTCAATTTTTAAATTTTTTTCTTCTTTTGTTTATTTTGCATTATATTATTTATTTAACGTGTTTATTTAACGTGTTTATCGATGTTTTAAGGGAATTTCTATATAAAAAATATTTTTTTCTGTTCGGGAAAATTCAAATAATGCTTAAAACCTGGAAAAAATATGGAAAAGTAGTTTGTTTAAATTATATTATTTTTCTAAACTTGTTTTACGATATTTTCACGACAGTTTAGCATAGCAAAGGTGTTCTATGTATAAAACCAATTGTCTTTCTTTGCAGAAGAACGCACAATAGATTAAAAAATTAAATAAAATATATTGGCGGGAAAAAGGCTCAAATTTCAAGACCGCCTAACTCCCTTGAATATTAAGCTATAATTTTCAAACTCGGAATGGAAGTAGGCCTCTATGAATTAAACCACCCTACTTAAGTAAATATTTATAGATAGATTAGGGAGATCGCAGTCGCCCCTCATGTCTTTTGTTTAACTAACGGGAAGAGGGTAATTAAAGCTATGTAGTAGCACGAACGTCGTATAAGCGTGGTCTAACGGCTAAGACCATGCGCTAGTGACTTATGATTGGAGCATGGGGGACCGGGTTCGAACCTCGGCTGTGGTCAATTTTGAAATTTTTTTTTCTTTTGTTTATTTTGCATTATATTATTTATTTAACATGTTTATCGATGTTTTAAGGGATTCTATAAATAAAAAATATTTTTTTCTATTCGGTAAAATTCAAATAATGCTTAAAAACTGCAAAAAACCCGGAAAAGTAGTTTGTTTAAATTATATTATTTTTCTAAACTTGTTTTACGATATTTTCAAGACAGTTTAGCATAGCAAAGGTGTTCTATGTATAAAACCAATTGTCTTTCTTTGCAGAAGAACGCACAATGGATTAAAAAATTAAATAAAATAAATTGGCGGGAAAAAGGCTTAAATTTCAAGACCGCCTAACTCCCTTGAATATTAAGCTATAATTTTCAAACTCGGAATGGAAGTAGGCCTCTATGAATTAAACCACCCTACTTAAGTAAATATTTATAGATAGATTAGGGTGGTCGCAGTCATCCCTCATGTCTTGTTTAACTAACGGGGAGAGGGTAATTAATGCTATGTACTAGCACGAACGTCGTATAAGCGTGGTCCAACGGCTAAGACCATGCGCTAGTGACTTACGATTTGAGCGTGGTGGACCGGATTCGAATCTCAGCCGTGGTCAATTTTTAAATTTTTTTCTTCTTTTGTTTATTTTGCATTATATTATTTATTTAACGTGTTTATTTAACGTGTTTATCGATGTTTTAAGGGAATTTCTATATAAAAAATATTTTTTTCTGTTCGGGAAAATTCAAATAATGCTTAAAACCTGGAAAAAATATGGAAAAGTAGTTTGTTTAAATTATATTATTTTTCTAAACTTGTTTTACGATATTTTCACGACAGTTTAGCATAGCAAAGGTGTTCTATGTATAAAACCAATTGTCTTTCTTTGCAGAAGAACGCACAACGGACTAAAAAATTAAATAAAATAAATTGGTGGGAAAAAGGCTCAAATTTCAAGACCGCCTAACTCCCTTGAATATTGAGCTATAATTTTCAAACTCGGAATGGAAGTAGGCCTCTATGAACCAAACCACCCTACTTAAGTAAATATTTATAGATAGATTAGGGAGGTCGCATTTACCCCTCATGTCTTTTGTTCAACTAACGGGGAGAGGGTAATTTAAGCTCCTCAGTAGCACGAACGTCGTATAAGCGTGGTCCGACGGCTACGACCATGCGCTAGTGACTTACGATTGGAGCGTGGGGGACCGGGTTCGAACCTCGGCTGTCGTCAATTTTAAAATTTTTTTTCTTCTTTTGTTTATTTTGCATTAGATTATTTATTTAACGTGTTTATCGATGTTTTAAGGGATTCTATGTATAAAAAATATTTTCTTCTGTTTGGGAAAATTCAAATAATGCTTAAAAACTGGAAAAAACCCGGAAAAGTAGTTTGTTTAAATTATATTATTTTTCTAAACTTGTTTTGCGATATTTTCACGACAGTTTAGCATAGCAAAGGTTTTCTATGTATAAAACCAATTGTCTTCCTTTGCAGAAGAACGCACAATGGATTAAAAAATTAAATAAAATAAATTGGTGGGAAAAAGGCTCAAATTTCAAGACCGCCTAACTCCCTTGAATATTAAGCTATAATTTTCAAAGTCGGAATAAAAGAAGGCCTCTATGAACCAAACCACCCTACTTAAGTAAATATTTATAGATAAATTAGGGAGATCGCAGTCACCCCTCATGTCTTTTGTTTAACTAACGGGGAGAGGGTAATTAAAGCTATGTTGTAGCACGAAAGTCGTATAAGCGTGGTCCAACGGCTAAGACCATGCGCTAGTGATTTACGATTGGAGCGTGAGGGACCGGGTTCGAACCTCGGCTGTGGTCAATTTTTAAATTTTTTTTTCATTTGTTTATTTTGCATTATGTTATTTATTTAACGTGTTTATCGATGTTTTAAGGGATTCTATATATAAAAAATATTTTTTTCTGTTCGGGAAAATTCAAATAATGCTTAAAAACTGGAAAAAATCCGGAAAAGTAGTTTGTTTAAATTATATTATTTTTCTAAACTTGTTTTACGATATTTTCACGACAGTTTAGCATAGCAAAGGTGATCTATGTATAAAACCAATTGTCTTTCTTTGCAGAAGAACGCACAATGGATTAAAAAATTAAATAAAATAAATTGGCGGGAAAAAGGCTTAAATTTCAAGACCGCCTAACTCCCTTGAATATTAAGCTATAATTTTCAAACTCGGAATGGAAGTAGGCCTCTATGAATTAAACCACCCTACTTAAGTAAATATTTATAGATAGATTAGGGTGGTCGCAGTCATCCCTCATGTCTTGTTTAACTAACGGGGAGAGGGTAATTAATGCTATGTACTAGCACGAACGTCGTATAAGCGTGGTCCAACGGCTAAGACCATGCGCTAGTGACTTACGATTTGAGCGTGGTGGACCGGATTCGAATCTCAGCCGTGGTCAATTTTTAAATTTTTTTCTTCTTTTGTTTATTTTGCATTATATTATTTATTTAACGTGTTTATTTAACGTGTTTATCGATGTTTTAAGGGAATTTCTATATAAAAAATATTTTTTTCTGTTCGGGAAAATTCAAATAATGCTTAAAACCTGGAAAAAATATGGAAAAGTAGTTTGTTTAAATTATATTATTTTTCTAAACTTGTTTTACGATATTTTCACGACAGTTTAGCATAGCAAAGGTGTTCTATGTATAAAACCAATTGTCTTTCTTTGCAGAAGAACGCACAATAGATTAAAAAATTAAATAAAATATATTGGCGGGAAAAAGGCTCAAATTTCAAGACCGCCTAACTCCCTTGAATATTAAGCTATAATTTTCAAACTCGGAATGGAAGTAGGCCTCTATGAATTAAACCACCCTACTTAAGTAAATATTTATAGATAGATTAGGGAGATCGCAGTCGCCCCTCATGTCTTTTGTTTAACTAACGGGAAGAGGGTAATTAAAGCTATGTAGTAGCACGAACGTCGTATAAGCGTGGTCTAACGGCTAAGACCATGCGCTAGTGACTTATGATTGGAGCATGGGGGACCGGGTTCGAACCTCGGCTGTGGTCAATTTTGAAATTTTTTTTTCTTTTGTTTATTTTGCATTATATTATTTATTTAACATGTTTATCGATGTTTTAAGGGATTCTATAAATAAAAAATATTTTTTTCTATTCGGTAAAATTCAAATAATGCTTAAAAACTGCAAAAAACCCGGAAAAGTAGTTTGTTTAAATTATATTATTTTTCTAAACTTGTTTTACGATATTTTCAAGACAGTTTAGCATAGCAAAGGTGTTCTATGTATAAAACCAATTGTCTTTCTTTGCAGAAGAACGCACAATGGATTAAAAAATTAAATAAAATAAATTGGCGGGAAAAAGGCTTAAATTTCAAGACCGCCTAACTCCCTTGAATATTAAGCTATAATTTTCAAACTCGGAATGGAAGTAGGCCTCTATGAATTAAACCACCCTACTTAAGTAAATATTTATAGATAGATTAGGGTGGTCGCAGTCATCCCTCATGTCTTGTTTAACTAACGGGGAGAGGGTAATTAATGCTATGTACTAGCACGAACGTCGTATAAGCGTGGTCCAACGGCTAAGACCATGCGCTAGTGACTTACGATTTGAGCGTGGTGGACCGGATTCGAATCTCAGCCGTGGTCAATTTTTAAATTTTTTTCTTCTTTTGTTTATTTTGCATTATATTATTTATTTAACGTGTTTATTTAACGTGTTTATCGATGTTTTAAGGGAATTTCTATATAAAAAATATTTTTTTCTGTTCGGGAAAATTCAAATAATGCTTAAAACCTGGAAAAAATATGGAAAAGTAGTTTGTTTAAATTATATTATTTTTCTAAACTTGTTTTACGATATTTTCACGACAGTTTAGCATAGCAAAGGTGTTCTATGTATAAAACCAATTGTCTTTCTTTGCAGAAGAACGCACAATAGATTAAAAAATTAAATAAAATATATTGGCGGGAAAAAGGCTCAAATTTCAAGACCGCCTAACTCCCTTGAATATTAAGCTATAATTTTCAAACTCGGAATGGAAGTAGGCCTCTATGAATTAAACCACCCTACTTAAGTAAATATTTATAGATAGATTAGGGAGATCGCAGTCGCCCCTCATGTCTTTTGTTTAACTAACGGGAAGAGGGTAATTAAAGCTATGTAGTAGCACGAACGTCGTATAAGCGTGGTCTAACGGCTAAGACCATGCGCTAGTGACTTATGATTGGAGCATGGGGGACCGGGTTCGAACCTCGGCTGTGGTCAATTTTGAAATTTTTTTTTCTTTTGTTTATTTTGCATTATATTATTTATTTAACATGTTTATCGATGTTTTAAGGGATTCTATAAATAAAAAATATTTTTTTCTATTCGGTAAAATTCAAATAATGCTTAAAAACTGCAAAAAACCCGGAAAAGTAGTTTGTTTAAATTATATTATTTTTCTAAACTTGTTTTACGATATTTTCACGACAGTTTAGCATAGCAAAGGTGTTCTATGTATAAAACCAATTGTCTTTCTTTGCAGAAGAACGCACAATGGATTAAAAAATTAAATAAAATAAATTGGCGGGAAAAAGGCTTAAATTTCAAGACCGCCTAACTCCCTTGAATATTAAGCTATAATTTTCAAACTCGGAATGGAAGTAGGCCTATATGAAGCAAACCACCCAACTTAAGTAAATATTTATAGATAGATTAGGGTGGTCGCAGTCATCCCTCATGTCTTGTTTAACTAACGGGGAGAGGGTAATTTAAGCTCCTCAGTAGCACGAACGTCGTATAAGCGTGGTCCGACGGCTACGACCATGCGCTAGTGACTTACGATTGGAGCGTGGGGGACCGGGTTCGAACCTCGGCTGTCGTCAATTTTAAAATTTTTTTTCTTCTTTTGTTTATTTTGCATTAGATTATTTATTTAACGTGTTTATCGATGTTTTAAGGGATTCTATGTATAAAAAATATTTTCTTCTGTTTGGGAAAATTCAAATAATGCTTAAAAACTGGAAAAAACCCGGAAAAGTAGTTTGTTTAAATTATATTATTTTTCTAAACTTGTTTTGCGATATTTTCACGACAGTTTAGCATAGCAAAGGTTTTCTATGTATAAAACCAATTGTCTTCCTTTGCAGAAGAACGCACAATGGATTAAAAAATTAAATAAAATAAATTGGTGGGAAAAAGGCTCAAATTTCAAGACCGCCTAACTCCCTTGAATATTAAGCTATAATTTTCAAAGTCGGAATAAAAGAAGGCCTCTATGAACCAAACCACCCTACTTAAGTAAATATTTATAGATAAATTAGGGAGATCGCAGTCACCCCTCATGTCTTTTGTTTAACTAACGGGGAGAGGGTAATTAAAGCTATGTTGTAGCACGAAAGTCGTATAAGCGTGGTCCAACGGCTAAGACCATGCGCTAGTGATTTACGATTGGAGCGTGAGGGACCGGGTTCGAACCTCGGCTGTGGTCAATTTTTAAATTTTTTTTTCATTTGTTTATTTTGCATTATGTTATTTATTTAACGTGTTTATCGATGTTTTAAGGGATTCTATATATAAAAAATATTTTTTTCTGTTCGGGAAAATTCAAATAATGCTTAAAAACTGGAAAAAATCCGGAAAAGTAGTTTGTTTAAATTATATTATTTTTCTAAACTTGTTTTACGATATTTTCACGACAGTTTAGCATAGCAAAGGTGATCTATGTATAAAACCAATTGTCTTTCTTTGCAGAAGAACGCACAATGGATTAAAAAATTAAATAAAATAAATTGGCGGGAAAAAGGCTTAAATTTCAAGACCGCCTAACTCCCTTGAATATTAAGCTATAATTTTCAAACTCGGAATGGAAGTAGGCCTCTATGAATTAAACCACCCTACTTAAGTAAATATTTATAGATAGATTAGGGTGGTCGCAGTCATCCCTCATGTCTTGTTTAACTAACGGGGAGAGGGTAATTAATGCTATGTACTAGCACGAACGTCGTATAAGCGTGGTCCAACGGCTAAGACCATGCGCTAGTGACTTACGATTTGAGCGTGGTGGACCGGATTCGAATCTCAGCCGTGGTCAATTTTTAAATTTTTTTCTTCTTTTGTTTATTTTGCATTATATTATTTATTTAACGTGTTTATTTAACGTGTTTATCGATGTTTTAAGGGAATTTCTATATAAAAAATATTTTTTTCTGTTCGGGAAAATTCAAATAATGCTTAAAACCTGGAAAAAATATGGAAAAGTAGTTTGTTTAAATTATATTATTTTTCTAAACTTGTTTTACGATATTTTCACGACAGTTTAGCATAGCAAAGGTGTTCTATGTATAAAACCAATTGTCTTTCTTTGCAGAAGAACGCACAATAGATTAAAAAATTAAATAAAATATATTGGCGGGAAAAAGGCTCAAATTTCAAGACCGCCTAACTCCCTTGAATATTAAGCTATAATTTTCAAACTCGGAATGGAAGTAGGCCTCTATGAATTAAACCACCCTACTTAAGTAAATATTTATAGATAGATTAGGGAGATCGCAGTCGCCCCTCATGTCTTTTGTTTAACTAACGGGAAGAGGGTAATTAAAGCTATGTAGTAGCACGAACGTCGTATAAGCGTGGTCTAACGGCTAAGACCATGCGCTAGTGACTTATGATTGGAGCATGGGGGACCGGGTTCGAACCTCGGCTGTGGTCAATTTTGAAATTTTTTTTTCTTTTGTTTATTTTGCATTATATTATTTATTTAACATGTTTATCGATGTTTTAAGGGATTCTATAAATAAAAAATATTTTTTTCTATTCGGTAAAATTCAAATAATGCTTAAAAACTGCAAAAAACCCGGAAAAGTAGTTTGTTTAAATTATATTATTTTTCTAAACTTGTTTTACGATATTTTCAAGACAGTTTAGCATAGCAAAGGTGTTCTATGTATAAAACCAATTGTCTTTCTTTGCAGAAGAACGCACAATGGATTAAAAAATTAAATAAAATAAATTGGCGGGAAAAAGGCTTAAATTTCAAGACCGCCTAACTCCCTTGAATATTAAGCTATAATTTTCAAACTCGGAATGGAAGTAGGCCTCTATGAATTAAACCACCCTACTTAAGTAAATATTTATAGATAGATTAGGGTGGTCGCAGTCATCCCTCATGTCTTGTTTAACTAACGGGGAGAGGGTAATTAATGCTATGTACTAGCACGAACGTCGTATAAGCGTGGTCCAACGGCTAAGACCATGCGCTAGTGACTTACGATTTGAGCGTGGTGGACCGGATTCGAATCTCAGCCGTGGTCAATTTTTAAATTTTTTTCTTCTTTTGTTTATTTTGCATTATATTATTTATTTAACGTGTTTATTTAACGTGTTTATCGATGTTTTAAGGGAATTTCTATATAAAAAATATTTTTTTCTGTTCGGGAAAATTCAAATAATGCTTAAAACCTGGAAAAAATATGGAAAAGTAGTTTGTTTAAATTATATTATTTTTCTAAACTTGTTTTACGATATTTTCACGACAGTTTAGCATAGCAAAGGTGTTCTATGTATAAAACCAATTGTCTTTCTTTGCAGAAGAACGCACAATAGATTAAAAAATTAAATAAAATATATTGGCGGGAAAAAGGCTCAAATTTCAAGACCGCCTAACTCCCTTGAATATTAAGCTATAATTTTCAAACTCGGAATGGAAGTAGGCCTCTATGAATTAAACCACCCTACTTAAGTAAATATTTATAGATAGATTAGGGAGATCGCAGTCGCCCCTCATGTCTTTTGTTTAACTAACGGGAAGAGGGTAATTAAAGCTATGTAGTAGCACGAACGTCGTATAAGCGTGGTCTAACGGCTAAGACCATGCGCTAGTGACTTATGATTGGAGCATGGGGGACCGGGTTCGAACCTCGGCTGTGGTCAATTTTGAAATTTTTTTTTCTTTTGTTTATTTTGCATTATATTATTTATTTAACATGTTTATCGATGTTTTAAGGGATTCTATAAATAAAAAATATTTTTTTCTATTCGGTAAAATTCAAATAATGCTTAAAAACTGCAAAAAACCCGGAAAAGTAGTTTGTTTAAATTATATTATTTTTCTAAACTTGTTTTACGATATTTTCACGACAGTTTAGCATAGCAAAGGTGTTCTATGTATAAAACCAATTGTCTTTCTTTGCAGAAGAACGCACAATGGATTAAAAAATTAAATAAAATAAATTGGCGGGAAAAAGGCTTAAATTTCAAGACCGCCTAACTCCCTTGAATATTAAGCTATAATTTTCAAACTCGGAATGGAAGTAGGCCTATATGAAGCAAACCACCCAACTTAAGTAAATATTTATAGATAGATTAGGGTGGTCGCAGTCATCCCTCATGTCTTGTTTAACTAACGGGGAGAGGGTAATTAATGCTATGTACTAGCACGAACGTCGTATAAGCGTGGTCCAACGGCTAAGACCATGCGCTAGTGACTTACGATTTGAGCGTGGTGGACCGGATTCGAATCTCAGCCGTGGTCAATTTTTAAATTTTTTTCTTCTTTTGTTTATTTTGCATTATATTATTTATTTAACGTGTTTATTTAACGTGTTTATCGATGTTTTAAGGGAATTTCTATATAAAAAATATTTTTTTCTGTTCGGGAAAATTCAAATAATGCTTAAAACCTGGAAAAAATATGGAAAAGTAGTTTGTTTAAATTATATTATTTTTCTAAACTTGTTTTACGATATTTTCACGACAGTTTAGCATAGCAAAGGTGTTCTATGTATAAAACCAATTGTCTTTCTTTGCAGAAGAACGCACAATAGATTAAAAAATTAAATAAAATATATTGGCGGGAAAAAGGCTCAAATTTCAAGACCGCCTAACTCCCTTGAATATTAAGCTATAATTTTCAAACTCGGAATGGAAGTAGGCCTCTATGAATTAAACCACCCTACTTAAGTAAATATTTATAGATAGATTAGGGAGATCGCAGTCGCCCCTCATGTCTTTTGTTTAACTAACGGGAAGAGGGTAATTAAAGCTATGTAGTAGCACGAACGTCGTATAAGCGTGGTCTAACGGCTAAGACCATGCGCTAGTGACTTATGATTGGAGCATGGGGGACCGGGTTCGAACCTCGGCTGTGGTCAATTTTGAAATTTTTTTTTCTTTTGTTTATTTTGCATTATATTATTTATTTAACATGTTTATCGATGTTTTAAGGGATTCTATAAATAAAAAATATTTTTTTCTATTCGGTAAAATTCAAATAATGCTTAAAAACTGCAAAAAACCCGGAAAAGTAGTTTGTTTAAATTATATTATTTTTCTAAACTTGTTTTACGATATTTTCAAGACAGTTTAGCATAGCAAAGGTGTTCTATGTATAAAAACAATTGTCTTTCTTTCCAGAAGAACGCACAACGGATTAAAAAATTAAATAAAATAAATTGGTGGGTAAAAGGCTCAAATTTCAAGACCGCCTTACTCCCCTGAATATTGAGCTATAATTTTCAAACTCGGAATGGAAGTAGGCCTCTATGAACCAAACCACCCTACTTAAGTAAATATTTATAGATAGATTAGGGAGGTCGCAGTCACCCCTCATGTCTTTTGCTTAACTAACGGGGAGAGGGTAATTAATGCTCCTCAGTAGCACGAACGTCGTATAAGCGTGGTCCAACGGCTACGACCATGCGCTAGTGACTTATGATTGGAGCGTGGGGGACCGGGTTCGAACCTCGGCTGCCGTCAATTTTAAAATTTTTTTTCTTCTTTTGTTTATTTTGCATTATATTATTTATTTAACGTGTTTATCGATGTTTTAAGGGATTCTATGTATAAAAAATTTTTTCTTCTGTTTGGGAAAATTCAAATAATGCTTAAAAACTGGAAAAAACCCGGAAAAGTAGTTTGTTTAAATTATATTATTTTTCTAAACTTGTTTTGCGATATTTTCACGACAGTTTAGCATAGCAAAGGTTTTCTATGTATAAAACCAATTGTCTTTGTGAAGATTGAAAGCGAACTGAAAACGATACTTACTATGAAGAGAGGAAGGGGGAAGAAGGAGAAGGGAGAGAGGAGGGATAAAGGTTGGTCGTTTTTAGAAGAAGCGGGACTTTTATCGAGGACTGACATGTTACTTTTCTTTGGGATAAATACTCTCGTTATATATGTGTTTAGAATAGTTGTGTAAATAATGTGCTGCATAACTTTCAATAAATTAATTAAGCAGCTGAAGATCTTCGTTTAATTTAGATGATGTGTTTAATTATATATATACACACCGTAAGATATTCGGCCACGAGGGGAAAAGAAGAGATTTTCACTGGCGCAGCCGGCAGGATAGAGCTCATTTTTATGTAAATGTATGCTCCCACAAATTTAAGTAGTAATTGTAATTATTTGGGCGAAATTATACAAAATGAAAATTAAATGTTTGTGTTCCAACCTGGAACATTAGTTTACTCGTCAGAGAACGAACACGCCAGTGTTCTAAAGAGAATTCTTTTACTCGCCAGAGTACTTAGATAGCATATTATAAAAAGAATTTTGTTGTATTAATTTTCGTCCCAGATAATTGGAATTTTTATTTGATTAAATTGAATCTATTGTGGTTTTTTAAATTCTGTTTTGATTATTATTGGAAGCACGGCAGTGCATATCACATAACGAAAGAAAGTTATTCATGTTATATTATTGTCAGAACAAAAGCGTTCAAGTAGAAATTATTTTAGAGTGTGTTCTTGTTGTTATTAATTTAGAGTTTCTCACTCAATAAGAAGCGTTATGATAGTAGAGAATTTCCTCATATTCTATATTTTTTTTTATCCGAATGCTTATTGATGGTTATATATTTTTTTTTATTTAAAAAAAAATGGAGTTCAGCTTGGAATAGAAAATTTTACTTAAGTATAAATACTATTGTGCCGAAAATCGAATAACAAATTAAATAGTAATCGTCAGCTTCATAAATATTCAAAGTGAATGTTCATCAGTTTCGCTTCCGGCTTCAAGGTCGGAAAGAATAGTTCAGAAGACGATTTTTTCTTTCTGCTTTGTTTTATTTATGCTGGCGTCAGATTTTTTTTTTATGATTGAGAAGTGTATGTTATTCTTTCTGCAGACATCTTGTGCTTGTTAAGAAAAAGAAAAAAGAAAAAATGAGGATTTAATGTGTATACATTTAATAAATTAAATGAATAAAAAGGGATAGGTTTTAAAACGATTTCTTTATATTTCTTGCGGATTGTAGAAAATATTATCGTTTTAATTGAAATATATATATTTTTTTTGTGGTATTGATGTGGTAAACAAATTGTATTAAAAAAAAAATGCATATATATATATTGTTTGTTTTTTTTTTTTTCTCCTCAACTTATATTCATAGTGTAACAGAAATTATAATATAAGATAAGAGTTGGTTTTCAATCCTTGATTTCCATATTATATTGTTTTCACTTTTAATATGTAGAACATAGAATATGTTCTTGATGGTTAAAGAAATTTATATGAGTGTGATAATTCGTGTCACAGTTTATCACTGCACTAATGGTTGAACCTGTATATCATATTTGTATTGATTTTGTTATGAGTGCATTTTTTTGTATGTATGTATAATTAGAGGGTACAAATACATTTAATTACTATATTTTACGTAATATGAAACAGCAGTGCTAAAGTATTTTTTTAGAAACATTGTTGAGGTTGGAAGAGTAATTAACGTTTAAGTTTCGTTTAATAGTTGAATTTATTTTTCTTCCCATAAGGCAATACTCTGAAAGTTATTTTCATTTTAAATTGTAGTAATTTGACAATTTTACTGCCTAAAATTTCAGATTCTAATTTTGAGTTTAAAAAAAAAAAAAAAAAAAAAAAAAACATTTTAATAAATTTTGAGGTTAAGTTTAAAATAAATAAGGAAGCATCATGGCATTCCTTGGCAAGGGCAGAAAGGAAGATTTAAGATGTTTGGCAGAAGAGTTGGGAGAAAGTATAGACCACGATATGAAAATAGTAGATTTAAAATCTGTCATAGTGGCAAGTAAAGCATATGAAGAAAGCTTTGTGAAAAATTTATTAGAAACGATTATCAATACTAGAATGGAAGGGGAAAATGAAAAGAAAAGAGAATTAGAAGCCGAAGAAAAGAAAAGAGAAGTAGAAGCAGAAGAAAAACGAATGGAATTTGAGTTAAGAAAACTTGAACTTGAGACTCAGTCAAAAGGAGCTACAGTATCAAACTCAGTTGAAAATAGTAGCCAATTCAGTCATGAATTAGTTCGGTTGATGCCAAAATTTAAATTAAATCAGGATGACATAGTCCTGTACCTATCGCTATTTGAAAGACAAGCAAAACGCACAAAAGTGGAGATAAAAGATTGGGTGTCTGTTTTATTGACTTTATTGCCGGCCGAAATAGTGCAAATGATTGCCAGGGAATCCGAGGAAAGTTTCGAAGACTATAATTACATCAAAGCAGTTTTATTAAAGCGGTTCAAGATGAACGCAGAAAGTTTCCGGAAAAAGTTTGTTCTACATCAGCGTAGTCCTGATAAATCTTGGAGGGATTTCACATTTGAATTAACCAATTATTTTCAAGAGTGGATCGATGGACTTAGCGTGTCCGACTTCGATGCTCTAAAGAATTTGATGATCACGGATCAAATCAAAAGAAGAGTGCCGCATGAAGTGCGCGAACATTTCCTTGATGAATGGTCAAAGTTGATATCACCAGCCAAGCTAGCAGATAAGCTCGATGAATACGAAAGTGTTCGAAATACGCAAAAACGAGCTTCGAAAGAGAAATTGCCTGACAAGAGCTGTCCTCATACTCCACCTATAGAGCGACCTTTTAGGAATAGATTTCCTCAAAATTCCAGTAATCATCAGAAACAACAATTTCCAAAAACTTCAAGGTACGAAGGTCCAAGGCGATCATTCAAGCCGACTTGTTATTCGTGTGGAGTAGAAGGACATTACTCCAAAACATGCCCAAAGAATGATAATAAAAGACATTATGGTCCAAATGCTCAAAGCAATTTGGTTTTATCATCCACAACTGAAAATGAAGTCAATTCTTCAGTTCTGACAGCCAGAATTACAGCACCGGTGTCAAAACAAGCAAAGGACTGTTTCGATGTAGATAAGCTTCAAATGGTAAGCATTAGGTGTGGTGATCAGACCCTTACGGGGATTATAGATTCAGGTGCTCAGGTTTCAGTGGTGCGAGAAGGACTTGTTAGAGATATACATTCCGACGGAGAAGGAGTGATTGAAATTTCATCTGCTTTTGGGGAAAGTGAAATGACACCTCTAAGGAATTTTTCAATGAAATTAGATGATGAGTTGCATGGGAATGTTACTATCTCATGTGCAGTATCGAAAAAGCTTGTCAACGATTTGTTGCTCAGCATTAAAGCTTACGAGGCATTAAAAAATAATGTGCAGATTCATAAAATGGCAATTGCCGAGGTTATTTCAAAACAAAGTTCCGAGAGACCAAACGAGCCCGAGGTGCAGTCCTTGGAAAACCCAATGAGTAATATTTCTATGATAAATGGTGTCACCA
The DNA here is from genome assembly GCF_982258835.1 of Parasteatoda tepidariorum. NCBI lineage: Eukaryota > Metazoa > Arthropoda > Arachnida > Araneae > Theridiidae > Parasteatoda > Parasteatoda tepidariorum. Next base: position 14,292,970 of record NC_141761.1, on the reverse strand, counting down.
AAAACGGGACGGAATGGGAAAACGAAAATCGAGCTGAACTCATAAGGCTACAAAAGGAAGATGCAGAATTGAGGAATGTGTGGATTTGGGCGAAAGACAATGAAAAGTCTTATAAAATACAAGATGGAATATTGGTGCATTCCGAAACAATGTTCGGTGAAAAGGTGGACCAGGTTGTTCTTCCATTGAGCAAAAGACAAGAAGTGTTGAAAATGGCCCACGAAATACCACTTGCTGGTCACCTAGGTGAACGTAAAACGAAACAACGCATCAAGTATTCATTTTATTGGCCTACCATAACACATGATGTCAAGGCGTTTTGTGAGAGCTGTGAGACATGTCAGTTACGAAGACCGATCACCTATCGAGATAGAATCCCAATTCAGCCGATCGTAAGACCGGAAACACCATTCGAAATTTGGAGTGTGGACTGTATTGGTCCTCTAGAACCACCATCACGTAGAGGACACAAATACGTCATTTGTGCAATTGATTTGTGCACAAGGTGGGCTGAAGCTATCCCAGTGAAGGAGATAAGCGCGAAAACTACGTGTAATGTCCTAATGAAAATTTTTGTACAAACCGGGTTCCCGAGAGTGATATGTTCCGATCAAGGAACCAACTTTACATCGAAGTTAACAAAAGGGTTTTTAGATGTCATCGGGGTTTCGCCGCGATTTTCAACTCCTGGTCATCCGGAAAGCATGGGTGCCGTTGAAAGATGGAACAAGACCCTCAAGAATATGCTGAACAAAAATATACAACAACATGGTAGAGAATGGGACTTACATTTGCCATATTTATTATTTGCCTACCGTGAAGTTCCCCACAGCACTACCGGTATTTCCCCATTTCAATTAGTTTATGGAAGGTTACCCCCTGGACCTTTGGCTCTGTTGAAAGATTTGTGGATAGGTAGAGAAACAATTCCATCTAATGCATCGAAACCTGTAGAGACTTATTTACAAGATCTAATAAATAAACTCAAAGACGCCCATGAACTAGCATCTGAAAACTCGAAAGTATCCCAAGATACTTATGTTTCTCAATACAATCTTCGCTCAAAAGAGAAATCATTCAAGGTTGGGGATAAAGTCCTCGTGTTGATACCATCATCCTCACATAAACTTCTTAGTACTTGGAGTGGACCCGCCACACTAATTCAAATGACTAGACCCCATTCAGCCAAAGTAGAAATGGAAGATGGAAGTATTCGCGAGATACATATCAACAAACTGCGACCGTACGTTACCCGAGTAAATTATGTTGGTCTTGTATTCGAACAAGACGATGACTTTGGAGACTTGCATTACGCTCCTGCTGATAAATTTAATGTATCAATTGGGGATATTGATAAACTAGATAAGGGACTTGAAGATTTGACGGTTGAACAAAGGAGAGATTTGTCAAAAGTTTTGAAAAGATTTATGGATGTATTTAATACCAAACCTGGACATGCTAGAGTGGACGGTCACGCGATTCGAGTCACAGCAGATTGTTCCGCCAAGAAATTTAGACCTTATCGAGTTCCTATCCGATTGCAAGATGAGGTCGATCGACAAGTAAAGGAACTCTTGGACTGGAATCTTATTGAACCAAGCGAGAGCGAATGGGCTCATCCCGTAGTGTGTGTAGCAAAAAAAGACGGAAGTGTCAGGCTATGTGTCGACTACAGACTTTTGAATAGCTTCACTATCCCCGACGCGTATCCCATGAAAATAGCTAAAGAACTCTTGTTTGAAATCGGAAAAGCCAATTTCATAACAGTACTTGACCTTACAAAAGGTTATTGGCAGATTCCGATGAGAAATGAAGATAAGACTTTCACAGCTTTTGTCACCCATTCGGGACATTTCCAATGGAAAGTAATGCCCTTTGGTTTGAAAAATGCTGGAAGCACGTTCCAGAGATCAATGGACAAAGTATTGGCACGACATAAAAATTACTGTCGCTCATACATCGACGATGTAGCCATATTTTCTGAATCCTGGACTGATCATATTTTTCATATCAGTCAAGTTTTGCTCACATTAAGAGGAGCTGGATTAACGATAAACCTGAAGAAATGCGACTTTGGCAGATGCCACGTGAAGTTTCTAGGACACATTATAGGTTCCGGAAAACATACTCCAGATCCTGAGAAAGTGGAAGCGATTCATAGTATAGCCAGACCATCTACCAAAAATGAGGTCCGAAGTCTGTTAGGACTAGCATCATATTATAGAGATTATATACCCAATTTCTCCGAAAAAGTGCTGCCTTTAACAAATTTAACAAAGAAAAGCGTTCCAACGAATATTTCATGGGATGATATATCAGAGCAATCCTTCCAACAGCTCAAGCGTGAACTGGTAAAAATGCCCTCTTTACATACACCTAATTTAGATAAACCATTCCAATTATACACTGACGCCTCAGCGACAGCTATAGGAGCTTGCTTAGCTCAGACCGCAGATGATGGCAAAGAAATGCCGATCGCCTTTTTCAGCAAAAAATTAACCCCTTGTCAAGCCAGGTGGTCCACAATAGAAAGAGAGGCATTTTGTGTTTTGGAGGCATTAAAGAAGTATGACACGTGGATTTTTGGCGCACAAGTACAAGTCATTTCGGATCATAACCCTCTGAGTTTTCTTACAAGCAGCGTGCCTCATGGTGCTAAGCTTTCAAGATGGGCTTTGGCACTGCAGAGGTACAATATGACTCTCACATATCGTCGTGGTTCTTGCCATGGAAATGCCGACGCGTTGTCTAGGATAGCAATGACAAAGTAAATGTTGGTTTATGTAGTAGGTTCATAATTTACGTGCATAGATTTATATCATTGTTATAAGCTTTATATATTAGTTCATATTTTACATAGTTATTAATATATTAGTAGTTCATTGTATCATTTGTAATTGAATTAAAACATCCATTTTGGGAGCTACATATTTAAGAGCTCCTCTGCCTGCGTGATTTGTGTTTGTTTTTCCCATTTTGCTTTGTTTTTTTTTTATATCTTTGGCAGGTTGTGAAGCAGCATTGTCGCTAAGGCGACGAATGTGCTTCCTTTGAAGGGACGTGTGAAGATTGAAAGCGAACTGAAAACGATACTTACTATGAAGAGAGGAAGGGGGAAGAAGGAGAAGGGAGAGAGGAGGGATAAAGGTTGGTCGTTTTTAGAAGAAGCGGGACTTTTATCGAGGACTGACATGTTACTTTTCTTTGGGATAAATACTCTCGTTATATATGTGTTTAGAATAGTTGTGTAAATAATGTGCTGCATAACTTTCAATAAATTAATTAAGCAGCTGAAGATCTTCGTTTAATTTAGATGATGTGTTTAATTATATATATACACACCGTAAGATATTCGGCCACGAGGGGAAAAGAAGAGATTTTCACTGTCTTCCTTTGCAGAAGAACGCACAATGGATTAAAAAATTAAATAAAATAAATTGGTGGGAAAAAGGCTCAAATTTCAAGACCGCCTAACTCCCTTGAATATTAAGCTATAATTTTCAAAGTCGGAATAAAAGAAGGCCTCTATGAACCAAACCACCCTACTTAAGTAAATATTTATAGATAAATTAGGGAGATCGCAGTCACCCCTCATGTCTTTTGTTTAACTAACGGGGAGAGGGTAATTAAAGCTATGTTGTAGCACGAAAGTCGTATAAGCGTGGTCCAACGGCTAAGACCATGCGCTAGTGATTTACGATTGGAGCGTGAGGGACCGGGTTCGAACCTCGGCTGTGGTCAATTTTTAAATTTTTTTTTCATTTGTTTATTTTGCATTATGTTATTTATTTAACGTGTTTATCGATGTTTTAAGGGATTCTATATATAAAAAATATTTTTTTCTGTTCGGGAAAATTCAAATAATGCTTAAAAACTGGAAAAAATCCGGAAAAGTAGTTTGTTTAAATTATATTATTTTTCTAAACTTGTTTTACGATATTTTCACGACAGTTTAGCATAGCAAAGGTGATCTATGTATAAAACCAATTGTCTTTCTTTGCAGAAGAACGCACAATGGATTAAAAAATTAAATAAAATAAATTGGCGGGAAAAAGGCTTAAATTTCAAGACCGCCTAACTCCCTTGAATATTAAGCTATAATTTTCAAACTCGGAATGGAAGTAGGCCTATATGAAGCAAACCACCCAACTTAAGTAAATATTTATAGATAGATTAGGGTGGTCGCAGTCATCCCTCATGTCTTGTTTAACTAACGGGGAGAGGGTAATTAATGCTATGTACTAGCACGAACGTCGTATAAGCGTGGTCCAACGGCTAAGACCATGCGCTAGTGACTTACGATTTGAGCGTGGTGGACCGGATTCGAATCTCAGCCGTGGTCAATTTTTAAATTTTTTTCTTCTTTTGTTTATTTTGCATTATATTATTTATTTAACGTGTTTATTTAACGTGTTTATCGATGTTTTAAGGGAATTTCTATATAAAAAATATTTTTTTCTGTTCGGGAAAATTCAAATAATGCTTAAAACCTGGAAAAAATATGGAAAAGTAGTTTGTTTAAATTATATTATATTTCTAAACTTGTTTTACGATATTTTCACGACAGTTTAGCATAGCAAAGGTGTTCTATGTATAAAACCAATTGTCTTTCTTTGCAGAAGAACGCACAATAGATTAAAAAATTAAATAAAATATATTGGCGGGAAAAAGGCTCAAATTTCAAGACCGCCTAACTCCCTTGAATATTAAGCTATAATTTTCAAACTCGGAATGGAAGTAGGCCTCTATGAATTAAACCACCCTACTTAAGTAAATATTTATAGATAGATTAGGGAGATCGCAGTCGCCCCTCATGTCTTTTGTTTAACTAACGGGAAGAGGGTAATTAAAGCTATGTAGTAGCACGAACGTCGTATAAGCGTGGTCTAACGGCTAAGACCATGCGCTAGTGACTTATGATTGGAGCATGGGGGACCGGGTTCGAACCTCGGCTGTGGTCAATTTTGAAATTTTTTTTTCTTTTGTTTATTTTGCATTATATTATTTATTTAACATGTTTATCGATGTTTTAAGGGATTCTATAAATAAAAAATATTTTTTTCTATTCGGTAAAATTCAAATAATGCTTAAAAACTGCAAAAAACCCGGAAAAGTAGTTTGTTTAAATTATATTATTTTTCTAAACTTGTTTTACGATATTTTCAAGACAGTTTAGCATAGCAAAGGTGTTCTATGTATAAAAACAATTGTCTTTCTTTCCAGAAGAACGCACAACGGATTAAAAAATTAAATAAAATAAATTGGTGATTAAAAGGCTCAAATTTCAAGACCGCCTTACTCCCTTGAATATTGAGCTATAATTTTCAAACTCGGAATGGAAGTAGGCCTCTATGAACCAAACCACCCTACTTAAGTAAATATTTATAGATAGATTAGGGAGGTCGCAGTCACCCCTCATGTCTTTTGCTTAACTAACGGGGAGAGGGTAATTAATGCTCCTCAGTAGCACGAACGTCGTATAAGCGTGGTCCAACGGCTACGACCATGCGCTAGTGACTTATGATTGGAGCGTGGGGGACCGGGTTCGAACCTCGGCTGCCGTCAATTTTAAAATTTTTTTTCTTCTTTTGTTTATTTTGCATTATATTATTTATTTAACGTGTTTATCGATGTTTTAAGGGATTCTATGTATAAAAAATTTTTTCTTCTGTTTGGGAAAATTCAAATAATGCTTAAAAACTGGAAAAAACCCGGAAAAGTAGTTTGTTTAAATTATATTATTTTTCTAAACTTGTTTTGCGATATTTTCACGACAGTTTAGCATAGCAAAGGTTTTCTATGTATAAAACCAATTGTCTTTCTTTGCAGAAGAACGCACAATAGATTAAAAAATTAAATAAAATAAATTGGCGGGAAAAAGGCTCAAATTTCAAGACCGCCTAACTCCCTTGAATATTAAGCTATAATTTTCAAACTCGGAATGGAAGTAGGCCTCTATGAATCAAACCACCCTACTTAAGTAAATATTTATAGATAGATTAGGGAGATCGCAGTCACCCCTCATGTCTTTTGTTTAACTAACGGGAAGAGGGTAATTAAAGCTATGTAGTAGCACGAACGTCGTATGAGCGTGGTCCAACGGCTAAGACCATGCGCTAGTGAATTATGATTGGAGCATGGGGGACCGGGTTCGAAACTCGGCTGTGGTCAATTTTGAATTTTTTTTTCTTTTGTTTATTTTGCATTATATTATTTATTTAACGTGTTTATCGATGTTTTAAGGGATTCTATAAATAAAAAATATTTTTTTCTGTTCGGTAAAATTCAAATAATGCTTAAAAACTGCAAAAAACCCGGAAAAGTAGTTTGTTTAAATTATATTATTTTTCTAAACTTGTTTTACGATATTTTCACGACAGTTTAGCATAGCAAAGGTGTTCTATGTATAAAACCAATTGTCTTTCTTTGCAGAAGAACGCACAACGGACTAAAAAATTAAATAAAATAAATTGGTGGGAAAAAGGCTCAAATTTCAAGACCGCCTAACTCCCTTGAATATTGAGCTATAATTTTCAAACTCGGAATGGAAGTAGGCCTCTATGAACCAAACCACCCTACTTAAGTAAATATTTATAGATAGATTAGGGAGGTCGCATTTACCCCTCATGTCTTTTGTTCAACTAACGGGGAGAGGGTAATTAAAGCTCCTCAGTAGCACGAACGTCGTATAAGCGTGGTCCGACGGCTACGACCATGCGCTAGTGACTTACGATTGGAGCGTGGGGGACCGGGTACGAACCTCGGCTGTCGTCAATTTTAAAATTTTTTTTCTTCTTTTGTTTATTTTGCATTAGATTATTTATTTAACGTGTTTATCGATGTTTTAAGGGATTCTATGTATAAAAAATATTTTCTTCTGTTTGGGAAAATTCAAATAATGCTTAAAAACTGGAAAAAACCCGGAAAAGTAGTTTGTTTAAATTATATTATTTTTCTAAACTTGTTTTGCGATATTTTCACGACAGTTTAGCATAGCAAAGGTTTTCTATGTATAAAACCAATTGTCTTCCTTTGCAGAAGAACGCACAATGGATTAAAAAATTAAATAAAATAAATTGGTGGGAAAAAGGCTCAAATTTCAAGACCGCCTAACTCCCTTGAATATTAAGCTATAATTTTCAAAGTCGGAATAAAAGAAGGCCTCTATGAACCAAACCACCCTACTTAAGTAAATATTTATAGATAAATTAGGGAGATCGCAGTCACCCCTCATGTCTTTTGTTTAACTAACGGGGAGAGGGTAGTTAAAGCTATGTTGTAGCACGAAAGTCGTATAAGCGTGGTCCAACGGCTAAGACCATGCGCTAGTGATTTACGATTGGAGCGTGGGGGACCGGGTTCGAACCTCGGCTGTGGTCAATTTTTAAATTTTTTTTTCATTTGTTTATTTTGCATTATGTTATTTATTTAACGTGTTTATCGATGTTTTAAGGGATTCTATATATAAAAAATATTTTTTTCTGTTCGGGAAAATTCAAATAATGCTTAAAAACTGGAAAAAATCCGGAAAAGTAGTTTGTTTAAATTATATTATTTTTCTAAACTTGTTTTACGATATTTTCACGACAGTTTAGCATAGCAAAGGTGTTCTATGTATAAAACCAATTGTCTTTCTTTGCAGAAGAACGCACAATAGATTAAAAAATTAAATAAAATAAATTGGCGGGAAAAAGGCTCAAATTTCAAGACCGCCTAACTCCCTTGAATATTAAGCTATAATTTTCAAACTCGGAATGGAAGTAGGCCTCTATGAATCAAACCACCCTACTTAAGTAAATATTTATAGATAGATTAGGGAGATCGCAGTCGCCCCTCATGTCTTTTGTTTAACTAACGGGAAGAGGGTAATTAAAGCTATGTAGTAGCACGAACGTCGTATAAGCGTGGTCTAACGGCTAAGACCATGCGCTAGTGACTTATGATTGGAGCATGGGGGACCGGGTTCGAACCTCGGCTGTGGTCAATTTTGAAATTTTTTTTTCTTTTGTTTATTTTGCATCATATTATTTATTTAACGTGTTTATCGATGTTTTAAGGGATTCTATAAATAAAAAATATTTTTTTCTATTCGGTAAAATTCAAATAATGCTTAAAAACTGCAAAAAACCCGGAAAAGTAGTTTGTTTAAATTATATTATTTTTCTAAACTTGTTTTACGATATTTTCAAGACAGTTTAGCATAGCAAAGGTGTTCTATGTATAAAAACAATTGTCTTTCTTTCCAGAAGAACGCACAACGGATTAAAAAATTAAATAAAATAAATTGGTGGGAAAAAGGCTCAAATTTCAAGACCGCCTTACTCCCTTGAATATTGAGCTATAATTTTCAAACTCGGAATGGAAGTAGGCCTCTATGAACCAAACCACCCTACTTAAGTAAATATTTATAGATAGATTAGGGAGGTCGCAGTCACCCCTCATGTCTTTTGCTTAACTAACGGGGAGAGGGTAATTAATGCTCCTCAGTAGCACGAACGTCGTATAAGCGTGGTCCAACGGCTACGACCATGCGCTAGTGACTTATGATTGGAGCGTGGGGGACCGGGTTCGAACCTCGGCTGCCGTCAATTTTAAAATTTTTTTTCTTCTTTTGTTTATTTTGCATTATATTATTTATTTAACGTGTTTATCGATGTTTTAAGGGATTCTATGTATAAAAAATATTTTCTTCTGTTTGGGAAAATTCAAATAATGCTTAAAAACTGGAAAAAACCCGGAAAAGTAGTTTGTTTAAATTATATTATTTTTCTAAACTTGTTTTGCGATATTTTCACGACAGTTTAGCATAGCAAAGGTTTTCTATGTATAAAACCAATTGTCTTTCTTTGCAGAAGAACGCACAATAGATTAAAAAATTAAATAAAATAAATTGGCGGGAAAAAGGCTCAAATTTCAAGACCGCCTAACTCCCTTGAATATTAAGCTATAATTTTCAAACTCGGAATGAAAGTAGGCCTCTATGAATCAAACCACCCTACTTAAGTAAATATTTATAGATAGATTAGGGAGATCGCAGTCACCCCTCATGTCTTTTGTTTAACTAACGGGAAGAGGGTAATTAAAGCTATGTAGTAGCACGAACGTCGTATAAGCGTGGTCCAACGGCTAAGACCATGCGCTAGTGAATTATGATTGGAGCATGGGGGACCGGGTTCGAACCTCGGCTGTAGTCAATTTTGAATTTTTTTTTCTTTTGTTTATTTTGCATTATATTATTTATTTAACGTGTTTATCGATGTTTTAAGGGATTCTATAAATAAAAAATATTTTTTTCTGTTCGGTAAAATTCAAATAATGCTTAAAAACTGCAAAAAACCCGGAAAAGTAGTTTGTTTAAATTATATTATTTTTCTAAACTTGTTTTACGATATTTTCACGACAGTTTAGCATAGAAAAAGGTGTTCTATGTATAAAACCAATTGTCTTTCTTTGCAGAAGAACGCACAACGGACTAAAAAATTAAATAAAATAAATTGGTGGGAAAAAGGCTCAAATTTCAAGACCGCCTAACTCCCTTGAATATTGAGCTATAATTTTCAAACTCGGAATGGAAGTAGGCCTCTATGAACCAAACCACCCTACTTAAGTAAATATTTATAGATAGATTAGGGAGGTCGCATTTACCCCCCATGTCTTTTGTTCAACTAACGGGGAGAGGATAATTAAAGCTCCTCAGTAGCACGAACGTCGTATAAGCGTGGTCCGACGGCTACGACCATGCGCTAGTGACTTACGATTGGAGCGTGGGGGACCGGGTTCGAACCTCGGCTGTCGTCAATTTTAAAAATTTTTTTCTTCTTTTGTTTATTTTGCATTAGATTATTTATTTAACGTGTTTATCGATGTTTTAAGGGATTCTATGTATAAAAAATATTTTCTTCTGTTTGGGAAAATTCAAATAATGCTTAAAAACTGGAAAAAACCCGGAAAAGTAGTTTGTTTAAATTATATTATTTTTCTAAACTTGTTTTGCGATATTTTCACGACAGTTTAGCATAGCAAAGGTTTTCTATGTATAAAACCAATTGTCTTCCTTTGCAGAAGAACGCACAATGGATTAAAAAATTAAATAAAATAAATTGGTGGGAAAAAGGCTCAAATTTCAAGACCGCCTAACTCCCTTGAATATTAAGCTATAATTTTCAAAGTCGGAATAAAAGAAGGCCTCTATGAACCAAACCACCCTACTTAAGTAAATATTTATAGATAAATTAGGGAGATCGCAGTCACCCCTCATGTCTTTTGTTTAACTAACGGGGAGAGGGTAGTTAAAGCTATGTTGTAGCACGAAAGTCGTATAAGCGTGGTCCAACGGCTAAGACCATGCGCTAGTGATTTACGATTGGAGCGTGGGGGACCGGGTTCGAACCTCGGCTGTGGTCAATTTTTAAATTTTTTTTTCATTTGTTTATTTTGCATTATGTTATTTATTTAACGTGTTTATCGATGTTTTAAGGGATTCTATATATAAAAAATATTTTTTTCTGTTCGGGAAAATTCAAATAATGCTTAAAAACTGGAAAAAATCCGGAAAAGTAGTTTGTTTAAATTATATTATTTTTCTAAACTTGTTTTACGATATTTTCACGACAGTTTAGCATAGCAAAGGTGATCTATGTATAAAACCAATTGTCTTTCTTTGCAGAAGAACGCACAATGGATTAAAAAATTAAATAAAATAAATTGGCGGGAAAAAGGCTCAAATTTCAAGACCGCCTAACTCCCTTGAATATTAAGCTATAATTTTCAAACTCGGAATGGAAGTAGGCCTATATGAAGCAAACCACCCAACTTAAGTAAATATTTATAGATAGATTAGGGAGGTCGCAGTCATCCCTCATGTCTTGTTTAACTAACGGGGAGAGGGTAATTAATGCTATGTACTAGCACGAACGTCGTATAAGCGTGGTCCAACGGCTAAGACCATGCGCTAGTGACTTATGATTGGAGCATGGGGGACCGGGTTCGAACCTCGGCTGTGGTCAATTTTGAAATTTTTTTTTCTTTTGTTTATTTTGCATTATATTATTTATTTAACGTGTTTATCGATGTTTTAAGGGATTCTATAAATAAAAAATATTTTTTTCTATTCGGTAAAATTCAAATAATGCTTAAAAACTGCAAAAAACCCGGAAAAGTAGTTTGTTTAAATTATATTATTTTTCTAAACTTGTTTTACGATATTTTCAAGACAGTTTAGCATAGCAAAGGTGTTCTATGTATAAAAACAATTGTCTTTCTTTCCAGAAGAACGCACAACGGATTAAAAAATTAAATAAAATAAATTGGTGGGAAAAAGGCTCAAATTTCAAGACCGCCTTACTCCCTTGAATATTGAGCTATAATTTTCAAACTCGGAATGGAAGTAGGCCTCTATGAACCAAACCACCCTACTTAAGTAAATATTTATAGATAGATTAGGGAGGTCGCAGTCACCCCTCATGTCTTTTGCTTAACTAACGGGGAGAGGGTAATTAATGCTCCTCAGTAGCACGAACGTCGTATAAGCGTGGTCCAACGGCTACGACCATGCGCTAGTGACTTATGATTGGAGCGTGGGGGACCGGGTTCGAACTTCGGCTGAAGTCATTTTTAAAATTTTTTTTCTTCTTTTGTTTATTTTGCATTATATTATTTATTTAACGTGTTTATCGATGTTTTAAGGGATTCTATGTATAAAAAATATTTTCTTCTGTTTGGGAAAATTCAAATAATGCTTAAAAACTGGAAAAAACCCGGAAAAGTAGTTTGTTTAAATTATATTATTTTTCTAAACTTTTTTTGCGATATTTTCACGACAGTTTAGCATAGCAAAGGTTTTCTATGTATAAAACCAATTGTCTTTCTTTGCAGAAGAACGCACAATAGATTAAAAAATTAAATAAAATAAATTGGCGGGAAAAAGGCTCAAATTTCAAGACCACCTAACTCCCTTGAATATTAAGCTATAATTTTCAAACTCGGAATGGAAGTGGGCCTCTATGAATCAAACCACCCTACTTAAGTAAATATTTATAGATAGATTAGGGAGATCGCAGTCACCCCTCATGTCTTTTGTTTAACTAACGGGAAGAGGGTAATTAAAGCTATGTAGTAGCACGAACGTCGTATAAGCGTGGTCTAACGGCTAAGACCATGCGCTAGTGACGTATGATTGGAGCATGGGGGACCGGGTTCGAACCTCGGCTGTGGTCAATTTTGAAATTTTTTTTTCTTTTGTTTATTTTGCATTATATTATTTATTTAACGTGTTTATCGATGTTTTAAGGGATTCTATAAATAAAAAATATTTTTTTCTGTTCGGTAAAATTCAAATAATGCTTAAAAGCTGCAAAAAACCCGGAAAAGTAGTTTGTTTAAATTATATTATTTTTCTAAACTTGTTTTACGATATTTTCACGACAGTTTAGCATAGCAAAGGTGTTCTATGTATAAAAACGATTGTCTTTCTTTCCAGAAGAACGCACAACGGATTAAAAAATTAAATAAAATAAATTGGTGGGAAAAAGGCTCAAATTTCAAGACCGCCTAACTCCCTTGAATATTGAGCTATAATTTTCAAACTCGGAATGGAAGTAGGCCTCTATGAACCAAACCACCCTACTTAAGTAAATATTTATAGATAGATTAGGGAGGTCGCAGTCACCCCTCATGTCTTTTGTTTAACTAACGGGGAGAGGGTAATTAATGCTCCTCAGTAGCACGAACGTCGTATAAGCGTGGTCCATCGGCTACGACCATGCGCTAGTGACTTATGATTGGAGCGTGGGGGACCGGGTTCGAACCTCGGCTGTCGTCAATTTTAAAATGTTTTTTCTTCTTTTGTTTATTTTGCATTATATTATTTATTTAATGTGTTTATCGATGTTTTAAGGGATTCTATGTATAAAAAATATATTTTTCTGTTTGGGAAAATTCAAATAATGCTTAAAAACTGGAAAAAACCCGGAAAAGTAGTTTGTTTAAGTTATATTATTTTTCTAAACTTGTTTTACGGTATTTTCACGACAGTTTAGCATAGCAAAGGTTTTCTATGTATAAAACCAATTGTCTTTCTTTGCAGAAGAACGCACAATGGATTAAAAAATTAAATAAAATAAATTGGCGGGAAAAAGGCTCAAATTTCAAAACCGCCTAACTCCCTTGAATATTAAGCTATAATTTTCAAACTCGGAATGGAAGTAGGCCTCTATGAACCAAACCACCCTACTTAAGTAAATATTTATAGATAGATTAGGGAGGTCGCAGTCACCCCTCATGTCTTTTGTTTAACTAACGGGGAGAGGGTAATTAAAGCTATGTAGTAGCAAGAACGTCGTATAAGCGTAGTCCAACGGCTAAGACCATGCGCTAGTGACTTACGATTGGAGCGTGGGGGACCGGGTTCGAACCTCGGCTGTGGTCAATTTTTAATTTTTTTTTCTTTTGTTTATTTTGCATTATATAATTTATTTAACGTGTTTATCGATGTTTTAAGGGATTCTATATATAAAAAATATTTTGTTCTGTTCGGGAAAATTGAAATAATGCTTAAAAACTGGAAAAAACCCGGAAAAGTAGTTTGTTTAAATTATATTATTCTTCTAAACTTGTTTTACGATGTTTTCACGACAGTTTAGCATAGCAAAGGTGTTCTATGTATAAAACCAATTGTCTTTCTTTGCAGAAGAACGCACAATGGATTAAAAAATTAAATAAAATAAATTGGCGGGAAAAAGGTTCAAATTTCAAGACCGCCTAACTCCCTTGAATATTAAGCTATAATTTTCAAACTCGGAATGGAAGTAGGCCTCTATGAACCAAACCACCCTACTCAAGTAAATATTTATAGATAGATTAGGGAGGTCGCAGTCACCCCTCATGTCTTTTGTTTAACTAACGGGGAGAGGGTAATTAAAGCTATGTAGTAGCACGAACGTCGTATAAGCGTGGTCCAATGGCTAAGACTATGCGCTAGTGACTTACGATTGGAGCGTGGGGTACCGGGATCGAACCTCGGCTGTGGTCAATTTTTAATTTTTTTTTCTTTTGTTTATTTTGCATTATATTATTTATTTAACGTGTTTATCGATGTTCTAAGTGATTCTATATATAAAAAATATTTTTTTCTCTTCGGGAAAATTCAAATAATGCTTAAAAACTGGAAAAAACCCGGAAAAGTAGTTTGTTTAAATTATATTATTCTTCTAAACTTGTTTTACGATATTTTCACGGCAGTTTAGCATAGCAAAGGTGTTCTATGTATAAAACCAATTGTCTTTCTTTGCAGAAGAACGCACAATGGATTAAAAAATTAAATAAAATAAATTGGCGGGAAAAAGGTTCAAATTTCAAGACCGCCTAACTCCCTTGCATATTAAGCTATAATTTTCAAACTCGGAATGGAAGTAGGCCTCTATGAACCAAACCACCCTACTTAAGTAAATATTTATAGATAGATTAGGGAGGTCGCAGTCACCCCTCATGTCTTTTGTTTAACTAACGGGGAGAGGGTAATTAAAGCTATGTAGTAGCACGAACGGCGTATAAGCGTGGTCCAACGGCTAAGACCATGCGCTAGTGATTTACGATTGGAGCGTGGGGGTCCGGGTTCGAACCTCGTCTGTGGTCAATTTTTAATTTTTTTTCTTCTTTTGTTTATTTTGCATTATATTATTTATTTAACGTTTTTATCGATGTTTTAAGGGATTCTATATATAAAAAATATTTTGTTCTGTTCGGGAAAATTCAAATAATGCTTAAAAACTGGAAAAAACCCGGAAAAGTGGTTTGTTTAAATTATATTATTTTTATAAACTTGTTTTACGATATTTTCACGACAGTTTAGCAGAGCAAAGGTGTTCTATGTATAAAACCTATTGTCCTTCTTTGCAGAAGAACGCACAATGGATTAAAAAATTAAATAAAATAAATTGGCGGGAAAAAGGCTCAAATTTCAAGACCGCCTAACTCCCTTGCATATTAAGCTATAATTTTCAAACTCGGAATGGAAGTAGGCCTCTATGCACCAAACCACCCTACTTAAGTAAATATTTATAAATAGATTAGGGAGGTCGCAGTCACCCCTCATGTCTTTTGTTTAACTAACGGGGAGAGGGTAATTAAAGCTATGTTGTAGCACGAACGTCGTATAAGCGGGGTCCAACGTCTAAGACCATGCGCTAGTGACTTACGATTGGAGCGTGGGGGACCGGGTTCGAACGTCGGCTGTGGTCAATTTTTAATTTTTTTTTTCTTTTGTTTATTTTGCATAATATTATTTATTTAACGTGTTTATCGATGTTTTAAGGGATTCTATATATAAAAAATATTTTTTTCTGATCGGGAAAATTCAAATAATGCTTAAAAACTGGAAAAAACCCGGAAAAGTAGTTTGTTTAAATTATATTATTTTTATAAACTTGTTTTACGATATTTTCACGACAGTTTAGCATAGCTAAGGTGTTCTATGTATAAAACCAATTGTCTTTCTTTGCAGAAGAACGCACAATGGATTAAAAAATTAAATAAAATAAATTGGCGGGAAAAATGCTCAAATTTCAAGACCGCCTAACTCCCTTGAATATTAAGCTATAATTTTCAAACTCGGAATGGAAGTTGGCCTCTCTGAACCAAACCACCCTACTTAAGAAAATATTTATAGATAGATCAGGGAGGTCGCAGTTGCCCCTCATGTCTTTTGTTTAACTAACGGGGAGAGGGTAATTAAAGCTATGTAGTAGCACGAACGTCGTATAAGCGTGGTCCAACGGCTAAGACCATGCGCTAGTGATTTACGATTGGAGCGTGGGGGTCCGGGTTCGAACCTCGGCTGTGGTCAATTTTTAATTTTTTTTCTTCTTTTGTTTATTTTGCATTATATTATTTATTTAACGTTTTTATCGATGTTTTAAGGGATTCTATATATAAAAAATATTTTGTTCTGTTCGGGAAAATTCAAATAATGCTTAAAAACTGGAAAAAACCCGGAAAAGTGGTTTGTTTAAATTATATTATTTTTATAAACTTGTTTTACGTTATTTTCACGACAGTTTAGCAGAGCAAAGGTGTTCTATGTATAAAACCTATTGTCCTTCTTTGCAGAAGAACGCACAATGGATTAAAAAATTAAATAAAATAAATTGGCGGGAAAAAGGCTCAAATTTCAAGACCGCCTAACTCCCTTGCATATTAAGCTATAATTTCAAACTCGGAATGGAAGTAGGCCTCTATGAACCAAACCACCCTACTTAAGTAAATATTTATAGATAGATCAGGGAGGTCGCAGTCACCCCTCATGTCTTTTGTTTAACTAACGGGGAGAGGGTCATTAAAGCTATGTAGTAGCACGAACGTCGTATAAGCGTTTTCCAACGGCTAAGACCATGCGCTAGTGACTTACGATTGGAGCGTGGGGGACCGGGTTCGAACCTCGGCTGTGGTCAATTTTTAATTTTTTTTTCTTTTGTTTATTTTGCATTATATTATTTATTTAACGTTTTTATCGATGTTCTAAGGGATTCTATATATAAAAAATAATTTTTTCTCTTCGGGAAAATTCAAATAATGCTTAAAAACTGGAAAAATTCCGGAAAAGTAGTCTGTTTAAATTATATTATTTTTCTAAACTTGTTTTACGATATTTTCACGACAGTTTAGCATGGCAAAGGTGTTCTATTTATAAATCCAATTGTCCTTCTTTGCAGAAGAACGCACAATGGATTAAAAAATTAAATAAAATAAATTGGCGGGAAAAAGGCTCAAATTTCAAGACCGCCTAACTCCCTTGAATATTAAGCTATAATTTTCAAACTCGGAATGGAAGTAGGCCTCTATGAACCAAACCATCCTACTTAAGTAAATAATTTTAGATAGATTAGGGAGGTCGCAGTCACCCCTCATGTCTTTTGTTTAACTAACGGGGAGAGGGTAATTAAAGCTATGTAGTAGCACGAACGTCGTATAAGCGTGGTCCAACGGCTAAGACCATGCGCTAGTGACTTACGATTGGAGCGTGGGGGACCGGGTTCGAACCTCGGCTGTGGTCAATTTTTAATTTTTTTTTCTTTTGTTTATTTTGCATTATATTATTTATTTAACGTGTTTATCGGTGTTTTAAGGGAATCTATATATAAAAAATATTTTTTTCTGTTCGGGAAAATTCAAATAATGCTTAAAAACTGGAAAAATCCCGGAAAAGTAGTTTGTTTAAATTATATTATTTTTCTAAACTTGTTTTACGAAATTTTCATGACAGTTTAGCATAGCAAAGGTGTTCTATGTATAAAACTAATTGTCTTTCTTTGCTGAAGAACGTACAATGGATTAAAAAATTAAATAAAATAAATTGGCGTGAAAAAGGCTCAAATTTCAAGATCGCCTAACTCCCTTGAATATTAAGCTATAATTTTCAAACTCGGAATGGAAGTAGGCCTCAAAGAACCAAACCACCCTACTTAAGTAAATATTTATAGATAGATTAGGGAGGTCGCAGTCACCCCTCATGTCTTTTGTTTAACTAACGGGGAGAGGGTAATTAAAGCTATGTAGTAGCACGAATTTCGTATAAGCGTGGTCCAACGGCTAAGTCCATGCGCTAGTGACTTACGATTGGAGCGCGGGGAACCGGGTTCGAACTTCGGCTGTGGCCAATTTTTAAATTTTTTTTCTTTTGTTTATTTTGCATTATATTATTTATTTAACGTGTTTATCGATGTTTTAAGGGATTCTATATATAAAAAATATTTTTTTCTGTTCGGTAAAATTCAAATAATGCTTAAAAACTGGAAAAAAACCCGGAAAAGTAGTTTGTTTAAATTATATTATTCTTCTGAACTTGTTTTACGATGTTTTCACGACAGTTTAGCATAGCAAAGGTGTTCTATGTATAAAACCAATTGTCTTTCTTTGCAGAAGAACGCACAATGGATTAAAAAATTAAATAAAATAAATTGGCGGGAAAAAGGTTCAAATTTCAAGACCGCCTAACTCCCTTGAATATTAAGCTATAATTTTCAAACTCGGAATGGAAGTAGGCCTCTATGAACCAAACCACCCTACTCAAGTAAATATTTATAGATAGATCAGGGAGGTCGCAGTCACCCCTCATGTCTTTTGTTTAACTAACGGGGAGAGGGTAATTAAAGCTATCTAGTAGCACGAATGTCGTATAAGCGTGGTCCAACGGCTAAGACCATGCGCTAGTGACTTACGATTGGAGCACGGGGGACCGGGTTCGAACCTCGGCTGTGGTCAATTTTTAATTTTTTTTCTTTTGTTTATTTTGCATTATATTATTTATTTAACGTTTTTATCGATGTTCTAAGGGATTCTATATATAAAAAATATTTTTTTCTCTTCGGGAAAATTCAAATAATGCTTAAAAACAGGAAAAATTCCGGAAAAGTAGTTTGTTTAAATTATATTATTTTTCTAAACTTGTTTTACGATATTTTCACGACAGTTTAGCATAGCAAAGGTGTTCTATGTATAAAACCAATTGTCCTTCTCTGCAGAAGAACGCACAATGGATTAAAAAATTAAATAAAATAAATTGGCGGGAAAAAGGCTCAAATTTCAAGACCGCCTAACTCCCTTGAATATTAAGCTATAATTTTCAAACTCGGAATGGAAGTAGGCCTCTATGAACCAAACCATCCCACTTAAGTAAATAATTTTAGATAGATTAGGGAGGTCGCAGTCACCCCTCATGTCTTTTGTTTAACTAACGGGGAGAGGGTAATTAAAGCTATGTAGTAGCACGAACGTCGTATAAGCGTGGTCCAACGGCTAAGACCATGCGCAAGTGACTTACGATTGGAGCGTGGGGGACCGGGTTCGAACCTCGGCTGTGGTCAATTTTTAATTTTTTTTTCTTTTGTTTATTTTGCATTATATTATTTATTTAACGTTTTTATCGATGTTCTAAGGGATTCTATATATAAAAAATATTTTTTTCTCTTCGGGAAAATTCAAATAATGCTTAAAAACTGGAAAAAATCCGGAAAAGTAGTTTGTTTAAATTATATTATTTTTCTAAACTTGTTTTACGATATTTTCACGGCAGTTTAGCATAGCAAAGGTGTTCTATGTATAAAACCAATTGTCCTTCTTTGCAGAAGAGCGCACAATGGATTAAAAAATTAAATAAAATAAATTGGCGGGAAAAATTCTCAAATTTCAAGACCGCCTAATTCCCTTGAATATTAAGCTATAATTTTCAAACTCGGAATGGAAGTAGGCCTCAAAGAACCAAACCACCCTACTTAAGTAAATATTTATAGATAGATTAGGGAGGTCGCAGTCACCCCTCATGTCTTTTGTTTAACTAACGGGGAGAGGGTAATTAAAGCTATGTAGTAGCACGAATTTCGTATAAGCGTGGTCCAACGGCTAAGTCCATGCGCTAGTGACTTACGATTGGAGCGCGGGGGACCGGGTTCGAACTTCGGCTGTGGCCAATTTTTAAATTTTTTTTCTTTTGTTTATTTTGCATTATATTATTTATTTAACATGTTTATCGATGTTTTAAGGGATTCTATATATAAAAAATATTTTTTTCTGTTCGGTAAAATTCAAATAATGCTTAAAAACTGGAAAAAAACCCGGAAAAGTAGTTTGTTTAAATTATATTATTCTTCTAAACTTGTTTTACGATGTTTTCACGACAGTTTAGCATAGCAAAGGTGTTCTATGTATAAAACCAATTGTCTTTCTTTGCAGAAGAACGCACAATGGATTAAAAAATTAAATAAAATAAATTGGCGGGAAAAAGGTTCAAATTTCAAGACCGCCTAACTCCCTTGAATATTAAGCTATAATTTTCACACTCGGAATGGAAGTAGGCCTCTATGAACCAAACCACCCTACTCAAGTAAATATTTATAGATAGATCAGGGAGGTCGCAGTCACCCCTCATGTCTTTTGTTTAACTAACTGGGAGAGGGTAATTAAAGCTATGTAGTAGCACGAACGTCGTATAAGCGTGGTCCAACGGCTAAGACCATGCGCTAGTGACTTACGATTGGAGCACGGGGGACCGGGTTCGAACCTCGGCTGTGGTCAATTTTTAATTTTTTTTCTTTTGTTTTATTTGCATTATATTATTTATTTAACGTGTTTATCGATGTTTTAAGGGATTCTATATATAAAAAATATTTTTTTCTGTTCGGTAAAATTCAAATAATGCTTAAAAACTGGAAAAAAACCCGGAAAAGTAGTTTGTTTAAATTATATTATTCTTCTAAACTTGTTTTACGATGTTTTCACGACAGTTTAGCATAGCAAAGGTGTTCTATGTATAAAACCAATTGTCTTTCTTTGCAGAAGAACGCACAATGGATTAAAAAATTAAATAAAATAAATTGGCGGGAAAAAGGTTCAAATTTCAAGACCGCCTAACTCCCTTGAATATTAAGCTATAATTTTCAAACTCGGAATGGAAGTAGGCCTCTATGAACCAAACCACCCTACTCAAGTAAATATTTATAGATAGATCAGGGAGGTCGCAGTCACCCCTCATGTCTTTTGTTTAACTAACGGGGAGAGGGTAATTAAAGCTATGTAGTAGCACGAATGTCGTATAAGCGTGGTCCAACGGCTAAGACCATGCGCTAGTGACTTACGATTGGAGCACGGGGGACCGGGTTCGAACCTCGGCTGTGGTCAATTTTTAATTTTTTTTTCTTTTGTTTATTTTGCATTATATTATTTATTTAACGTTTTTATCGATGTTCTAAGGGATTCTATATAGAAAAAATATTTTTTTCTCTTCGGGAAAATTCAAATAATGCTTAAAAACTGGAAAAATTCCGGAAAAGTAGTTTGTTTAAATTATATTATTTTTCTAAACTTGTTTTACGATATTTTCACGACAGTTTAGCATAGCAAAGGTGTTCTATGTATAAAACCAATTGTCCTTCTCTGCAGAAGAACGCACAATGGATTAAAAAATTAAATAAAATAAATTGGCGGGAAAAAGGCTCAAATTTCAAGACCGCCTAACTCCCTTGAATATTAAGCTATAATTTTCAAACTCGGAATGGAAGTAGGCCTCTATGAACCAAACCATCCCACTTAAGTAAATAATTTTAGATAGATTAGGGAGGTCGCAGTCACCCCTCATGTCTTTTGTTTAACTAACGGGGAGAGGGTAATTAAAGCTATGTAGTAGCACGAACGTCGTATAAGCGTTGTCCAACGGCTAAGACCATGCGCAAGTGACTTACGATTGGAGCGTGGGGGACCGGGTTCGAACCTCGGCTGTGGTCAATTTTTAATTTTTTTTCTTTTGTTTACTTTGCATTATATTATTTATTTAACGTTTTTATCGATGTTCTAAGGGATTCTATATATAAAAAATATTTTTTTTCTCCTTGGGAAAATTCAAATAATGCTTAAAAACTGGAAAAAATCCGGAAAAGTAGTTTGTTTAAATTATATTATTTTTCTAAACTTGTTTTACGATATTTTCACGGCAGTTTAGCATAGCAAAGGTGTTCTATGTATAAAACCAATTGTCCTTCTTTGCAGAAGAGCGCACAATGGATTAAAAAATTAAATAAAATAAATTGGCGGGAAAAATTCTCAAATTTCAAGACCGCCTAATTCCCTTGAATATTAAGCTATAATTTTCAAACTCAGACAAAAAGTAGGCCTCTATGAACCAAACCACCCTACTTAAGTAAATATTTATAGATAGATTAGGGAGGTCGCAGTCACCCCTCATGTCTTTTGTTTAACTAACGGGGAGAGGGTAATTAAAGCAATGTTGTAGCACGAACGTCGTATAAGCGTGGTCCAACGGCTAAGACCATGCGCTAGTGACTTACGATTGGAGCACGGGGGACCGGGTTCGAACCTCGGCTGTGGTCAATTTTTAATTTTTTTTTCTTTTGTTTATTTTGCATTATATTATTTATTTAACGTGTTTATCGATGTTTTAAGGGACTCTATATATAAAAAATTATTTTTTCTGTTCGGTAAAATTCAAATAATGCTTAAAAACTGGAAAAAAACCCGGAAAAGTAGTTTGTTTAAATTATATTATTCTTCTAAACTTGTTTTACGATGTTTTCACGACAGTTTAGCATAGCAAAGGTGTTCTATGTATAAAACCAACTGTCTTTCTTTGCAGAAGAACGCACAATGGATTAAAAAATTAAATAAAATAAATTGGCGGGAAAAAGGTTCAAATTTCAAGACCGCCTAACTCCCTTGAATATTAAGCTATAATTTTCAAACTCGGAATGGAAGTAGGCCTCTATGAACCAAACCATCCCACTTAAGTAAATAATTTTAGATAGATTAGGGAGGTCGCAGTCACCCCTCATGTCTTTTGTTTAACTAACGGGGAGAGGGTAATTAAAGCTATGTAGTAGCACGAACGTCGTATAAGCGTGGTCCAACGGCTAAGACCATGCGCAAGTGACTTACGATTGGAGCGTGGGGGACCGGGTTCGAACCTCGGCTGTGGTCAATTTTTAATTTTTTTTTCTTTTGTTTATTTTGCATTATATTATTTATTTAACGTTTTTATCGATGTTCTAAGGGATTCTATATATAAAAAATATTTTTTTCTCTTCGGGAAAATTCAAATAATGCTTAAAAACTGGAAAAAATCCGGAAAAGTAGTTTGTTTAAATTATATTATTTTTCTAAACTTGTTTTACGATATTTTCACGGCAGTTTAGCATAGCAAAGGTGTTCTATGTATAAAACCAATTGTCCTTCTTTGCAGAAGAGCGCACAATGGATTAAAAAATTAAATAAAATAAATTGGCGGGAAAAATTCTCAAATTTCAAGACCGCCTAATTCCCTTGAATATTAAGCTATAATTTTCAAACTCGGAATGGAAGTAGGCCTCAAAGAACCAAACCACCCTACTTAAGTAAATATTTATAGATAGATTAGGGAGGTCGCAGTCACCCCTCATGTCTTTTGTTTAACTAACGGGGAGAGGGTAATTAAAGCTATGTAGTAGCACGAATTTCGTATAAGCGTGGTCCAACGGCTAAGTCCATGCGCTAGTGACTTACGATTGGAGCGCGGGGGACCGGGTTCGAACTTCGGCTGTGGCCAATTTTTAAATTTTTTTTCTTTTGTTTATTTTGCATTATATTATTTATTTAACGTGTTTATCGATGTTTTAAGGGATTCTATATATAAAAAATATTTTTTTCTGTTCGGTAAAATTCAAATAATGCTTAAAAACTGGAAAAAAACCCGGAAAAGTAGTTTGTTTAAATTATATTATTCTTCTAAACTTGTTTTACGATGTTTTCACGACAGTTTAGCATAGCAAAGGTGTTCTATGTATAAAACCAATTGTCTTTCTTTGCAGAAGAACGCACAATGGATTAAAAAATTAAATAAAATAAATTGGCGGGAAAAAGGTTCAAATTTCAAGACCGCCTAACTCCCTTGAATATTAAGCTATAATTTTCAAACTCGGAATGGAAGTAGGCCTCTATGAACCAAACCACCCTACTCAAGTAAATATTTATAGATAGATCAGGGAGGTCGCAGTCACCCCTCATGTCTTTTGTTTAACTAACGGGGAGAGGGTAATTAAAGCTATGTAGTAGCACGAACGTCGTATAAGCGTGGTCCAACGGCTAAGACCATGCGCTAGTGACTTACGATTGGAGCACGGGGGACCGGGTTCGAACCTCGGCTGTGGTCAATTTTTAATTTTTTTTCTTTTGTTTTATTTGCATTATATTATTTATTTAACGTGTTTATCGATGTTTTAAGGGATTCTATATATAAAAAATATTTTTTTCTGTTCGGTAAAATTCAAATAATGCTTAAAAACTGGAAAAAAACCCGGAAAAGTAGTTTGTTTAAATTATATTATTCTTCTAAACTTGTTTTACGATGTTTTCACGACAGTTTAGCATAGCAAAGGTGTTCTATGTATAAAACCAATTGTCCTTCTTTGCAGAAGAGCGCACAATGGATTAAAAAATTAAATAAAATAAATTGGCGGGAAAAATTCTCAAATTTCAAGACCGCCTAATTCCCTTGAATATTAAGCTATAATTTTCAAACTCGGAATGGAAGTAGGCCTCAAAGAACCAAACCACCCTACTTAAGTAAATATTTATAGATAGATTAGGGAGGTCGCAGTCACCCCTCATGTCTTTTGTTTAACTAACGGGGAGAGGGTAATTAAAGCTATGTAGTAGCACGAATTTCGTATAAGCGTGGTCCAACGGATAAGTCCATGCGCTAGTGACTTACGATTGGAGCGCGGGGGACCGGGTTCGAACTTCGGCTGTGGCCAATTTTTAAATTTTTTTTCTTTTGTTTATTTTGCATTATATTATTTATTTAACGTGTTTATCGATGTTTTAAGGGATTCTATATATAAAAAATATTTTTTTCTGTTCGGTAAAATTCAAATAATGCTTAAAAACTGGAAAAAAACCCGGAAAAGTAGTTTGTTTAAATTATATTATTCTTCTAAACTTGTTTTACGATGTTTTCACGACAGTTTAGCATAGCAAAAGTGTTCTATGTATAAAACCAATTGTCTTTCTTTGCAGAAGAACGCACAATGGATTAAAAAATTAAATAAAATAAATTGGCGGGAAAAAGGTTCAAATTTCAAGACCGCCTAACTCCCTTGAATATTAAGCTATAATTTTCAAACTCGGAATGGAAGTAGGCCTCTATGAACCAAACCACCCTACTCAAGTAAATATTTATAGATAGATCAGGGAGGTCGCAGTCACCCCTCATGTCTTTTGTTTAACTAACGGGGAGAGGGTAATTAAAGCTATGTAGTAGCACGAACGTCGTATAAGCGTGGTCCAACGGCTAAGACAATGCGCTAGTGACTTACGATTGGAGCACGGGGGACCGGGTTCGAACCTCGGCTGTGGTCAATTTTTAATTTTTTTTCTTTTGTTTTATTTGCATTATATTATTTATTTAACGTGTTTATCGATGTTTTAAGGGATTCTATATATAAAAAATATTTTTTTCTGTTCGGTAAAATTCAAATAATGCTTAAAAACTGGAAAAAAGCCCGGAAAAGTAGTTTGTTTAAATTATATTATTCTTCTAAACTTGTTTTACGATGTTTTCACGACAGTTTAGCATAGCAAAGGTGTTCTATGTATAAAACCAATTGTCTTTCTTTGCAGAAGAACGCACAATGGATTAAAAAATTAAATAAAATAAATTGGCGGGAAAAAGGTTCAAATTTCAAGACCGCCTAACTCCCTTGAATATTAAGCTATAATTTTCAAACTCGGAATGGAAGTAGGCCTCTATGAACCAAACCACCCTACTCAAGTAAATATTTATAGATAGATCAGGGAGGTCGCAGTCACCCCTCATGTCTTTTGTTTAACTAACGGGGAGAGGGTAATTAAAGCTATGTAGTAGCACGAATGTCGTATAAGCGTGGTCCAACGGCTAAGACCATGCGCTAGTGACTTACGATTGGAGCACGGGGGACCGGGTTCGAACCTCGGCTGTGGTCAATTTTTAATTTTTTTTTCTTTTGTTTATTTTGCATTATATTATTTATTTAACGTTTTTATCGATGTTCTAAGGGATTCTATATAGAAAAAATATTTTTTTCTCTTCGGGAAAATTCAAATAATGCTTAAAAACTGGAAAAATTCCGGAAAAGTAGTTTGTTTAAATTATATTATTTTTCTAAACTTGTTTTACGATATTTTCACGACAGTTTAGCATAGCAAAGGTGTTCTATGTATAAAACCAATTGTCCTTCTCTGCAGAAGAACGCACAATGGATTAAAAAATTAAATAAAATAAATTGGCGGGAAAACGGCTCAAATTTCAAGACCGCCTAACTCCCTTGAATATTAAGCTATAATTTTCAAACTCGGAATGGAAGTAGGCCTCTATGAACCAAACCATCCCACTTAAGTAAATAATTTTAGATAGATTAGGGAGGTCGAAGTCACCCCTCATGTCTTTTGTTTAACTAACGGGGAGAGGGTAATTAAAGCTATGTAGTAGCACGAACGTCGTATAAGCGTGGTCCAACGGCTAAGACCATGCGCAAGTGACTTACGATTGGAGCGTGGGGGACCGGGTTCGAACCTCGGCTGTGGTCAATTTTTAATTTTTTTTTCTTTTGTTTATTTTGCATTATATTATTTATTTAACGTTTTTATCGATGTTCTAAGGGATTCTATATATAAAAAATATTTTTTTCTCTTCGGGAAAATTCAAATAATGCTTAAAAACTGAAAAAAATCCGGAAAAGTAGTTTGTTTAAATTATATTATTTTTCTAAACTTGTTTTACGATATTTTCACGACAGTTTAGCATAGCAAAGGTGTTCTATGTATAAAACCAATTGTCTTTCTTCGCAGAAGAACGCACAATGGATTAAAAAATTAAATAAATTAAATTGGCGGGAAAAAGGCTCAAATTTCAAGACCGCCTAACTCCCTTGAATATTAAGCTATAATTTTCAAACTCGGAATGGAAGTAGGCCTCTATGAACCAAACCACCCTACTTAAGTAAATATTTATAGATAGATTAGGGAGATCGCAGTCACCCCTCATGTCTTTTGTTTAACTAACGGGGAGAGGGTAATTAAAGCTATGTAGTAGCACGAACGTCGTATAAGCGTGGTCCAACGGCTAAGACCATGCGCTAGTGACTTATGATTGGAGCGTGGGGAGCGGGTTCGAACCTCGGCTGTGGTCAATTTTTAAATTTTTTTCTTCTTTTGTTTATTTTGCATTATGTTATTTATTTAACGTGTTTATCGATGTTTTAAGGGTTTCTATAAATAAAAAATATTTTTTTCTGTTCTGTAAAATTCAAATAATGCTTAAAAACTGCAAAAAACCCGGAAAAGTAGTTTGTTTAAATTATATTATTTTTC
Source organism: Parasteatoda tepidariorum (assembly GCF_982258835.1). Lineage (NCBI taxonomy): Eukaryota > Metazoa > Arthropoda > Arachnida > Araneae > Theridiidae > Parasteatoda > Parasteatoda tepidariorum. Next base: position 14,266,090 of record NC_141761.1, on the reverse strand, counting down.
TAAACTCGTTTTACGATATTTTCACGACAGTTTAGCATAGCAAAGGTGTTCTATGTATAAAACCAATTGTCTTTCTTTGCAGAAGAACGCACAATGGATTAAAAAATTAAATAAAATAAATTGGTGGGAAAAAGGCTCAAATTTCAAGACCGCCTAACTCCCTTGAATATTAAGCTATAATTTTCAAACTCGGAATGGAAGTAGGCCTCTATGAACCAAACCACCCTACTTAAGTAAATATTTATAGATAGATTAGGGAGGTCGCAGTCACCCCTCATGTCTTTTGTTTAACTAACGGGGAGAGGGTAATTAAAGCTCCTCAGTAGCACGAACGTCGTATAAGCGTGGTCCAACGGCTACGACCATGCGCTAGTGACTTACGATTGGAGCGTGGGAGACCGGGTTCGAACCTCGGCTGTCGTAAATTTTAAAAAAATTTTTCTTCTTTTGTTTATTTTGCATTATATTATTTATTTAACGTGTTTATCGATGTTTTAAGGGATTCTATGTATAAAAAATATTTTTTTCTGTTTGGGAAAATTCAAATAATGCTTAAAAACTGGAAAAAGCCCGGAAAAGTAATTTGTTTAAATTATATTATTTTTCTAAACTTGTTTTACGATATTTTCACGACAGTTTAGCATAGCAAAAGTTTTCTATGTATAAAACCAATTGTCTTTCTTTGCAGAAGAACGCACAATGGATTAAAAAATTAAATGAAATAAATTGGCGGGGAAAAGGCTCAAATTTCAAAACCGCCTAACTCCCTTGAATATTAAGCTATAATTTTCAAACTCGGAATGGAAGTAGGCCTCTATGAACCAAACCACCCTACTTAAGTAAATATTTATAGATAGATTAGGGAGGTCGCAGTCACCCCTCATGTCTTTTGTTTAACTAACGGGGAGAGGGTAATTAAAGCTCCTCAGTAGCACGAACGTCGTATAAGCGTGGTCCAACGGCTACGACCATGCGCTAGTGACTTACGATTGGAGCGTGGGAGACCGGGTTCGAACCTCGGCTGTCGTAAATTTTAAAAAAATTTTTCTTCTTTTGTTTATTTTGCATTATATTATTTATTTAACGTGTTTATCGATGTTTTAAGGGATTCTATGTATAAAAAATATTTTTTTCTGTTTGGGAAAATTCAAATAATGCTTAAAAACTGGAAAAAGCCCGGAAAAGTAATTTGTTTAAATTATATTATTTTTCTAAACTTGTTTTACGATATTTTCACGACAGTTTAGCATAGCAAAAGTTTTCTATGTATAAAACCAATTGTCTTTCTTTGCAGAAGAACGCACAATGGATTAAAAAATTAAATGAAATAAATTGGCGGGGAAAAGGCTCAAATTTCAAAACCGCCTAACTCCCTTGAATATTAAGCTATAATTTTCAAACTCGGAATGGAAGTAGGCCTCTATGAACCAAACCACCCTACTTAAGTAAATATTTATAGATAGATTAGGGAGGTCGCAGTCACCCCTCATGTCTTTTTTTTAACTAACGGGGAGAGGGTAATTAAAGCTATGTAGTAGCACGAACGTCGTATAAGCGTGGTCCAACGGCTAAGACCAGGCGCTAGTGACTTACGATTGGAGCGTGGGGGACCGGGTTCGAGCCTCGGCTGTGGTCAATTTTTAAATTTTTTTTTCTTTTGTTTATTTTGCATTATATCATTTGTTTAACGTGTTTATCGATGTTTTAAGGGATTCTATATATAAAAAATATTTTTTTCTGTTCGGGAATATTCAAATAATGCTTAAAAACTGGAAAAAACCCGGAAAAGTAGTTTGTTTAAATTATATTATTCTTCTAAACTTGTTTTACGATATTTTCACGACAGTTTAGCATAGCAAATGTGTTCTATGTATAAAACCAATTGTCTTTCTTTGCAGAAGAACGCACAATGGATTAAAAAATTATTTAAAACGTAATAATTTACGTCATTTTCTTTAATCTTTAGGTCAGCGAAATCTCTCTACTATATTCCAAACCACCTTATTTCGATAGGGCTGTCAAAAAGCACGCGAACCTATGATCCCAACCAGTGTCATGGAAACATCTAACCCCCTCTCCAAAAGGTCCAAACTGTGATGGCAAGTCTGAAGAACTTTTAAATACATATTTTCGCTGCCTCTTTTAGTACTTTTCTATACCCAAGTGTTTTGTTTTAGCCTTTCCCTCTAAAAGATTTCATTTACCAGGTTACGCTTCAAATCTCTGTCTCCCATTCGCGAATTTTTCCTAAACAGTGAGAATGTCCCTTGAGGTTAAACAACGGGTGAGCCAGTTGCTTTAGGTCAGGCTGATCATGTAATTTAAAATTAAAGAACTCATGTAACAGAAATAGAAGGTCAGAAACGTCCTAATCAAAACAAATAGTATACAAATTTGGCAAAAAATTTAATTTTTTTTTTTTTCAATAAGCTTCGAGAATTGAGATTAAAATGTTCTATTTTTAAAAGACTAAGAAGAATGGACCTCATTTAAGAACTCCTTAGACTGCACCAAAACTATTGCTGATCAGTTATGAGATTTATCTATTTATATCATGATAACATCATATGCAGGTTTGAGTTTTTGTATTTTGAAATAAAAACAGTTAATTTTAGAAGTAAATCATCTTTATAAATAAAACAACAAAAACAATTAAATTACTAAAATCAACTCTTAAATATATAACATTTATGTATAGTTTTTATGTTTTGTAAATGTATTTGATTTTAACGAATCTTTCTCAAGGTCAAAGGAAAGGAAAAAGACCCTTAATACTTTTTATATTTTCTTTTTAATATAGGATGCAAGGGAAGACAATATTTGTTCAATATATGTCAACAAATAGTTCACAGCCAGTAGTACACAAATATTTATTTCAAAATTTTTAAGAAATTTATTTATAATTTTTAAAATAAATGTTTATTTTACTTTATCTATTTACCTATATTTTTCTTATTTCAAAATTTTTTTTTTGAGTGTTTAAATTAGTATATTTTTATAAAAAATACTCAGAACTTTGAAAATTTTTTTAAAAGTTTTTAAATATTTTTCATAAAACTTTTTTTCAACTTTTTAGTACTTATTAGTTATTTCTTAGTGTGATCTATAATGTCATTTCATTTTTAATATATAACTGTGTTTGTTTCAGTTTTTTTCCCTTTTAATATTATGAAATGAAAAAAAGGTATTGTAGCTTTTTTTTATTATATGTATTTGACGCAATTTTTCGCAACTTTAATTTGTCTCATATGACAGGGAAAACTGTTCTTTTCTGATAAATTAGATATAGAATTTTTCTTAAATTTATTTTTCTATTTCGATCCTTATGAAACATACACTTAATTGTAAAACTTATACTTAACATTTTAATTTTATTTATTTACTTTTAGTTTTTCTTTTCTTGATATTTATAATGCATATCATTATTATTAAAAAGATTTTATTTTTCATATATTATGCACACACAAAGCCACCAGAACATCATAGTGGCCCCACTCTCTTTCTTTTTGTTATCCAGCACAAAACTTGTTGAGAATAACCAAGAAAACCTTTCAGGGGCCTCAAACTAAATAGCACATTTAAATTCAGTGCCACATAATGTAATTGATATTAAGATTTTACGCTACACACAGTGCCATGTCCTTATTAGTGTGTGAAAAATTAATCATTAGATCTGAAGTTATTCAGTTTTTTATTTGTTTTTTGTAAATGTTTTTCTTATTTGCAATTGCCTAAAAAACTGCATTATATTTTCTGAGACTACTAGCTTTCAGGAATTAGGTATTAAGTCTTTTTTTTTTCTTATCTAAGTGCATTAATGTGTGGATCCATGCACACATTTTATACAACTCCCAACACTGTTTCTTCTAGATTAGCAATTTTGTAGTATGAGTGATGAATAAAAATGTCATGATGAATAAAAGCGAAAGAAATCACAATTATTTGCTAAAAATTATAGTTTGTATTTTAAAAAGTAAAATAAAAATCACCTAAAATTTCCTAGAGTTAAAAAATTTATTGTAAGACATCCCACAAAGTCAAATTGTTTTTTTTTTTACTTTAAAGTTCATTAATATTTTTAATCATTAAATTGTTTCATTAATAACTGTTTTAATAATATGCCAATTTGTTCTAAGTTAAAACTTGCCAGCCATTTTTCAATAATAAAAAAAATTAATTTTAAAGTGTGTCATCAATAATTTCTACAGGAATTTGTAACTAACTTCCTAGAAAATTTTTACGAATATCTTTACGAAATCTTATGTTCCAATTTTGTTTTATAGTATTTGTGGCAATGATACTTTTTTATGCTAATATGCTTGATTTGATACTATATCAATATTCTCAAACCAATTAATATTGCACCTTAGTATGTGAAAATCTGTTCACCAGATTACACAATTATTCACAGTCTTCTTTTTGTGCATTCTCCATAGTCTTTATGCTAATATATTCTTTTACTGAATTGTTATTAAATTGTTAGTATGAATTTTTTACAGACTTATTCTGAAGCTTTGTGTGATTTTTGGAAAACTTTGTTTAAGCTAAATGAAAGAAGAAAAGAAAACAACATAATTGTTCATTCTAATCCAGTTATCAAAGGTATTAATTCCCTTATTATTTTAAATATTATAACGGGAGAGTAGGGGGGAAACTGGGTACCTTGACTGTGTCAAAATTAATTTTGTTTTTCAGTGGGCAAACTCTGAATTACACGTCACTTGTCAAATAGATGCACCTATCATATTGTTGGTGATTAATTCAATGCATCTGTATAGATAAACTTGTTTTTCTGTATCAACTTTAATGTTCTTTTGTTTTTAAATCTAGCGTTATTACAATTATTTTTAGTACAGCTTAATAAACGTAATTACTAACAATTCATAACAAACAATAAGGTTCATTAGTATCACTCTTCAGTAGAACCTTTACTCTTGGGGGTTAGACAGGGTAACACCCAATCTTTCCCTAGGCTGAGACCATGAAAGCTAGAAAACATTGAAGGAAGAAAATAACTGCATTCAAGATTGAACAAAAGTTTCATGGAACAAAGTTTATTGCTTCTATTTTCATATTTTGTGTAGTTTTTGAAGACAGCAGAATTGTAGTTTATGCTTTGATATAAAAAATTCTCTGCAATTTTCTTTTAAAAAAATGCTATAGTTTTCGTAATGAATTTTGGTCAGACCCCTAGATGTTTTGTCCCCCTCCCTTGAGTACAGTCTTGACTACATCACATGTAAATTGCCTGCATAATTTCAGTAAATTTCCTTATAAAATGGAAATGTCTGCTACTTTTTCATTGAAATTCTAGCTTTTCTAAATTTCCCATAGAGTTAGCATTTATTCCTGGTCTTATTAATGGGGTGATTTGACTTTTTCTAGAAAAAAATAATTTATAACAAAAGTTATATATGTGTGACTTTTCATGACTGTTGTCTTGTACAAAACTAAACAAGGGATATCTGACAGCTTCTATGTTGAGCAGATCAACTCCAACACCCTTTAAATCTTAGCTAAACGATCTTTCCCCACTTTTCCTTACATCTGAGAATGAAAGACTATGATGTTGAACTAAATTTATGTATTATCTTTTTAATTATTCTTTTTTTTAATAAACTTTTATAATTTAATAATATATCACTGCCATGTATATTTTTTCCATAAAATTTTAATTCTCTATTTTGGTTGTGTTTTGTGGATAAATTTACAAATTAAGTCATTGAAATGTAACATCACAAAATTACTTATGTATGATCTTTTGTGATGACTACTTGTTGTCATTCTATAATCTGGTCACTATAAAGCAAAGATGGCAAACCTACGACACTCGTGGCACTAGGTTTTCAGATGTAATGGTGGTACACAACAAGTATACTATAAATTACTTTATTTGCTTACATTTACTGCAAAACGTTTTTAAAAAATCTCTAAGACTGACAACAAAGGTAGATTCAGAAACGAGCATTATTGTGTGCATAAGTTAATATGCATTTATTTTATGATCTTTTGTCTATTTTAACTAGAATTCTTAAAATTTATATCTGAATGTGCTTTAAAAAATCACAAGTTCTCTGAGTTGTTACAGGAAATAGAATCTCAATAGGACAAACTTTTTACGTTGTATACAGTTTCTTCTCAAATTTGAGGAACTTTTAGATGAAATTTGATTTTTCATACCAAAAAAAGAATTTACTTAATTTATGGGTTCAATTTAACTGTGTGATTTCATGTTTTTTTTACATTTGCAGCACTATCAACAGATTTAAATTAGAAATTGAGAAGAAAAGTTTAAACTGAAAATATGTTGTTTGAGATCCCTGAAGTGCAAACTTGATATATATTCCTGAAAAGAATAGCGAGTTTCGCTGATTTATCTTCTAAAGGCAGAAAAATATTTTTAAGAGCTGTTTGGATATTACAAAATTCTGATGAAATATTATCAAAGCTATTTTCTATTTTCTCTATTTTGTAAATTTTAGAAAACATAACAGTTTTGCTTTAAGATCTCCCTTTGCTAAAATGAATGATCATAAAATGTCACTTTTTTTAGTGGTTTGATATTTCGGAAAGGAAACTGACAGAATAGTCTTGGTAAAGCATTAGAAGAACTTGAGAATGCAGATTTGAGGAATTGAACACAAAAAATAGGGTAATTTAATCCTTAGAAAATTGAACATTTTCATACTTGTTTTTAATGTGATATTATATATTTATTTATAATGTAATATAAATGCATTTTGAAATGTAATAAGTGCATTAAGTTCTTAAATTGAATTGAACAGAATTTTTTTAGAAACTGGAAGAAAATAAAGGCAGATTAAAATAATATTTTCAGTTGTATTGATGAGTAGTATATGGGGGGGGGGGGGCTACAGGACACTTTGCCCCTTCCTCATTTACTACTATTAATTTCCTATTTTTATATTAAGAAAACTTAAAATATACCTATATTTTGCATTTTTATATGAAATATTAAACAAAATCAGCATATTTAAAAATTCTTATTTTTTATATTAATAATTTTTATTTTATTAATAATCCTGTATTTTATATGACTTTAGTAATCAAAATTCTTATTTTTATAGTAATAATCCCTCATTTTTTTATGACTTTTGTAATAATCCCTTATTAATAAAATTTAAAATATCGTTTTTTATTTTACATGCAAATCATAATCGTAATATTTATTTTTACCTTTAAAATCAAAAATATATTTTCCACTATTAATTTTTCTTATAGCTTTATCAGATAATTCCCCTTGACATTTCGAGAGATAAAAATCTTTCTCATCATTGTCTACTTCTAATCTAGCTACAATAGAGTCACCGTATTTTGTATTTATTTTTCTCAGCGATATTAAATTATATTTACCTATCTCGAGTTCATTTAATTTGTATGTTTCAGGAAATCGTTTGAGGTCATTGAATTCTTCCATTTATTTAGAAACATTTTTTGCAATATAATTTCTGTAATACATACACTTGTATGACGAACATCCAGGTCCTAAAATTTTAGTACATTTAGGTACATCAATGTCAATAGATGGTATATTCAATTCATCTAATATCTCTTTTTCTAAAATACCTCCTTTATAAGCAAATGTACCACCATATAGTTGATATAGGTTATTTATATAATTTTTTACGTCTTGATGATTTATCCATAAACTATTCTTATTTCTATTAAATCTTAATCCGTGTACTTCTGAAGTGCATTTACGTACAATCTTCAATTCTTGATCATTCAATTCACAATTGGGTGTAAATACGCCAATATATTCACCGATTGGTAAATTTAAATGAACCCATCCTATCTCTCTTACAATCTTACGATTGGGAAAAATAAATCCCTGAATGTTTAGGATGACTGTAATCTTATCCATTTATTAAGAAACATTTTTTAAAAGCCAAAAGGCACAGTATCATAATTATCTAAAAGTCTACGTTTATCGTATCCAAAGGTATAACGTTTATTTGTTTTAATACTTGAAATATTTCTATTTTTTTCGATTTTAAACTGATTGATTTCTACATCTAAACAATCTGTTTCACCTGTTATTATTTTAGTCCTATTATCAAAGTCTAATATGGTTTCACTCTGATAAGACATTTTAAATTCTTTTACTTTTCCATGTACAGATTTATCATTTAACTTATACCCATAATCTTTAAAGGCTCCAGCTATCCAAGATGTAATATATTTATCATTTCCCAATTCATCAGTCCATTCTCCTAACATGCATCCCGTTTCAATTTTATTGGTACCGTCGTCTATATATACTACACTATCTGTATCATAATAAAGTACTTTATCTCCTAATTTATCTAACATTTCATATAATCTAATTCTGGCAGAACTAGTTGTAAAAGCAGCTATATATACATTAGTATTGAAGTTATTTTTTTCAAATTTATCTTTCATTTTATAACTCATTTCCACACAATCGTTGTTTAAAAAATTCATATTCAAATCCTTAATAGTATCATTTAGAATAATTCTATAAAAATCTTCAATTTCCATCACATATTCAGTTTGCTTCATATTATTTCTTTGGCCAAACTTAACCCATAAAGAATTTAAACATATTTTAGCTATGAATCTCAAACCTGGATTTTCTTCAATTTTATCTAATTTAATATTTAATTTTTCCTTAACTACTTTTCTATACTCTTCTTCATTTTTGAAATTATTTTTCCACTTATCACAAGTTTCTAATTTTATTTTTAAAAACATCTTGACATATTTTCTAAATAGTTTATTCGATTTATTTTTGAAATTCCACACTTCATAAATATTCAATATTTTATATCCTTTTTTAACAGCTAATCTGATCTCATCGGTAGCCCAAGTTCCAATAATGCATCAATCACAATCATCGTGTTTACATTCCGAATTTCTTATTTCATGACACATTTCGCATTTCTTCTTTTCTAAAGTTGTTTTGAAATGATTGCATTTTATTGTTTCAGAGAAAATTCTGCATAGTGAAAATATTAATTTTTCTGCTTTATAAGGTAATACTGGATGATATAATTTTCTGGGTGGAAGTACTTTACATTTTATCAATCCATACCAATTTTCATTGTATTTTTTAGGATTAAATACTTTGATAGGATGACCTTTTGGATAGTTATCAAAATAATTTTCAGTAGGATATAAAGAACATACGTCAATATATCTGCCTTTTTCATTACTTTTCATTTCATATTTTAATTTGGTAGGTTCACATCTTCCACCATAAAAAGCATCTCTAGGATTTAAAGGTTCTATAAAATCTCTCTTCCATTCCTTTTTCATGTATTGTTTCATATCCTTATTATTATCAAAATCACACTCCCAGATATTTACCAATTCATAACCTGCTTTAATTATTTTTTTATTGATCTTCTTAGTTTGTTTATATAAATCTTCCATAAGCATTTGATTAACAGTGTTTACTTGTGTTCTAGTAGAACATTTGTTACATCCATGCCAGAAACATCCATTAAATTGAAATACTGTATTTTTATAAAATCCATCTACCTTATAATATTTTTCACCTAATTGGAATTTTTTCTCTCCTCCATTCAAAGCATGACGTATATTAATATTTTCCTTTTTTGATATGTAATCTAACCAAGCTATTGATTTTTTACTGTACTGATCTTTTTGAATGACATTTTCATCAATAGCTATTGTATTTTCTTTCAAGAATTTATCTCTGTAAATGGCCATACATAGACCAGCTAAAGTTACATATTTAAACGGATCTACATTCACAGCTTCTAAGAATAATCTTCTTAATTCTAAACAACCTTTTCTTAAAATATCTATATCAGATCTGCAGTATTTTATAAATTCCTTTTGGAAATCAAAGGTTTCATGTTTAATGGAATCATACCATTTATCAAATTTTTTCCTGTCTTCATCAATCATATAATTATATCCATAGTAATATTTATCTGGATATTTACCAATATAATTTTGATTCTTTTGTTTGTTGAATAAATGAGGAAAATAACCCTTGGCCAGTTCGTTTAAATTGAATGTTTTTGGAAATTTCTTGAGTGCACACATTGTAAAATTAATAGAATCAATAAACCTTATATTATACTCATCAGCTTTCATATATGCTAACTTATTTCCTTGATAAATTGTGGATATTTTTATATGTTTTTTAAAACAATACTTAGCTAAAAATTGAAAATCAAATCCTTTTCCATAATGAGCTATAACTGTATATCCAATTCGTTCCTCTCTAAATAACCATTCACAAAAATCGTTTTCATTTTTAAATTCTGTTTCGTTTCCATGAAAATCATGACATATAACTAGATTCACTTCATGAATTCCTGTATCTTGCTTGGTTTCAACATAAAAAAATAAGTATTTTTCTGTATAATCCGATTTACATAGCGTACACCATTGTTTTTTAATACATTTATTTTTTGCACAATTATCTTTACATACACCTCCTTTACTTTTTTCATGAAACACTCATGACCTTTAGTGACCCACTCCCAACAATTATTATAACGATATTCACCACATATATGTTTACCAGGGTCTCTTTCAAATCTTTTAATATTTCTTTTACATTTTAAACATTTCCATAAAACTTTACAAACACTAGGTTTCTTTGGAAATTCTTTTTTATGATTATCAAAACAATCTTCTCCTTTAAATTTACGGTTACATTTTTTACAAAATATTTCCTCTCCTTCACAATCAGATTCTTTAACAAAACACCTATCACATTTTAAAGGGCATTTATGTTGATCTGAACGTTTATAGCCCACTTTACAATAATTACAATACTTATTCTTACCTAAAAATCCTGTCATTGATGTAATGACATTGAAATGATTTCTATTCTTATATATAAAAAAAATACATGTTGATTTATAATCACCATTATATATAATTTCATTACCATTTTCTCTGCAAACTATATTGATCTGAATGTCTAGAAAATTTTCAAATATTTTAACTTCTTCTAAACTGCACACTTCTAAAGGAATTTTGCATATATCATGTAATTTTATAGCTAATGTTTTTTGTAAAACACACCCTTTTTTAATATAAATTATATCATTGCTTGATAATTTTTCAGTACATAATTTATCACTTAACAGTTCAGGATTTTGGATAGCTAAAACTGTTACAATTGATCTAGCCAAACATATATTATCATAATTTTTTATTTGACAAATGCTTTTCTTTTTTGCTGGATCTGTTTCAGAACACATTTTTAAAGCCTTGTGTCTACCACTGTGAGGTAATTCGATGACATTAAAATCAAATATACACTCTGTTATATCAAGTTCTTTATATTCAATTTGGTTGAATAATTTATCAATGTATTCATTAAAAGCAGTTTTAGTTGACATCATTTTATCATGAAAAGGTACATTTAATTTGGGATTATGTATAATTACATCTACTTTTCCTATAATATTTCCAATAGCCCTTTTAAATATATTTCTTAAAATATTATAGTATTGTTCAGGTAAAATTTTAGATCCTACCACTCTATATTGTTTTCTATAAACTTCATATTTTTTAATATATTGACCTCTGAATTCAATAATTTTATAATCTGGTTTAAAGAAATTGTTAAGATTTACCTCTACTTTTACCTTATCTTTTATTTTTTGAGGCCTATACAAAGCATTTAAATTAGTTTCAGTTAAAATATTTTTTTCTGCTTTCGGTATAAATTTACCATCTTTATATTTTAAATTATAAGAATCAAAAACTTTTTTTAATTCATTTCTTTGCTTAGGATATTTATTAAATAGTTTAAGTTTTGCTTTCCATATAATAAGAAGCATCTAATCCTAAATAATCTGATAAAACAGATTTATAATTTCCTGTACTTTTGATATATGAAACTGTTGATTCAATGATATTTGATTTTAATCTCTTATCAGTCAGGACAGGAATTTTAAGTTTAGTTATCAATTCTCTTAGTTTTTTAATACTGAAAGTTGAGAGTACATTACTCAAGTGTTTGAACTCCTTTGCCATGTTACTCATTTATAAGGAAGAAAATTTATAAATGCTTATTATCCAATTCTTTCATACGTTTTATATGAAAATTACTTTTAAAATGCCGTTCTTTATGTGAATAAGTATAATTTTCTCCACATTTGCATTCATAATATGTATATTTTCTTTTGAGATCACAATTTATACATCTTTTAAATAAATATTTTTTAAATTTGTAAAATTCGTCAGCTGATTTCAAAGTCTTACAATCACAACAAAATTTCTCTTCCATTTATTAGAAAACGTTTTTTTAAATATTTTCTGCAGTTAAATCTCATAGTCTTTAAAAAACGAATTCCAAATTTCATCATAAATGTTTTGATTTTTAGGACTACGTAACTTAATATTGTTAGAAATATTATAATATTCACATGTCTTTTTCATAAAATATTTATAATTTAAACTCTTTTTAAAATACATATAATCTAAAAATTTTAAAAACATTTCATCTGCTTCAACTGTAAAAACCAAGTTCAATTTTCTTTTTAACTTTTAAAAAAAACTAATTCTAGATGTGTATCTCTGTTTTAAAAAAATATCAAAATCATTTGAATCATAATAATATTTTTCTTCTTCCTTATCAAATGTAATTTTTAAATTTGAAAGGCTATTCCTTTTAATCTGATTAAATATTTCTCAATAATGACTTTCCATTTATTTACATAATAATAATTAAAACATTTTGAAACTTATCAGAGTGATGAAAATCGAAGAAACTTTTTTCATGCCACTTTGCGGTAAAAATTGACCGCTTCGTGGGATTCTGACCGGAGAGTGGTGTGATTTTTTTATCTGATAATAATCTTCTTTATAAGCCACGTTGCTGAAAACATCTTTAGTTACGAAAAAAAAATGGCAGGTCAAAGTTATGCCTCCAATGTCCATGCTCCTTCATCGTCAGAATTTATAAAAATTATGCAGGATATTCTTACTGAAACTACTGGTTCTTCTTTAAAAGATATTTGTTAGGAGAAAGATAAATTTTATTATTTGGTGATTTTAAAAATACTGGATAGAGTATTTAAATAAACAAAAACTGGTAAAATTTTATATTAATAATTGAAAAAATAACATATGAAATTAGAGATTATAAATGGATATAGATAATAAGATTAATTTATAAAAATGTTTTGTAATAAAATGACTTCTTTAAAAGATATTTGTTATGAGCAAATTAAAGATAGTTATTATTATGGATTGTTTGGAGATTTTAAATTAATAATAGATAAAAATACTGGATATTTCAATGCTTCTAAGCTATGTAAATCAGGAGGTAAAAGATTTAAAAAGTGGTTAGAAAATAAAGAATCTAAAGAGTTAATTTTATATTTAGCTAAAATCCTAGAAGGCCCGAATTCGGGCCCTCTAGAAAATTCATTATTTTATGAAATTAAAGGTAGAAATGCAACTGAATTAAAATATAATGGGACTTATGTTTCTAAGGATTTAATTACAAATATAGCTTGTTGGATTTCACCTGAATTTTCTAAAAAAGTAAACGATGTTGTAATTAATTATTATGCTAATGAATTTAATGAAAAATATAAAAATGATAATGATAAACTTCAAAAGAAATTAGATATAATAAAAATTAAAATGAATGACTTAAAAATAAAAATGAAAAATATAAAGAAGACGTAGCACATAAAACATCTCAACCTAGAAAATTAAACATGTTTACAATAATAGAAAATAATAAAAATGATTCTGATTATCATTATTATGTTATTAGATGTCAAAGAGGTTTATATAATAAAACTATACGAGATTTAAAATTTAGATATCCTAATTTAAAAATAGCTCATGAAATTCAATATAATCCGAATGCTATTAATTTATTTAACAGAGTAAAAGAAAATATTTCTTATATAGAAACTAAATTTAATCATTTAAAATTAAAAGATTATGATATGGAGAGATTTAAAAATGATATAAACAAATTAATTCCGAAATTAGATTAGACGATCAACTTAGTTCTTCCAACTTAGACTATATCACTTTTATTTATCCAACTATTTGACTAACTCTTTATTACCTTTCTTTCTTATTATTTTTTCAATTTTAAATATTTCTTCAGTATATTTAACCAATTCTTTTTCATAATAAGTTCCTTTTATTTCTTTTCCATTTAAATCTTTCCCTCTGTAAGTTATAGGATCTGTTTTCAAAGCTACAGATATTATAAAAATTTCTTCTGTAAATGTAGGGTGATAAGCTCTCGATAACCTCTCTTCCATTTTTAGAAGTTACTTCATGAGCATCTTTAGTATTTGTAAAATTTTTACATTTTAGACAATATATAGCTCCCATACCGAATGTTCTTTTAGCTTTGATAATAGATTTAACAATTCCTCTTTCTATTCTTTCACAAATGGTAGGATTTGGAATTGCATCTAACTCATTTATCATATTTGTATCACATACTTCATTTCTGGTTTTTGTATCTTTGTTTTTTAAATAACAAACATCGTGTCTGTATGCAGCTTCATCTACTTTATTTATAGGTTTTGACCATTCTTTATATGTTAAATCATCATTCAATCTCTTTTTTCCTCGTAGTAATTGGGTTCCAGGACCTGTAAAATTATGACCTGGTAAATGCATTTCAAAGGGTAAATTGTTAATAGCTTTATTAATTACACCCTTTCCTGTTTTACACTTGCAACTCTTTTTATTACACATTTATTTAGATGTAAATATTATTTGTTGACATACTTGTAACCATTTAATTGAGACTTCTTTATACATCTTTCTATAGGAAAATATTGTAAATTTTGAATATATTCAACTTCCCTCATATATACTTCTTGTTCAGTCATATTGTTTGATTTCAACAAATTTAATAGTTGTTTATAGAACTTAAAGGCTTGTTTATATTCACTTTTTTTAGCTGAAATTTTCAAAGATCTATCTATTATTTCAAGTACACCAGCTGTTAAACTCAAGGCTGATAAGGGTAGAAAAACGAAACTTATTAAGCCAGAAGCACTAAATAAGAACTTTCCTACTGATAACGATAAACTCAATTCATTCATCAATTGATAAGATTTCCTGTATATATAAATTCTTTTTTCAAGATATTCTTCCATTTATATAGGATGAAAGGTTTCATCTCGATATCTCATTTCAGGATTCACTAAATCCAACATTAAAAATCATATGGTTTTACGATGTACTTTCTATACATTTTATTAAATTCTTCTTTAGTTAATCGACCATCTATTTCTCTTATTATTTGTCGAATTTCTTTTTGTTTCATCTCAAAAGGTATAAAGTAGTCACTATTACTTCTTATTGTTATAGGTATTTTATAATAATACTGACTTAAATAAATAATAGAAGCATTTTTCTTTCTTCCTCAAATAAAAAATTCTTCAATAGAATGTTGATCTTTTTCACAGATACAATCATCAAATACAACTAAATTCATATAGGAAGGATCCAAGTCATCAACAGTAATAAAATCCTCTAGTTTGAAGGAAAACAAAACTTGATCTTTTTTAAATTTCTTATATTCTTTCAAAACTTCTTTTTTATTCTTTAAGCCTTTACATTTTTGAATATCTTCTAATTCTACATCGTCAAATTGAGTATATTTTTCTTGTAATTTTACGTATTTAGATTCACATATATCTTTTGCACACACGTAAAGTCTGTCAAAGTGTAAATAGTCATATATTAAATTAACTAATAAATTTGATTTTCCGCACTTCGAGGGACCATTTATAATTAATCTAAAAGTATGAATAGGTAGTAAAGGATGTTGATTTGGATCTTGAAATTCATTAGGTTCATTATAATCTCTTATTATAATTTTAGGATACATTTATTTCCTATAAAATTTTACTGCGAGTAGAAAATAATCTACTGCGAGTAAAAACTATTATTAAAATAAAAATTTCTTTAATATATTATTTTTTTAAATAATTTATTCTTTTAATGGTTCATATAGCGATACTCGTGTATTATGACAAATTTCAGCAAGAAGTATACAAACTATCCTTTCTTTGTTTGAATTATAAAATTCTTCTGGTAGTATATTGTTTTTATTTTTTATTAAGAGACAGAAATCTATTTTAGAAACAAATTCTATTACAAAATCTTTATCAATATCTTGATATTGTATAATATAATCCCAATTTACATAATCTTGAAATCTTCTTATAAGGTTCATTGATAATTTTTGATATCTAGATGCAACATTCATATTTAAACTTTCATAATACTTTTCTATAAATTTTAAATCCAATCATTGGAATCTTGATATTTCATACCAAGTCACTTTATCTAAATGTCTCTCAATAAAACAGATAGATAAGGTTTGATATCTACATATTTTTTCCCAATCTACATCAGAGGCATGTTTTTCAATAAAAGGTTCATTGAGTTTTTGATATTGAGAAATAATATACCAATCATCTGGTTGTGCATGCTGTTCTATTAACCTTTCAGACAATTCAGAATATTGAAACACATATTCCCATTTTAAATAATCTGCTAAACTTATAATTACATCTTCTGAAAGTTTCTTTCTATAAAAGTCATCCCAATTTATTTCATTTGCCATTTATTAAGAAGAAAATTTTATCTTTTCAATGTGTAAATAAGGCTTTAATTTACAGCCTCCTCCTGTTAGCACTGATAATGTCAAAACTTCATTTAACTTTCCATACGCAAACATAGTTATTGCATCTTCATTAACATTTATCTCTTTATCAAGAAGTACTTCTTTCACTTTTTCTAAACGTATTTTAGGCTTTTCCCCTACTTTATCACAGGCTAAAAAAATTTTAATTTTCATATACATGTTTTGTGATAATTTTAAGTTTGAATCTAAAAGTTTTGAAGTAGTTCTGTGAATTCAAAAGTCTTGTAACCCACACCTGTAAACTGAACAAGTCTATCTGTGGTTGCGCAAAAAGTTTTATTATCAACGTAATATTTATTAGCAACGTCGGTATAATTTGTGGGCCATTTTACACTCGATATTCTTTGGTTGTGAGCATAATAACTTCTATTCATTTTATCCCACAGTATACAATAATAATCAAGATGTTTTTTGGTAACAGCATCGCCTTCTTTTTCAGGTTCTTTTACATTTGATATGATTTTATTTTTAGCATCAAAATTATTTTCATTGTGTATTAAACTTTTGTCTTTTAATTCATCAACATATTTTTTAGTTGAAGCATCATTGCCCTCTAGAGGAATTGCTATATTTCTAATACATTTATGTTTAGCATTAAAATAACCGTTATTACGAATCAAACACTTATTTTTTAAATCATCTACATATTTTTTAGTTGAAGAATCATTATCTTCTTGAGGATGTAAAACATTTTTTATAAGTTTACTTTCCATATCATAATTACCATCATTCGTTAATTTAAATCCTACACCTGGTGGTCCTAAAGGTCCTTCTTTTATTTCATCATCGTAAAGTGGATAATAAGCAGCCATTTATTGTGATTCAGTTTTCAGAGTTTTAATAATTTTTATATCTTGAGTTGACATATTCAAGGAGCATTTGTTTCTTTCTTTCAAAATAAAGTAAAAAACATAATTTTTAGTAGTATTATTTCTCAATCTCCAATTGAATTCAATCATTAAATTACTTAAGTTGGTATAATTTTCATGGTTTGTCAAGTTAAAACGAATTATAGGATACTTACTGAAATTTGAATAGTTTATCATACAACCTGTTTCAGAATTTATATTATTCATTCCTGATTCTAAAAGAGCATAATATAATCGATTATAATCATTTTTATTAAAGTCCATCATATAACTTACTGTGGGAACTTTAATGTTATTAATCATTAACCAACGTTCTATCATATCCAAGTGATCAAACATCATGTTATTTTGATTCATGTTTTCATTTCTTTCATCATATTCAGGAATGACATATAAACTCAAAACTTCATCAGATGTAGCCGGAATAGAATGAGACCCACTGGTATTTTTATAAAATACATTTGATTTGATAATGTTATAATGATCCCAATTTATTTCTATAGGAGTATTTGATAATTTTAATTCATTGAATGTTACAGATGCTGAATTTTTAAATCTAACATAAGGTAACCAAAGTGATAAATCTTCAACAAAGACCTTAAAATCTGGATTTTGAATATCTGTATACAGCATGTTTTTACTTTCATTTCTTTGAATTTCTATTTTAACTTGGAAACCTGTCATTACTTTTTTATATTCGTTAAGGAAATCAAATATATATTTTAAAGGAATCCATATTTTTACGGTTTGACTATTTTTAGTAAATTTGCATCTTTTTGAAAATCCTTCATTAAAACTTTCATTTAGTTTAAGGTTTTGAAAAAAATCTGTTATTTTGGTAGTGTCTACCAGAGTTCCATTGTATTTCAAATCCTTTCTATCTGCAGAATCAGCTGTATCTACATAAAAGAACATGTTGGTAGCTTCTGATGTTGAGTAATCAGGGGTGAAGTGTATCATCCCTAATACTTGATTCATAATGGCTTTATAATTTATAGTGGATTGAACTTCAGTATTTCCTATAGTCAACGTGTTTGAATTTACGAGACCTCCTCCATTCACTAGGGTAACATTTTCATTACTTATTGCACCCCCATCTCCTTTTACAATTTTTAATTCTTGTTGCAGATATCCTGCAGAATATAAAATATTAACATTTGTATCATTGATAAGGAAATTAAATGTAGCATTTTCATGAAGATTATTTCTATCTCTATTTTCACTTTTTATTTCCCTATATTCAAAACTTTCAACGTCGTTATTATAATAATAACTAGTGTCTTTCAAATCGTAAATTTTATCCATTTATTTAGGAATAAAAATTTTCAATCCAGCACCAAGTTTCTTATTTTTGGAAAATATTTCATTCAATTTTTCTCTCACAAATTCTTTAGATTTTTCTTCTACAACTGGACTTATAAAGTCTGAAAAGAAGCCTCTTCCTTGTATTTTTTTACTGTTTCTGTACAATCTATGTTTATTCATTTATTTAGCAATAAATTTGTACTGTACTTCTTGTTTATTTAAATCAATTAGTTCACCTCTATGATTTGTAATTCTCATTCTAATTCGATTTATAGAATCAGATTTAACGGGAAAAAATATCAGTTTATCAAAATCTTTAAAATATAAACTTCCAGGTGGATTTGAAGATGTGAAAGAATAAATGACTTGAGATTGAAACTGATTTATATAAGCACCATCCACTATATCACAGTGAATATAAATATTATCATTACCATTAGCTATATCAGCAATAAATTTACCTTCTTGCTCTTCCTCTTCATATATTTTAGGTTCGAATCCTAAAATTTTGTACAATTCAGTTTTAGTTAAATCAATTTTATAATTCTTTTTAAGTTTAATACTAAATCTTTGTCTTTCTTCGATTATTCCAAATAATATAGGTGGATCATTTCCAAAGAATTTGACCATATATCGATTCAAACCTCTTATATTGTAATGACCATTTGGAATAATAAAATCTTCCCATTTGGCTCCGTCAAAGTATGAAAATTTATTGTTTTTCTCCGTAATATTATTCCATGAAATATACATTGAAAAAGACTTAAGAGCTATCTCTGTAAAATGAAAAGGTCTCGAATACTCAATGGTGAAATCTTCAGATTTATTTACGTTTTTTGAATCTAAAATAATATACTTCATTTATAAAGAACAATTTTTTCATTATAATCACTAGGCTCTTGTGTAAATGAATATAAGACATCGATAGGAGATTTATTTTTATTTCTTTCAGTTATATATTTCATGCAGTAAAAACCACATTTTACAGAACTGGGGCTTTGTAAGACATTATTGTTATAACGTATTTCTTTTTTTGAAGTATTTAAATAATTTTGTATATTTTTAGGAAGAAAATCATTTTTTATTTTTATAGTGTTATATTCATATTCTCCAAAAGGATCAAAGTATTCTATAAAAGAGTATTTAGGATCGTTATAATAACAAACCCAATGAGTGCCAGGACCTGTAGAAATATCTAAAATACCGTTTTCAAATTTTTTAATTTGTTTTGGTAATAAATCTGAAGTAAACACACCTCTGAAACCTTTTTCACCTTTCATGTTATTTTCAATCATTTCGTTGAATATTCCCAGAGTTGATAGACTCCCTTTCCACAAGGTTTTTTTTTTTTTTTACCTGATCCAGAAATTTTGTCCAACACTTTCTTAGTACCCCAACCAGCTGCTTCTAATGCTAAAGTAGAAAGTAAAGGCACGAAAAATGGTTAAAACACTCCAATCTTTTTCAGTTGAGTCTTTGATATTTTAATTCTTTTACTTTTATCAATTTGGTTAATTAGCGTAACTGTTAAATGTAAATCAAAGTTGGGTGTTTTACTTTTATCTATTTGTAAACTAACTTCTTCACCACTTTTATAAGCTGATTTCAATTTAGAAATCTGACTTTCGCTCAAGTATACTTTTTTTACAATCATTTATTTACTAAGAAATTTCTTATAGTATTCCTTTACCTGATCGTTTGTCATAGTTCCCTCTCTTAATAGTGAATCCAACAAATCAACAGTTTTATTATAAAATTTTTTACTTTTAGAACCTTTACAAATTTTATCTGTCAAATCAGCTAAAATTTTCAATTTATCTTCTAAACCTTTTCCTGTGTAATATCTACCTTTTTAATAGCTGATAAAGCATCTATATATATTTTCATCATACTCATCTTATTATCAGCAATGTCAATCTTTTTTTGATATTCAACTTTCTTTTCTTTAGTTGCAAAATTTTTTTTTTTACTTTCATTTCCTTTCTCTCTTTTAAATTTATCTCTGTATTCTTTTGCCCTATAAATAACTTCATCAGTTTTATTCCACATTATTGAAGGTAATTCAAATTCTAATTCTTCTAGAACAGTTTTATCCACATCTCTGTCTATATCTATTTTTAAAAACATACTTCTTGCATTATTCAGTATAATCTTCCTCTGACTGATTCTCTATCTGTGGTAAAGTTTTATTGAAGTCATTCATAGTTAAAGATAAATCATTGACAGCATTTTTTATACCTATCAAATGTTGTTGTCTAGATGTTTTTAGTTTTTCCATTTGATGAAGTACAGGTTCGTGAAATTCTGCCAATGATTTCTGTATTCCTATATCTACTTCTAATTTCATTTCATTATTTTTTCGAATTTCTGCTTGTAATTTAACCAACTTTATATCATTTTTCAATTGCTCTACAAACTTTTTATTTCTCTCTTCTTCGACTTTATCCATTTATAGGTAGTAAAAATAACTGTAAGGCTTTTTTGCCTAAAAAAGGTATTCTAAAAATGTTTCTTAATAAATGGATAAGATTACAGTGATCCTAAACATTCAGGGATTTATTTTTCCCAATCGTAAGATTGTAAGAGAGATAAGATGGGTTCATTTAAATTTACCAATCGGTGAATATATTGGCGTATTTACACCTAATTGAAATTTTGATTAAAGGATTCAAAATAAAGAAGTTCTATAATTGCAGAAACTCTTTATTATTATTTAATAACAAATGTGTAGTATATTGCACATTTGCAACATCATGAGTATGCTAAACATATTCTGTGGAATCCAATTTGCATGAAAACTATGGAAGCAGCTCTTATTCTTTGTGAGGTAAAACCCACATTTAAAATTCCTAATTGAGACCCGAAGACCATATATTGGACACTAGATGAACATTTTCAAATTCAAAAGGATTGATTCAAACAGGATACATAATGAACAAAACAATTGTTTAATTTACATTCAAATGCATATCATAGGTATTGAAATCAGTGTTATAAATTTACAACTGCATAAAATGAAGGGTTGAAAACTTTAAAATGCTTTCAAATATAATTGAAATAAGCTATGTTAGGCCAGAAACTGTAATTGCCTTATAACTAATAGATAATAAGTTGAGTGTCTGCTGATAGGGACAGCTTTTTGTTCTATCTTACATCAAATACGCTGCAATTTATTGTTAACTAACTGATGATCAGTCAAGATCAGGACATACTTCCTTTATATTCTATTGAAAGTAGAATTTCTTAAAATTTTTGAATTATCATTGATAAAAGTAATGTTAATCTAGAGGGTCTGATTCAGTAGCCATTTCAGCATTCTTGCTCTTAATTCAGACAATGAAAAAATTATTTGAAAATGTTATGAAATTGTAGGTTTGATGAAAAAATCCTTCCATCTCAATTGTTGAAGTGATTGATTGACTTTGACAAGAAAAACTGTTAGAAATTAGATATAATAAATATAAATTCAGTGATGATGAGTATGAAAACATTTGGTAAAAACAAAAAACCCTTTCTTATGTTCAAGTGAGTAGTATATTGATATTTCCATGAAACTATTTATTTTTAGAGAATAATTAAAAGTCAACCACTAAAGGGTTTTCTTAAGGGTACTTGACTTTACATGTTTCAAAAGGATAAACAGAAATTATTGTATTTCTCTTGAAGGTGACGTTGACGAGAACAAGTAAATGAGACATAAATACAATAAGCAGAATTTTATTTAACAACTGCAACTACTTGGAATCTCCCTCTATATTAACCACAAGTAAAGAAAGTATAGTTGTGAAAGAAGTTTTTTTTATAAAAAGAAATCCAAAAATCCTGTCTAAAAGTATATGAAAAATATCCATTTAGATTTTTAATATACATATAATTTTTTATGTAGTAGATAAGCACATTTTGGCAATCTCTGATAATAAATCCACAACTTTCTCAATAAATTGTTTAAAAATTATTCTTACGTTAAAAATATTTTCTTGCATACAAATCTTTTGAAATTGTAATCTTGTTCCCAAACTGTTGAGCTGTAATGTATCTTAATTTTAAGTGAACTGATTGTTCATATTTTAGTGTTTTATCTATAAAGTGCTTACAAAATTCAATTTTTAAGCTCTATTAATTTACTATTTGTATATGAGCCCTGCTAATGTGTCTGGAATATATTTATGCTTTGAAATTAAATCGAGTGTATACCTGATAGCTGTTACTTTCATAAATTTAATATAGTCATATTTGCTTTTTGTAGTAATGATCTTGATGACTTTTTTTCTTTTCATCACAATCTTGTTATTTCAAAGGTTCAATATATCACAGATTTTAGATCATAACTGTTATTATAGTTTATTTCAACTGTGTGATGCAATTAATTTTATGATACATCATACATTCATAACTGCAGTTGTATAAATGTATAAGAAGGGTGCAAAAAAGTAATACAAAGTAAATTTGTAGCAACTTTTTGCAACAAACTTTTTTTAGCTAACTTTTTTCAAGCCTTTTGTGTAGTGCTAATTATGCTCTTCTTTTATGTGTACAAATCAACTGTTCTTTGAATGATATTTCAGTCCTCACATACTTGGTGGATCAACTATGTGATTTTTTTCCTCTCTATTTTTTTACATATAATGGACTAATTACTATGCATTCTCCATAATGCTATCTTACCTCTTAGTATAAACTAATTTTTGTCTCTTCAGTAATTTTTTTACTGATACTGAATGATTTTAAAATCAAAAAAAATAATAATACGGTTTTTTTATTCCTTCTAATTAAAAGAAATCTTAATTTAGAAAAATATGTAAAATACTTCTAATACACTTTTCCACAATAAGAAACATATATGAGCCATGCAAGCACATTAATTCCTATTGCCATTCTTTCTTTTGGCTTTGAAAGAATTAACAGGTTACTTCAAACTATTTAGTCAATTGCAGTCTGTGCGTTGTATCCTTTTGCTAAGTTACAAACTCACAAATAGATTTTCTATCTACAGAAGAAAAACTCAAAAGTATATTTTAAGTGTTTTATTTTGCTAATTTTGTGTTGTGATTATTTTTATTTTGTGAATTTTTAATTATTTTAAAATTTGTTTGCTGGTTTTAGAAAAAAAACATTTCACACTATTGAAATGGTGTAATTATTAGTTGTTGTATATTATTGAATCGAGATTATATATTATTCATTTCTAAGAATATGTAAAAATAAACATTCATTATGTAACAAATGAAAGTGCTGTCAGAAACTTAAAGACTCATATCAATAAGAATATCCATGCCTTATCAATTCAAAGAAATAAGAAATATTGGTTATTTGTACTTTTTCTTAACTTTGTCATTTGAGTAGTTGAATGATTGTTCTGGTAACTGAATCTTTTTAAATTATTTTAAATACAAAAGGAAAATTTAAGACTACTGTTTTTTATATATTTTTTTTTCTAGTGTATATCATTGAGCAATATTTTAAAAAGGTATTAAATTTGTCAAAATGTATATTCCAACATTGTATTAATTTTTCTAGGCAAAAATTCCTTTAAATGTTTTATTTTTGTAAATTCAATCAAATTAGATTATAGATTTGTGCAAATAATTTTTTTACAACTCATTCAAGTTCTTTGCTAGATTTAATTGTTAGTCAACAATACTATTCACTAAGCTGGCAATATTTAAATATATATTTTTTTTAAATATATATTTTTTTAATTAAAATTACTGTTGTTTAAGTATATTGTACATAGATTGTACAATGTTGTTTTTAGTTAATTTTTTTAAAGAAATTCTTTAATACTGTATTTGAAAGAAAAATCGTGTAATTCTTTGCTTAGGTGATGATAGTTCAATATTATGATTTTTACATTACATTTATCTTTTTGCATCTAGTTTAAAAACTTGTTTAAACAACTACAACCAGCCATTACTGACAGTACGGTTTATTTTATTTACGCTTTGAAATTTACAATATGAGTTAAATATTATAAAATAGTAACCTGAAGAAATACAATAATTTATATACATATTGAAATCAAAAGTTTTTATTTTAATTAATGTTACGAAATTTATCCTTAAAATATGAACTAAATAAAACCTTCTCTAAACTAAATATAACCTAATATAACTAATATAGCCTAATATTACCTAATATAACTAAATATAACCTAAATATAACTATAAACTAAATATAACCTAAAAAAAACCTTCACACCATAGTTACCTCTCAAACTAATTCCGAAACAATGATTTACATGATATATAAAACTATAGTATGCTGGTATGATGAGCTTGCTAGGTGAGGCATTGTTTCAGACCTTGCCAGAAGTTCGAGAATGTAAAGTAAGTAAACTTATTTATTTGATTCTTGTACATTTCCATTGTTTTGCAATAATTTGTTTATAATCAATCTTTGAACCAAGTGGAATATTTTTTCTAACTTGTTTCTAAAATTATTTAACAAGAATTAACTTACAAGCTGGAATTGCTGACATGCGTTTTGAATACTTTTATTTTTCCTTTAGATTCTAAAGTGGTTAGTAATTTGATATTTCTTAATTTGAAATATATTCTATGTATTCTTCCTAATTTTTTTTTTTTTAAATATAATATTTTAATTAATAAAGAACAGTAATTTTTTATATAAGTAATTTTCACAAGATTTTTAAAATAAGAACATTACAGAATCGAACTCAAATAATGTTTTTAGATTTGCTATTCCTTTTTTCTCTTCACTAAGAATGTTCTTTTTATATTGACAACACTTCAATATTTGAAGAAGAAAAAAATTTCAGCTATACAGCTGTAAAGTTTTACATTTATCTAAATTTCTTAATCTCTATGTTTACAGTAAATTTTAGTTAAATTCTAAATAACTGGTAGGTTTTTAGACTCTTATAAAAAAAAAAAAATAAAAAAAAAACATTTGAAATTTTTTTTTTTTT
Organism: Parasteatoda tepidariorum; assembly: GCF_982258835.1. Classification (NCBI taxonomy): domain Eukaryota; kingdom Metazoa; phylum Arthropoda; class Arachnida; order Araneae; family Theridiidae; genus Parasteatoda; species Parasteatoda tepidariorum. The sequence goes on along the minus strand of NC_141761.1, from coordinate 14,240,307 downwards.
TTTTTTTTATATGTGTTAAATACATTTTAGAGAGGGATGTGAACATTGCAAATAATAAAATTTTTTAATTGTGTTACATTTGTGTTACTTATCATAATATTAATTACTTGTAGGACTCATCTTCACTGTGTTTCTTCTTGCAATAATTCAACTGCTGGAAAACCTTGATCAACTTGAGTAATCATGAAACAACCTGGGAGAGAATGAAAAATGCTTTGAATACCTCTGCAGTAAGTTCTAAATAATATGAAATTTGTAAATTTCTGTATCACATATGCACTTTAGAAAACAATTGTTCCACAGATAACCTAGATGATGTACAGATTAACTTGAGTAACTTCCTTTTTAAGTACACTTCAATAATTTTCTTTTCAAAATTCATTCAATTACTTTTGCAAAATTGTACTGTATTATTACATACAAAAGCTTCATATACCATTTACTTGTTGCTGAACTTTATTCAGTTCCCCTTACTATCATGCTCAATATTCACTATAATCTGGTACAAAACAATTTTTCAATTGATTATATAGAATTAATTGATCATTAAAGCACACTATTTTGTGCTAGTTTACTTATGCAAATGTTTTAATATTTTACAAATTAATTTGGGTTCTTCCTTAACATTTTATTGAACATTATCTGAATCTAAAAGTCATTCTCAGTCAATTAGGAATTCACCTCATAATTAACTTAATGTTAATATTTTTTATATTAAAATTATAGATTAAATTATACAAATCAATGTCTAGCAATGTAGAAACTTTTAAAACAAGAATTTAGTTACAGTTTTAAATTGCCATTTCTTTGGAAAATGTAATTACTGTTTCCTCACATAAATACTTTAGATACATTAAAAGAATACATTAAGAAAGTAATTACCATAAATCATAAATACATTAAGAAAGTAACTACCTTTTTTCTTATAAATAAATAATATTTTAAAATAACATAGAAAATATTTTAATTGATATTTCATTGAAAAGTAGTTATTTAATTTTTGTATATTTTATGCCTATACAACCAGTAAACCTTTAATAACTTATTATTTATGTTAAAAGGAAATTGATGATGTGTGTCATTTTTAAGTGTTTTGTGTATTATGCACGAGTTTGCTGATCCGCACTGTGTTGGCCACTCAATTCTGTGGTTAATCGACAGTTTACTCTACAGTTAACAAGCATCAACAAGTAACTAAAATTGAAATTGCTAGCTTTTGCTTTGTGTATAAAGTTTTTTTCCTTTTTTTAAAGGAGCCGAATATCTTTTTATTATGTATATAATAATAAAATATTAATAATTAAAATTTTCTAAATTCTTTTGGTGCAAAAGGAAAGAAAAAGAATATGTTAAGCAAACTTCAAATAAAAATTATGAAAACAAAAATAAATTAAGTTTTGAGAAAATATGTTTTTTTTTCAGCTCATAATTTTTTTTAACAAATTTTGTTTTAAATCAAAACTATCTGTGGGACACAAAACAAAGTGTATTCATAAGTTATTTAAACATGTTTAGATAAATTATTTTAACTTGTTCTTTTTATTTTAAAATTTTGTATTATATTTACTGACTATATTCTTATTGTTAAACTATATCATTCTTATTTTAATGTTGTTTGAAATCTGACAAAATAGAAACAACACATGTAATTACATTATTAAATTAAAACATATTAAACACATTAAAAGTTTTTTAAATAATTAAAAAATTACAATCCCTTATTCAGTAATAATTTCCCTCTTAAGTATATTTTAGGTTGGCACAGTAATTAAAAAACAATAGTTTTTCCTATTAGCTGTAAAGCAATTTTTTTTAAAATTAAACTCTTGATATAGTGTATAAAAATAAGTTATTATAGTTTGTACAAATAAATTTTTTTTTTACTCACTTGCAATTTACTGAAAGAAAGCTGGAGGGACAGGAATTACTCTCAATAAAGTAACACATAGAGTTTTTATGATCAAGTGAAACTTATATACCATAAAAGAAATGATACTGCAATTAAACTTTAATATTCTTTAGTGAGAAATGTTATTTGTAACCTAAGACAGGGTACATAGCATTTTTAAAAAGTGCTTAAAGGTGCTTATTTTTGATTTACAGTTTTTAAATGCCCTTAAAAGTGCTTTTTTTATTCGCGGTTTGTAAAAGGTGCTTAATGTTCTTTCTTTTAAAGAAAGATTTTTTCTTTGCCCTATCGATTGTTGTTATAAATTACAAAAAATGCATGATTTTCACAATTTTCTCTGCAATATTTATCAGAAACTAATTATTTTTTCATGATTATATAAAGTTTTAAATTTTTTTATTAATTGTATTGATTTTTTGTTTATAAATTAAGAACTTTAAAAATAGAATTTTTTTATTTTATTACTGCACAAATCATAATTATGATCTTTTCTTAGAAAGTGATTAGAGATATTTTTTGAGTGCTTGAAAAGTACTTAAAAGGTGCTTATTTTTTGTTGAAAAATCTGGCTATGCACGTTTTATCTACTACGTTTAAATAAATGTGTTTATAAAGGCCAAATTACGGGGAAACTTTAAATCTTAGTTTAAGTATTATAAATATCGAATTATTTTTTATTCTACTGCCTTGAAATCATTTTGACTATTTATTTATTCACTGTGATTGTAATTATTGATAAGCTTACTAGTGCTTAAATCTTTATTTAAAAAATTTTAATTAAAGCTAAGGAATTAAAATATTATTTGTCTCCTAAAATCTTAAGTAATATTCTCTCAATGCTTGAAAAATAGACAAAGTAGAATCTTAATTTCAAACTCTGCTTAATTTCTTTTAACATAGTACAATTTTGATATCCTAAATTTCTTAGCAGTACAAGAAAAATAATTAAAATGCTTTAATTACAAATAAAATTTGTTAAATTTAATATAGTAACTAAGTAATGCCTTGAATATCAAAATAACTTTCTTTTCTTATTATCCATCCTACAAAATGTATATCATACGTATATAAAAAAGTTTTGATTCATGAAAACCATTTATTCAATTAAAATTTGCATCATCACATTCTTGTAAGCTTTTGTTTAATAGTCTTATATAGTTTGCTTTAGAAAAACATGAGATTGGAACTTAAATTTATGAAAATGTTGAATCAATTTTTTTTAACTATGCCCTTTAGGTTGCCCCCTCCCTAATGTTCTGCTCAGGTTTCAGCCACTATTAAAATAATTACTTCTTTTTACTTTTGTATTAAAATAACTACTTCTATTAACTACCACTAAAATAATTACTTCTATTTACTTGAATACATTTTATAAAAAATAGAATATTCTAATGTTTCGATATTTAACAATAAATCATTTTATTAAAAAATGAGCAAATTTTAAGTTAGTGAATTTGTATGATTTAAAATAAGTTCCTCTCAAAAATATTGTTTGCCTTATATGCATTATATAATGCTTAAAAATTAAATGTTTTATTTTTATCTGATAAAAACTTGGATTATTCTAATATTTTCATGATACAGTTGTTCATATTTGATCTCAAACGTTTAAAAATTGTCCTATGTTCCATTAATAAAGTGTGTTGAAATATAAAAGCTACTGCTGTGTACTTTCTGTTTTTAAATAATTTGGAATATAGAAATAGTGTATTTTATTATTCTTTTTTGAAAAACTTTAATTCATTTAAGTAGAGCAAATTATATGTTTTTTAGTTTACTGTGTGTCTTTTTTAAAATTAGTCTGGCATATGTCTGCTGTTCCAGAAAATCTCCGTATTTTTTCTTTCATTTGTCCTTGGCCCACTACAAAGCCTCTATTGTATCACATGTTCTGTTTTTCTATGTTTAAATTTATTTTTTCTCGGGTGCAGTCTATTATTTTCAAGTCAAGATAACCGTTCATATTATTATACATAAAATATTAAGAAAATGTTCCAATATAAAATTATAATAGCTGTGTATTTTACTCTTAAAATAAGCTTATTTTGCCAAAAAGAATGACCTTTAAAAGAAACGAATGTGGTGCAATAATTGGGATTTGTAAGCAGGACCACCAAGTTTTCTTTTCTTTTTTTTTTCTCTTAAAGTTTGTTTGAACATTGACTAATCCTACATTTTTATTCGAAAAACTTTTTGTTACACTCCTAAATTTAAATATCCGTATTCAAGCACTAACTTAATTGGATAGTTTTTATTCCGTAATGATTTATGTCAAATATTATAAAACCTTTTAAATGACGGGTTATTTTTATTTTTTCATGTATGTTACATATGTTTAATTGAAGTGTATCAAAATCTGGGGAGTTACTATATAAAGCAATAACTTAATACAGTATATATACGTGGTGCTCAGTAAAGTTCAAGTGCCTGTGCACTCTTTTAACTTTTGTTTTCAAACAGCTGCAGCTTTTTAAAGGTATCTGCAGCTGTTATAGTGTCTATGTATTGTAAAATAGCTATGTACTACATGATTATATTACTTAAAATGCTAACTGGAGATTTGTGTTCCTATTTTGACAGTGGTACGAGATATGAGAAAAAGTAATGATGATGATGATAATAATTTTGAAAAATTTGTGCATTTGAATGAACACAAAAGAAAAGCTCTTTGAGTACTTAAAATGATCACAGTACTGTAAAGATTGCTAAAAAAAATATAGTAAAAACCAAACATCAAAAAAAGATATTATTATAAAGAAATATTATCTTAATAAGTCATAAAAAGTTGCATAATATGTAAGCTGGAAGGTGTGGAGGGAACTTAAACATTATCTAGCAAATTAAGAATGGCTTAATAATTTTTCTTATGCCAAATCGAATTGAATTAAAACCTAAATGAATAGGATAAACAATTTAGTAGTTATAAGGGTTATCATGCATAAAAGGTTTAAATATTAGTTAAACCTATTTGCACATAAAAACCCTTATAACTTCCACACTATGAAGCATTCAGAATTCAACAGGGTATTCGATAGCAATGCCTGATGTATATTAATGAATTTTTTTATTTAAATAGTAATTTAAAAGTTTTTACAGGTAAAACTTCCAGTTTTGTATTCTTGGCTCTTTTTTTTTAAATCACATTCAGAATAAAGCAATGTGCAGAATATAATATCTCACATGTTTAAATAGCAATTTTGAACTCACAAATAGGTAAAATTGTAATTTTTATTCTAAATTTTAAAATCTATATTTTGGGTATTTTCTTTTTTGATTTTCAAAACCACTTCTCTAGACTGCTATGCGTTAAAAAGTGTGAATCAAAACTTTAAGCCTTTAAAATTCTTGTCTTCTGCTGAACACATTTTGGACTGTTTGGGTTTCTTTTGAGAATTTTTTTTTCTTTTTTTATTTATTTCATCATTGACTTTTTGAATATCTTCAAATTTTGGTCTAACTCTAGCAACTTGGTTTGGATTTAGAACAACTATTTTAATTATTTATTTTCTTTTGATCATGTTCAATTTAGAGTAAATGTAATATACCAGACAATACCTCACTTGCTCAGGCAGCAATGCCAGATGCTTAAATATTTATAAGTCTAAATTTGCATTGTTTTTTCATTATACCACATCAACTTCTAAACTTTTAGTTCTATTGATTGGGATTCGATTTCTTTTCTTCGATTTAACATGAATGGATTTATCAGAAACAATACCTCCTTTGTCTAGATAGCAAAATTTAAGTTTTGCACTACTCTGACTTCTTCTGTAAATTTAAGATAGTGGCAAAGCTAACTTAAAATATCTGCATTTTGCTTTAAAATACGACTTTTGTAACATTGAACTGGTTTCCTCTAAATGTTTCCATGTTCTTCTATTTTGAAAGAATGTTCCTAGATCCCTAGTTTTGTGATTAAACGAGTAAATATTATGTAAGTACTCATTTTTCCAAACATAAAAGTTATTTTAAATTTCATTAGCTATGGTCTGATTCTGATAATTAATATCATTAGAAAAAGAAATTCTCTCTATATATAAATGAATGTCTGTGTAATACTCTTAGTAATTTCAACTAAAATTATTTAAAATTGCAATTCGAATCAAGTTGTAGTGTAGTAGTCAAACATGCTTGCTAACTCTTATAATATTACGCACCCGCCAAATCTCTTGTTTTTTAACGAAGACTCCTGTATTTTACGACTATCTCCTGTTTACCTGTGTATTCTCAAATTTTTCTGTACTTGTTGCTGAAATCTTTAAAACAAAATCCGTAAAATATCTGCTGATGGCAAAAATACTCAACTGATAGTGTTATTGCCAGTTACTGCAATATGTTTAGTGTTAATAGTTTAAGTACTCCTCAAGGTCAGGGCTAACCTTGGGACGTTTTCGTGATTTTCCTCTCTATGTTACGCAAATGCGGGTAAGTTCCATAAAAAAGTCCGCCTTGAAGGCAAATTTCTCCCAATACTTGATTGATCCAGAAGTTCCCTTGTACTCTGGATTGGGTTCAAAACTACAAGTCTACGGAGTGCAACATTAGTAGCCTTAAACCCAAAATTGGGTCATCTGTTTAACAACGATTTAAAAATAGTTTAAGCCATTATAAATAATAATTTTAAAAAATCTTCTTTAGATTTATAAACATAGTTTTTACTTCCCTAAATGTAAGTGCTTATATTGTTTCCAATTTTGAATTTCTCTTTTTGACTTGCATGTTGTTTCAAAACTTTACTTGTAGCCTAAAATATATCGCTAGTAAAGTCTCCATTATTTTATTTCTCCAATGTTGGCTGGTATGATATTAACTATGAGTGCCTGTCTTTGTTGTATTCTGCTTATTTACTTAGCTTTTTCTTCAGTCTTCCCCTTTTCAACAGACTGATTGGTTCTGAGAGCAAAGAAATTTCAGAAAAATATTCTTTTCTGAAGAGTGAAAATGAAAACAAGGACATAAGATGTTTGAAAGGACTGCATGAGAATAATAGTGAGATTCAAGACGTAAGAAATCCTGGGTTTGCATCCAGCATAATAGAAATAATTCTAGCAAAGGAATGTCTATTGAAAAATCAACTGTTATCATTCAGCAAGCTTGGAGACAGTAAGTTGTCTAAGTGATAAAAACTCTATATAATTTCCTTCAGAGATACATTTTTTTTAAAAATTAAATTACAAAATGTACCTTATTCTTATATTTTTTCAATTATGCCTATTATTTTTCAAAATATACCTGATTCTTTTTCAATTACTTTGACACTTGACTGCCTTTTATAGTGGTATCTTTTTCAGTATTTTACATTTTTGAAATGCTCAATTAATTATACATAGCTGCCAACTCTACTGGATTTTGCCAGTTTCTCCTGGTCTACAGGTTTAATAAAAATTCTCCAGGTTTTTGTATATTTTAGAAAATTCCCTAAAATATAGTAAGTTTCCTTAAAAAAAATCCCTATTGAAATAGATTTTTTGTATAGATAATTACTTGAATATTTAAATAAATATTACTAATAAATAAAGAAGTGAACCTCATTTATAGAAATCGGTTCAAAACTTTTTTTGTTCTAAAATGTTCAATTTATTTTCATTCAAATCTCTCTTCTTAAACTAATTAAAAAAATCTTTTAACTATCTTTGATGAATTAAATACCTATTAATATTCGAAATTATGAGTAAACATAATACATAACATTTCAGGTATGTTTAATGTCAATCATAACTGGAAAATGTTGCAGTTTATCTATTTTGATAACTATAAAAATCCATAAAATTCCCTATGTGTAAAATATTTAGTTCATTGTGCAACAATTATCATGAAATGTATATTATTTCGTAAAAATTTCTATCCATGTTGGCAGCTATGATTTATATATAAGTTACAAATGATTTCAAAATTGGTAGAATAGTTCTTAAGAAAACTATTTAGTTGATAGCTCTTAAATTTTGTATTTCGGCATTTAATATAAAACAGTTTAAAATTATGTAAAAATCTCTATGCCTTACAACTTAAACTTTTTTCAACTTTAAATAAAATAATAATTAAAATATTATTTTATTTAAATAATAAATTTTATTTAATTAAAATATATTAGCATATAAGCGTATTATTTTATTTAATTAAAATAATAGATTTATAACCAAAAACTAAGAAAGTAAAATTTTTCAGCAATGAAAAATATTTCATATTTTTAACCTGTTATAGTACTTTATATGTTATGATAGTTACAGTACGCTTACATTCTAGTCTATGCAGCTCAGCACCAATCGAAGAAGTGGTTTCGAATTTGGGTCTTATTCTGACAACGCTAAAAAATTGGAGTACAAAGGAACTCATAAATTTTTTTTTTTATTCTATGCTTCATTAAAAAAACCTAAAATGTTAATGAAAATTGATTTTACATCTAATAAGATTGAAGAGTTTTATTTTTACAAAATTGTACTTATACTTTCAATGAATAAATAAATTAACAAATCTCAATTTTAGAGATTTTTATTTATAATTTTATATTCTTCCACAAAATCTAAGTTTTGATCGTAATTGTCAAAACAATTCAAGAACATGAAATGCCAAAATTATTCAAGAACATGATCGATCACTTGTAATTTTATATGTATGTTTATTAATAAATATTTCCTATTCATAATAGCGAATAATTATCCTTACACCAAAATTTTGGATTTTTGACATGACTTTTAAAACTCTTTGAAATCATCAATTGCCAAACTTATAAAACCTGAGTTTCTTCCAAATTGTTTTTTTCTTCTGGAGTTTTTACCACTGTCCGTCCATGGTTATAACTGTGACCCTCTGGTTAAGATGAACAATACCCTGTTCTTTAAAATTTAGTCTCTTAAATTTATAAGAAATCGAATCAATTTTTCATTTTGTCTGATGCCAGTGTTATCTGATGCCAATGTTAAATTTTTATAATTTTTAATTATAAAAATTTTTAAATGTCTTAATGTTTGTAGAATCAGTTACCAGATAGGATGAGATTTTTTAATTTTGAAGTGAGACTAAACTTAAATATTTTATCGAATATTTTATTTTTGCCTGTTGTGAAGAAAATTTATAAGTGTCTTAAACCTTAAAAAAATATGTTAATAAATTGTACTGAATTATAAGCCATCTATTTGCATCTTGTCTCTGTCTAGATACTGAATTTTTTTTAATTTAAATTGCTGTTTCTAAGGAATTTTCTAACCTATTTAAATTTTTATCTAATTTGGAACATTTTTCTAATCTAATTAAAGTAACACTAAAAATATACATGCATCATATTTCAATATATCTGAAACAGTTATTTACATATTCAATTAAATGTGATTTACACATGTTTATGAACAACTTACCCATGAAAATTATATTGATTTAATAAATGCATGAAGTTTATTTTTTTAGTTAAATATATTGATTTTAAAAAGTTGAGAAATTTGATTTGAGACTCAATCGAGACTTGAGAATTTAAGTTTGAGACTGTCAAAAATAACCTTTGATCTCCAAAAATTACAAATTTGGCATCCCTGTAACTAAATGTTGTGTAGGGCAAGGAACTTTAACCTTTCAGAGAAGGTCAAATTGGGCAACAATCTATATTATATAAAACGCTAATACGTACGTATGTATCAATAAAACCGATGATATTTCTTTTCTCGCGCTGGCAACAGTTTTCATTTTTAATTGATTGGATTCGGCGCGCAAAAGCACGTAGTGAGCATCATATGGCTGATCTATATCATATAAAACGCTAATACGTTTTAATTGATAGGCTTCGGCGCGCAAGAGCACGTAGTGAGCATATCATATGTCTAATCGGGTGAATTCTCACAAAATTATCTTCATCGAAGCCGATGCTTTACATCTGGCGTTCAGTACTATTTCATATTGTTTTACAACACATGGTTTTAGCCCTCTGGTGGGAAAGACTTTAAAACAAAACTTACAAAATTTACTTTTCTCAATAACTGAAATTTAGAATAGTGTGATTAAGAAAAATATGTGAACTGTTTGCAATTTCAAATTAATATTGAAATGCACAGGTTTAGAATTTTCTACAGTGAAAAGTTTTCGGAACTTCAGTGTTCAAAAAAGTATACAAAAGCTAGACGTTAAGAACGTATCCAATGCGCGAGCAAAGTGAGAATCGGATGGCGAAGTAATTCGAAATGAACTGCGAAAGCAGTTCCGGGGGTTGGCGAGCGCCAGCGAGCAGGGGGCGAAGCCTCCTAGTTTAAAATATCTTGCTAATGAAAACCAGGGATCTGTAAACCCTTCCTGGGGGAATAAAAGAGAAAGAAAGACTGTTCGAAACGAACTAAGTTTCCCTAAGTTGAAATTCCAAATGTAGTATTCTAAGAAAATATTTCTGCTTATGCAAACATCCTGTGCACATTCTTATTGATATTAAATGATAATTTTTTTTTTTTTTTGTAAATGAATAGTTGATCAATTTATATTTATTCATAAAATTAATTAATAGAATATTATGCAAATAAAAATTAATTTCTGGCAATTTTTTAAATAAAATATTATAAATTTAAGAATTATTTAAGTTTACTAATGCGTAACACATGAAAAGTGATGCATGACTAAGTTGTGTTTAAAATTTGTCAATTGAAATTTTTCAAAATGTGAGTGATTTTGTTTCCACTATTCGTCCGAAATGAATATTCTGCGTAGAGCAGTATAGGCTAAATACCAAATAATTATGTTGCATATCTAATTTAGTGGCAGCAATTGTTGAGCATAATCTTGTATCTATTTACAATTTAAAAAAACTTCTTGAAAAGGTTTATCTTCCTTGAAAGTAAGGGGCCCTCAAATCACAAGGGGTCTCATTCAGCCCCTAGTATGTAACATGTGCATTCTACTTGAAATTCATCCAGCTTTAGTTAAGGTGAAAAGATCAGTATCTCTGTAATTTTTCTGCTCTAGTCATTGTCTTGTTATAAAATTAAAAAATTTATTACTTTGCCTAATATTTTTTACTAAATTCTGACAATTTTGTTTTAGGTGTCCTGAAAGTGCCAAGGTCAAACAAAAGATGTTATGCTCTAGTAGTTACGATGCTTTGAAGGAAGCTCTAGTTGGTGTATACAAATATGTCCAAGCTTGTGACTTTGAAGAGGCCAGTCAAGAAGCAATTGAGGATCATTTCAGAAAAGGTAAATAGGACACTTGCTTGTGTATCAGCGATCTTTATGGTACCGGAGGAGCAACTTATGAAGTGTCTTCTCGGCACTTTAAAACGATCCCTCTTCCATTGCTTCTGTTTATTTTTTTCAAAAAAAGATGCCAGACTGGGATGCTCAGTGTAAACATCTTAAAATTACAGAAATATCTGGGAAGTGCTTGTAGAGCATCTTTATATTTGCTTTTTATGCTGATTAATATTTACATGTGTAACATGTAGAGAAGTTCCTTTTTTTATATACCTATATATCATTTTCTTAATTGTAATTGGCAGTCATAAGGAAATCGCATGATTCTACAACTGTTTTGAAAAGGAAAAATTATTTAAATGTTTGTATCGCTCAACATGTGATTTTTTTTTTAAAATTCTACGATTGAAAGGGATTAGTCAATCTGTTATTTCACTTGGTACTTTTGATGTGCAAGCACTTCCAGTGTCTCTTAAATAATATATGTCATATCGTTTACTTGTGTTTTTCATATGACTGTATTTGTATGTAAGCACCAAAAAACAAAATAAAATAATTTGATTTTTTTTTCAATGAAATTATGTGATCATAAATTGTGAAATTATATATCTGTAAGCATCTATCTGATAACTTTTCTCTTATACTACAATATCTTTATAAATTGTAACGAACCTAACCAAATTAATCTTGACTTTTTTTTCATTCCATCTGAAAATTTTGTAATTTCTTGCTAGAATGACTAGATTCTTTCATAATTTTGCTGAAAGTAAAATAAAAATTTTTTTCATTAACATTTCTGCCTCTTTAACTTGGTTTTTTATTTTGTTGGAAAGTTCATTTGCATTTATTGACTAGAATGCTAGATGTAAGTTGTAGTTTAAGTTATTCATGTTCTTTAGTAAAATTAAAACACTTGAAATTCACTAAAAGTTGAATTAAATTAGAAAAGGACTATTAAAATCTTGTTTAAAAATTAACCTGATTTTTATAGTTATTTGATAGAAGTTTTTAAACAAAAAACTAACACTTGTTTTAGCAACTAAATTTTTCTTCTAACATTTTTGGAAATACAGTGGACTGCTGATTAGATTTTTTTATGAAATCAGAAATTTTTAATTTTGAAAATCAACTAGACTGCTTAACTTAACTTGAAGTAATTATTATCTGAATTATTGCATTTATTTGTCAAAGTGGTCAAATTTATTTCCTTTTTTAAAAACTAAAAATAGTTATAGCATATTAATCTTCTATAATCTGTTCCTCAATTTAGGTAAATCAATTTTCAAAATACAATACAAACTTTTTTTTGTAACAAAAAGTTATCTTTAAGACTTCTGAAAAAGGTAAGATTTTTGTAGCACATAAAAATTAAAAAGAAAAAATTGTTTTTTTCTCTTATACTCGCAAAACTAACAAAATTGGAAAATGATATTTCATTGAAATAAAAGTGGGTACACTTTAACCAGATACTTCCTTCCTCCACTACATATGTTTACCTTTGTAATGCTAAATTTGTTAATACTTATTTACAGACGAAAAATAATTGCATGCAGAGTTGTTGGTAAAGCTATTTTTAATGCAAACTGATGGCACAGCAGGGAATTTTTATCTATCTATTTGTAAATGGATTTATGTTAACTGTTCAACTTAATTCCTGACATTGTCCTGTTGCCTCTTTTTTTTTCTTAATTCCAATGTGACCACTCTGAATGAATACATTTTCATTGCTTGAATGACTAATGAAAACTACAAAACAGTGCTTTGTAGAATTAGTGTCAAACTTTTTGCATTTGAGTAAATTAGGCTCCGCCCAGGCCCATGTTGCTTCGGAACCCCATGATTGCTTCATAATTTGTTTCTTCAAGCAGACTCTTTCATCAAGAATAAAAATATTTATGTATTAATTCATAATTGGTTCCTCAGATTTATTTTTTGATTCTATGTTGGGTAATAAAAAAAAGCCCTATTTAAACTACAGCATTAGTACTCTGATAAAGTTTCTGGTACATACTACTACAAATGTTTGCGCCCTTGGTCACCCGGCTCCATTATCATTAACTTGTTTGTATTTAATTCCGTCACACAATCTGAGATGTGCTCATGCTGCCTTTTTTTTAAAATTTATTTATTTTTATTTTTTTATTCACGAACAAAATGATTCCTCGTGCACCACTGAAAAAGTACAACACGAGGCTTACAGACGTAAGTATGGTAGCAAACAATGTAGGATATTTAAACAGAAATACATAAAGGCTAAAAGAATACTAAAAGGGCATGTAAAATTTAGAAAAGAAAAATAATAATAAAAATAAAATAATTTACAAAAAGGATGAGAAAAATTGAAATAGTACACAAAACGAAGTGATTTATAAATTTGCAGAAAAGTTTAAAGATGGTTCCCACAAAAGTGCGAAGAGGGGGGAGGAAATTTAATATTGAGCGACTTTAAGGCAATTATTAAGTTTTTTTCTATTTTTCTCAAAATGTGAACATTTTACAATGAAATGCTTGATGTTTTGTGTTCCTCCAATATTGCAATCACACAAATCACTGGAACTTAAGACGAATCTTCTCAAATATGCCTTGAAGTTGCCGTGTCCAGTGAGAAATTGCGTCACATGAAAGTTGCAATTCCTGCTGCCTTGAGGTTAGTTGTGCACATACTTATGAAGGATCAAGTTTATGTACTCCTGATGCCTACAACACAAGAGGAACGCATTACTGTCGCTGTGACGGCCTTCGATAAAAACAAGCTTTAGAATCTATGGAGTGTGATTTATGGTAAAGGCAATTTAAAACGAAAGTATTTATTTAGAAATAAATATAAAAAAGACATTCTGATTTTCAGACAGTTAGGACAACTGATATTTATGCGCATTAGATTCAAATTATTTAAAAAATTGTCAAATACAAATAAAAATTTTAACACAAGACACTAAATGTTGCTTTTGGATTATGTAACTAAAAATGTAAATTTTTTTTTAAAAATAAAAAGCATTACTAGAGAATAAAAAATTATAATGTTTAATAAATTCTTATTTAGATAATTAAATTCAATAATATTTAGGTCCCATGGAATAGAATCGATTTTATTGTTTAATTTCATTCGAAGCCCTTGATTTGAAGTTTCCAAGGATTTCTTCTAAATTTGACTGAAGGAACAATCGGTATTTTACGATATCACTGAATATTTACATTTTTGGCCGGGTATGTACGGGTAAAAAATGCATGTCATTCTTACGTCGGGCGATTTAATTTTCGAGCCGTGCTCATAACAGTATTTTGCAAACACAATTTTAGTTTTACGGTTTCATATGTAAGGTGTGTACTACATTAATAAATATAAATTTTAAAAGACTAAAAATAAGCTACCCTAGGGGAAAAAATGTTGAATAAACATAACCCTTATCACTATAAAAAAGAAAAAAAAATTGTTTGAAATTGAAATTATAGGAACACTAAAACATTTTTCACTCCATTCTTTAATTTAATTCTAACATTTGGATTGATAAGGAATAGTTTAGATTGAATTATGAATGTCCATACCCTTTTAATTCTCCCTTAAGTATAAATGATAGTATGGCAATGAATTTCTCTCATAAAAGCATTAACTTTAAAAGAGTTTAATATGAAAAAATTATTTTTTTTGGTGATATTTATTATATTTAGAGCTGATTATGCTCCGGAAAAAATCCGGTTTTTTCTCTAACAGTGATTCGGAAACTTCCGGAAATCGAAGGTTCAAACGTTTCAAAAAGTCATTGATCACAGAAGTTTCCGGAAATCAAATTTTCAAAGGTGGAACTTTAAAAACAGTTTGTTTTATTTGTTTGTAAGGGAAAGCCAGATACTTTATAAGCTTATATTCATGACTAATAAAAATTTTTTTTATCAGTAAATAGTTATTATAATCATAAACTCAAGAAAGAAAGACATATTTGTAAATTTTAATTACTTCTCCAGGTCATCATAGGTATGTGTAAATGGTATAGGTATGTGTCAAATTTTAAATATATTTTAAGTAAACTAAGAAATATTGAGAAAAAGGAAAAAAACCTTGTTTAAATTTCTTTCTAATTTTTCAATTTAAACTTCTTTTTTTTTAACTCAAGAAATTTTCCGGAATTTTGATTTGGGCTCACAATCACCCCTGTTAAAAAGGGAAGGATTTTATTTCTTTCTTATCATCTGCAGAGTTATTCGTTCTGTAATTATTATTTATTCTCTGTTTAGTTTTGATTTAACTTCTGAATTCAAAACATCTATTAACTAATATTTTATCCAGATAAAATTAGTAAGTATACTGTTAAAAATGGCTGATTAAAAAGAGTAACTATAAATTTGTAAAATAAGATTATGTTTTATTACTAGACATTAATGTAGTTAATGCAACTTAAATAAATTATTTTTCTGTAATCTTAAAATAAAAATATTTCACCTTCAGAGACATGCAATTCCTTTAAAAAACAAAAGGAGCAAATTTCTAAAGGGACTTTTTTTTCTTCTAAGGAGTGTTAAAATTCAAATTTTAAATTAAACAAACGATCTTGTTTTGAAAAACCTAACTTTACATTCCAGAAAAAGGGTGCATTACCTAAGTATGAGTAATCCCATCCCTTTTTATCTTTTTAAAAAAACAGAACAAAATTTATTTCTCTTTAGAACAGCTGCTTTCACCAACAGCCACGAGTTTACATGGAACAAAGATACCCAAAAAGCTTCTTGAAGCAGACGATTATTAAGTCAATAATTTAAAATATCTTTCGCTTTTTATAAGTGACCTTTTATCTTTGATGAATCCAAACTAAGTACTGATGGCAAATTAAGTAAAAACAAAAAAAAAAAAAAAAAAATGAATATATAAATAATAATAATTGAGAGAAGATTTGAATAGAAATTATGTAATGGGATAGCGGATGTAATAATCTTAAGTTTTGTTGAGTTATTAAAATATACGAGGAGCACCCAGAAAATAAGTTTCCCTAATTTATAAAAAAAAAAAAAAAGAACTCACAGTGTCAGGAACATATTTATTGGCAACAAATACAGCAATGTTTCAGCTGTTTTTCAACATAGCCACCACCAGAATTGAGACACTTATCGTATCGTGGGATCAACTTTTGTATCCCTCTGTCGCCTGTGAATGGAGCCAGCGTGTGACAGACGTCTTCAGTTCTTGGTCGTTGTCAAAACGCTCACTGGAGGACAGGAATTTCTTGATGTGCAAGAAAACGTTAAAATTGCTGGGAGCAAAATCAGGGCAGTAGGGTGGATGATCAAGCAACTCCCAGCCAAATTCCGTCAAAACAGCTGCTGTGCCGTATGTGGACAAGCATTGTCATGGAGGAGCGCAACACCTGCAGTAAGCATTCCACGACTCTTGTTTTGAATGGCACGTCAGCAAATGGCAAATGTATACCGAGCAGTGGCACTTAACCTTAGAAAAACATCAGTGTACGGTATACCGGGCAAATGTATATCGGACAGTGGCACTTAACCTTAAGTGGCTCGGTATACCCTACACTGATGTTTTTTTAAGGTTAAGTGCCACTGCCCGGTATACCCTACACTGATGTTTTTTTAAGGTCAAGTGCCCGGTATATATTTGCCCGATACTTGGTGTATACCGGGCAGTGGCACTTAACCTTAAAAAAACATCAGTGTAGGGTATACCGGGAAAATGTAAATGTATGGCCCGATACTCCAAACACTGATGTTTCTTCTGATCTATCGTCAGTAAGTATTAAAATATCGAATAAATGCAATTATATCCACGAATAAATTCATATAAAATCGAATGTAATAAATATTTCGGACATTCACCAAAGCGACTATGTGATTGTTGACATTCACCGGTGAAAGTCAGACATAAGGGTATTTAGCAAATATTTGTATTTGCGCAAAATATTGAGGGGGCACATGCCCCTCCCCACTCGCTACGCCTATGCTAATAATTTTGGAACTAATTGTTAAATGTTATTTTTCTTTTATTCCATCGTATTTCTTGTACATCCTAATTTAAAGTTTCTAAGTCTTAAAGTTTTTGAAACAAAATATAACGCTAAGTTGAACACCTAAAACAACAGCGGTGACACTTAATGATTTATCAATCTAGAGAGATAAAAATATTGGAAATGAGGAAAGCATTCTAAAAAAGGAAAGTATTTTCGCTCTGAAATCATTGCCTCATATATTTGTGAAATAAAACTAATCAAATCACTACTATTATCTAATTGCATTCCTAGCAATGTTTAGTAAGTTATATAGAGTGCAAGCTAGGTTTATATCTATAATGAAGAAGAAGTACCATTTTTTTTTAAATTCAAAAAGTCAATTAAATTAATCCTCTCGCTTAACAATTCAACTTGCTGATGAGGGGGGATTAGAAAATTGTAACCTTTTAAGTAGACGAATTCAATAAATAAAAAAATAATTTTTTTCAAATCGGGAGCCAATTATGCCGCCAATTGGCGAGCTCATACGGTTCATATAATTATTTGAATTTGACATAAGCGTTTTAATGACGCAACAATCTATTTCATTATTTCAACTTTTCTTCATGTTTAAGTCAAGAAAACAATTAAATCGGTTGTCTTTATTAAAGATAAGATTCGTTAACTTTTTATTATTCCCTTTTGTTTAGGTTTTAATGTTTTGTTTAAGTGACTTAGATTTTAAATTCTTTCGAATTCGTCACTTTATAAATCTAGGCACAACTACGCAGTGTTAAAGGTTTAGCATTCTTCGTAAGACGAGGTAAATTAACTGATTTTAAATATTGTTTGATTTGTTTTTAAAGCTAAAAATCAATTTATTCAGATTGGGTTTTTATATCGTTAACATTTACCGCATTTATTTAACTTTAAATTAAATTGAATTTGTTTACAAATTTTGAATTTTCAAATATTGTTTGAACTGATCCTAAATTATAAATAAAGAAAAAGTGCAAAAATTTCTGTAAGAAATGTGCATATACCTGCAATTAATAGTTCGGAAAGTAATTTTTATTTGTCATTTCACAAATGCCATTGTTTGAAAGTTCTGGTAGTGTTTGTATAATTTACTTTTTAGGTAAATTGAAGTTTTTCAAAAATATTTTTTTCGCATTTTTGAGTTAACTTTGAAATATGTAGCTTAGAAAAAAGTAAAAATCGCATTTTCTTCTATTCTTGAAATTCTATTTCTTTTTGGTCATTTTTCTGCAAATACAATATATTTTTTGTCGTATTAAACCACATTTTGTAAACAAAAGTAAATATTCGAAATTTTCAAATAAAATGTGTTAATTCAATTTTTGCATTGATTTTAATCAAAATGAACAAAAAACTTTAAATGTAGTTTTTAAAAATAGTTTCCGTCAGATAATTAATTTATGTTTCCTTTACAGTATTTTTGTTTCTTTCACATTTCTTATTTTAGTATCGATTAAAAAAATTCTTTTTTTTCATATTTGGGAGAAAAAATCTTTAATTATTTTACTGTACTTGGATAAAAACTTCTGACTTTATGACAGACATGTAAAACTCAGTGTGTCAAATTGAAAGTTTTAAATGTTACAATAGGCTGAATTTCCAAAATAAATAAAATGGAATAAAGCCAAAAATAATATTTTTTTTCTTTCTAAATGTTTGGGCTGTTGGTAAAGTAGTATGGAGTAGAGTTTGGGAAAATGAAGCATCTAGGTGATTCGAATCAGTAGAATTAGTTCACCTTGGTGATTTAAATAACTGATTCGAATCAGTGAATAATTCGAATCATTGAATCAGTGCCAAACTCCAGTGTGGTGGTTACTACTACCATCTGCCTTTGGATATAAATTGTTTTAGTCAAGCTGAATGTCCTCAAATCATTAAATATGAATCCTAGTCCGTCGCCAATAACCCATTGGTATAGCTCTTTTGAGGCATTTATTTTCAAGCCAAATGATGTCCAATTTGTGCTTAAAATATAAGAGCTCCGAATTTACGATGCAATTTTAGGACTGTAAACAAAATAAGTATAAATTTTGGAACGTGTTCAAAATAAGTTTTGTATTAAAATACCTAAAAAGCAAATAAGTAATACCTAAAAAGCAAAATATTTAATTAGTTAAATAGTGAAATTATATGTTTCAGATGAAGTTTGAGCTCTCTAGTCTATCGAAAAGTGGTTAAAATTTCTACTAACGATATTTGGGAATAAAATGGCGACACAATTTGTGTGTAGTCATCATGAAACGATTAGAACTTGCATTGTCATCATGCACAAAATTTTGAGAACTCTAGCTAGTATAAAAGTGATGGAAATTTCGATCGCAAGATTCCAACATTACATGCTGGAAAGCGAGTTAATAAATACGAAGGGAAAAAGTGATGAAGGCAAGAAACAAATAAATAATAAAGTTACGATAAATGTAGAGTTTAGTGCTGCGAGAGCCGGAAAATACTACTTTCATTCAAACAAAAATCAAAATATATCTATGTTCTTGAAATTTTAACTTTAGACCTTCAAAATACTCTTATAAACTATGCCAAATTTGTTTAAATCATCTTCATGCAATCCCTTTGCTGTAAAAAATGGTTAATCAAAATATGTAGGTAACAGGTTCGACTTTCTTAAAAAAAAGATCTAATAAAAGTTAAGCTAACGATTAGGTAAGTCGCATATAAATCTTTAATTTTAAATTAATATACTTGAATGTAGTATAATAGATTTACATTGGGTTATAAATTGCTGAGATTTATTGTTTGAAATTGGAAAGTTAATTTCAGACCCCGTGGCGGATTTATCATTTTACGGTCTAACCTAATTAAAATTTTGCCGAGTACCAAAGTTCCAGTTTCTTTAAAATTGTCAAATGCAAGTTTCTAAGACCACGTGGTTTAAATAATAATAATAAAAAAAAAATCTCGCTCAATTGAATTATGCTCATTCGGAAAAAGAAAACAAAAAACTTTTTTCGTTGTGACGTCACTGCTATTTTAACCAATGACAGCAAAAATCTTATACATACACATGCATTTTCTGACGTATTTACCCTCTCATCGCGTTGATTTTTCATATTAGAAAATCGAAGTTTCGAAATTTAAGATTTTAAAGTTTAACACTCTTTAATAAGGATATTTGGTGAGTTCTATGTTTCTTTAATCATTTGATAGATTTAACGATGTTAAATTTAAAATCAAAAAAAATCAGGTAACAAATCTTACGCGTGTTTCGTTGAAATTGAAGATTTGTAAACTTGAACATTTTATTTTCTAAGTTTAAAAAGAAATAAGATTTTTTATTTATGACGATGAAGTTAAATTTAGGATTTATTCAATTGAATTAGTTTTTGCACTGTTTCGCTCTAAAAAATATTTATAGATATAATGATTTTAAATAAATGTTAAACTCATTTTTATCAAAATCAAAAATGCAACTCAAATATTATACCTTTGTTTTAGTGCTCTGTTTTAAGTTTTAACGTTGAAGATTATTAAATGCAGTTGTTTAAGCACGCAATTAATGAATATAGAAGTTTCTCATTGAAGAAATGAAATTTAATTTGAAATTGTTAGGTTTTAAGAGAATGCGATAATTGTTTTAAAAATTTCAATTTTAGGTTCCAGCAATTATAAGCTGACTCCATTTGGCATATGCAAGTCATATTCGAATTCTGTTTTCTCAAAACGAAGTTTTAGAAATCGGAGACTGAAATAAGTTAAGAACTAATCAGTCAATTTAGTTACTTCTCTCTCCATATTAATGTATTCACATTTTTAGGTTTCAATAATGCAAAGCAATACTGTTTTTTTTTTAATAAGTTATTAAAGGTTTTGATTCTCTGAAATTGTAATTGCATTTGTTACATAATTTTTTTTTTTTTTTTTTGCTGATCGAAGGCCGTTTTCTAATCCAGCAGTTCCCAATTTTTTCGACTGTGGAACCCTAAATAATCGACCTTCATTTGGTGGAACCCCGAGACTAAATGAATAAATTTATTTGGCATTTTTAAAAACATATAAATTAACGAAAGACTTTTAAATATTTAAAAAATATTTAGTGAATGAAATATTTTTTCTATATCGTTTTATCAGAATTAGTCTTAAAATGGAGTTTTTAACGTCTGATAGTTGAATTCACCGTTCTAGAGTCGCATCTAGTATAAGTTCTTAATTTGATTTTAATGCATGCATAAACTGAAAATGAAAAAGCTGGAATATGGTTTCCATTAAAATGAAAACGGAAAATAAAAAGAAATAATCGTTGAGTTACTAGCTTACCCCGTCTTAGACTTGGGTTCAATTCCTCGTGTTAAAGGCCAGTTGTCTGGTCTTGCTGCCTCATCTCTGATCTTGTCTTAGTTCTTTGGAATATACTTCCCATATGTTTTGTCCCCGGGGGTTTAAAAAATTTAAAAGAAGTCAACACAAGTTTGGGCGGTTTGTAAGTAGTATGGAGTAGAGTTTAGCAAAACGAAACATCTAAGTGATTCGAATCAATGGTATTAGTTCACCTTGGTGATTCAAATTACTGATTCGAATCACTTATTGACTCGAATCAATTTCAAGTTGGTGATTCGAATCACCAAATCAATACAGTGAATCAGTACCCAACTCGAGTATGGTGATTACTACTACCATCTGTCTTTGGATATAAATTGTGGTAGTTAAGCTGAATTGTCCTCAGATCATTCTTAAATATGACCGTCGCCAAAATCAACTAATGTAACTGTTTTGAGGCATGAATTTCCAAGCCAAATGATGCCCAATTTGTGCTTAAAATATAAGAGCTGTGACTTTACGATGCAATTTTAGGACCGTAAATAAAATAAGTACAGTCAAACCCCGCTATAGTGAACCTTCAAGGGACCGAAATTTTGGTTCACTATAACCGGGGATTTACTATATTCGTTACGCAGGCAATTTAACTAATGGTTCCCAAACTCCTTCCTTTTATTACACATTATTCAAATAAATGACTGAAAAATATTATGTAGTATTAAAAAATGTGTTATTTTTCATTACTTTTCGTCTTGTGTGTGAAAAAAAATTAATAATTTTTAGCTGGTGAGCAATCCTCAACAACTGATAAGGAAACACTTCCTGACTCTCAGATAATTTTTCCTGAATTTCTGTTATTCCGCTTTTTAAACCTGACTAATTTGCCATTCGATCAAGCACATAAAAGTAGTCTCATAAAGTCACTTAGGAAATTCATCGACATTTGTCCAGATACTGGAAGATTGCGGCTTCTTCGAATATTGAACCACTTCAGTAATGCTTCTTCAACATCCTTGTGATCTGCTTTTTTCAACTTTTTTCTGACATTTAAATTTTTTTCATGAACATAAATATTAATTACCTATTTTTCCATATGTTACAAACTGCAGATTTGGATAATTTATATTGTCTGCAAATATCAACTTGATTACATCCATTTTTAATATTTCTGATAATGCCCATTTTCATTATTTACTGGTCGCCATAGTTAAATATGAGACTCTTGTTTGCAGACTTTTTTTTAACTGAATTGAGAGCAAAAAGGAGTTGAAATGAGGGCCTTATCAACACATATTAGTGTGTTCAACCCTTTGACCATAATGAATAATTACTCATTCCCTCTGACAGAAAATGCATATTGATCCCACTGACACCTTACAGGTGGATCATCTGCTTGGTTTGTTTAAGGAATGGAAAGTGAGATAAAAGAAGCAAACAAGAAAAAAATGCTTATCGCTACATTCCCCTCTATAGATGATTTTAAACATTGGTATATGTATTTATTTTGAAGTAGAAATTTCAAAATTGTTACAAAAAAAATGAAGAAAACAATCAGTCGAAGACAGAAAAAAGTTTATTATATCCATCTTCCTCACTTTTTTGGTTCACTATATCCACAAAGAATAACATTATACGTGTATAACAAGGCACGGGACCGAACATTTCGTTCACTATATCTGGGAGTTCACTATAAACAGTGTTCACTATAGCGGGGTTTGACTGTATAAATTTTGGAACTTGTGTAAAATGAGTTTTGCATTAAAAAATAACTGCAATACCTAAAAAGCAAATATTAGTGTAGTAATGAAATTGTATGTTCCAGATGAGGTTTAAGCTCTCAAGTCTATCGAAAAGTGGTCTGAATATCAAATAATGATCGATATTCTGGAATAAGATGGTGATACATTTTGACTGTAGTCATGCACAAAGTTTTGAGAACTCTATCTAGTATAAAAGTGAAGGAAATTTCGATTGCAAGATTCCAACATTATATGCAGGTAAGCAAGTTAATAAATACGTAGGAAAAAGTGATCAAGGCAACAAACAAATCGAAAAATAAACAAATAAATTAAAAGTTACGATAAATATTGTGTTTAGTGCTACGAGAACCGGGAAATAATACTTTAATTCAAACAAAAATCAAACTACATACTCTATATAGGTAATAATTTTTTTAAAAATGATACGAGGACTGGACCGATTTTATATCTTTGTTCTTGAAATTTTAATTTTAGACCTTCAAAATACTCTTATAACTAAGTGCCAAATTTGTTGAAATCATTTTTACCTAATCCCTTTGCTGTAAAAAATGTTTAATCAAAATATATATGTAACAGGTTCGACTTTCTTTTAAAAAAGAAAAAGATGTAATAAAAGTTGAGCTAACGATTAGGTACGTCGCATATTTTCTAAAATCTTTAATTTTAAATTTATATACTTGAATGTAGTATAATAGATTGGGTTATAAATTGCAGAGATTTATTGTTTGAAATTGGAAAGTTAATTTCAGTCCCAGTGGCGGATTCATCATTTTACAGTCTAACATAGTTCTGCGGAGTATCAAATTTCCAGTTTCTTTAAATTTGACAAACGCAAGTTTCTAAGACCACGTGGTTTAAATAATAATAAAGAAAAATCTTGATCACTTGAATTGTTATGCTCATTCGGAAAAGAAAAAAAAGACCTTTTAATGCCAGTTAACTATTCGTTGTGACGTCAATGCTATTTTAACCAATGACAGCAAAAATCTCTACACATACATGCATTTTCTGACGTATTTTTCTCTCCTCGCATTGTTTCTTCATGTCAGAAAATTGAAGCTTTGAAATTTAAGATTTTAACGCTCCTTAATTAGGAAATTTTGTGAGTCATATATTTCTTTAATTATTTTATAGATTTAACGATGTTAAATTTGAATTGTTGGATTTATTCAATTTAGTTGCCGAGTTATCAATTGCGACTGTTAATTTTGTTTCTTTAAGGCATAAGTTATTTTAAGTGGGTTACTACAATATTTTTGTTGGTGTTGTAAGATATTTATAATTGAAAATTATATATGCCTTGTCCTTAATGAGTTTTGTTACAAAGTTCTAATTACAAACAAATTAAAAAATTGAATGTTTTTCGTTATTTTTATTTGGCATATTTTAGATTCGTATGGATGGGAATTTTGCCGAAGATGCGCCGGAAATTTTGCCGAAGTCTCAACTTATTTTGAAAGCAAGCCTTATATAAGCTGATTCTCAGGGATGCCCTACTCAGATCTTAACGGAATATTATGGATAAGTACTTTTTGTATTAATTATTATTAATTGTATTTAAATGTCACAGGGCTGCTATGGGTCACTAAAATCTGATTAAATTATCTGAACAATGCTTGTCCATATATTTTTCTTTATATCCGGCGTTAAGCAGCCGACCCATTTTTGACCTTACGATTATCAACGATTATTACGATAAGTTCAACCGCATCGTCTTCTAATTCTGTACCCAACCCAGAAGACAAGGAAACTCCTGGAACAAGCATTGGGACAAACTAGCCTTCTTGGAGAACAACTAATCCGTATTTGTGCGTTATAGATAAGAAAACTTCGTATGGTTAAGCCAACAACCAGGGGATTCTAATCTATAAATATACCGCTGAGGATATTTTACGATGTCACTGTGCCAGCCGGATCGTTAACCATCGCTGGGATTCGAACCTGAATCGCCTCAAACAAGAGGCTAACGCTCTGTTCCCGGAGATACCGCAGCTGTGTCAATTCGTTATGTATTTTTTTTTTCTTTTTTTTTTTTTTTGCTGGCTGCTAATTTTTTTTATTTTGTTGGCTTTCACTCTGTAGTATCGAATCTAGGAATGTTATTTGAATTTTAATTGAAGAATGTAAAGACAAAGTTTCTGTATCCCTTTGGTTTTCATGTCTGTTTGATTTTTCTTTTGTGTACAGTTCCTTAAAACATGAGTGATTGGGACTGATTGGGCTTGAATTACAATTTTTAAGTTTTTTTCTCACTTATGTTCATTTTTTTAAGGAATCTTCAGATTCGATGTAACTTTTATATAATGCATAACATTGGATTATTTTTTTTGAACAGAATATTCTTAGAGGGAAAATGATAAATCTGTACTTCCATCAATTTTCAACTTGGTTTCATAGTAGAATTAAATAAAAGTTTTGAAGACATTAAATAGGCTTTTAGGTCACGTTATATTATTTGCAACAGCAACATAATTAATTTTTGTATTTAAGAAGTTTTTACTGAAGAATTAGACTAAAATTTGCATTTGCATACAGAAAAAATTTCACCTTGCCTTTTTCACTTAAGATAGCATAAAAAAAAAATAGTTTAGATATTAAAATACTTAAATATCTTTTTCGTTAATTAGAATTTGTTTTAAAACAACTTCACATTTTTTCCGCTTTTTTGAAAGCGCAAAGTAGTTTATAGCTAAAATTTGTTTAGATAAACTGGTAATTTTAGAATATAACATCAAATAGAGTGTCGGTGCTGCCATCTAGTGTGGCAAAAACTAGAAGTCCAAATTAACATGACCAACGGTATCTCACCCATTGTAGTGGTCCTGAAATAGTGGATACCACCTCTGGAGAACGCACTAGGTCTGCTCATCGGCAAGACCGATTGTGCAGCTCTTTGGAAATAATAATAATAATAAAAAAAAAGAATATGACATCAACTTTTCTTTTTAGGTATCTGACTGGGCGAAAATCGGCAATTAGGATTTAAAAAAAAAAAAAAAAAAGATTTTATTTTGTTATTCATATTTTAATTTAGTTCAAGAGCTTTCCCAAACCTTTAAAATTTTAATCTCCGACTTTTGGAAATGGAGTATTTTTTTTTTTTTTTTTGTATGTTGTCTGGTGAAACCGAAACTAAGATGTGTTTCGTTTTTCTTTGAGTATTAGACTCTTTATTTATTTGAATAAATTATATATTTAAAAGAAAATTCATTTTCAGAAAGAAAGACTTTATTTCGGATTTTTAATTGTTGTGTTGTCAGAATATTTTTACGTCTTAAATTTTCGGGAGAATGCTGATTTTGAAAAAAATTCTTTACGCTAATACACATTAGAAAAAAGAAGTTTATTAAAGAATTCTTTGAAATTTTAAACGTAAATTTTGTATAATTTTAGCGTTTTTTTTTTTAAACTAAAAGCTGTTTCATTTTTTTTGAAAATTTGTTTTTAGTTCAAAACATAGGTAATCACATTATTATTGATTTGTAAAAAAATATTTTGAAATTTATGCATTACAATTTGTTGTAGAGCTGTTAGCGTGACATGAAAAATTTGTAGTTTTTAAGGTCAAACTTGCCCCTATTTTAAAAATTATTTTACAAAGTTTTAAACTTTAAATTTATAATTTTAAGACCTCTTTGCTTACCAAACATAAAATTAAAATTTTAACTAATCCTTTTTAAAAAATAAATAAATTCGAAACCATCCGAATACCTTAAATTTAAATCTGAATAGTTATAAAAAGTTTTTCTCGCACACTCAATATAAAAAAAGAGTATATTTAATATTTGACTTTTGAGGATACATACAATGTGCTATTTAAAATACCTAGAATAATATTAATACAAAAAATAAATTTTGAGGTAGTTTACAGGGTTGCCCTTTCAAAAGTATAAAGATGAAGTAATTTAAAATAGAATACTAGAAATACATCTTTCTTCGCTAATATTTTTGAAATTCCTTTTTCAAGTTCTCCCTTCGTTATTTTGTTTGTACTATTAAACTTGTTCTTTTCTTCGAAAAAAAAAATATTTGCAATCAATTTATTGCTGTTTTACTATAAAAAGATATAGTTGGGTTAATTAACTGAAGTAGCCAAAAGAGAGAAAAAAAAAGTTACTGAATGTTTAGTTTTTCCTTTCTTTCCAATTAGTATTTTAGACAACGATCACATTGTTCGTTATTGGTCCTCTACAAGATGCATACGGAATCGTTCAGATATTTACTTTTTAAAATTCTTAACATTTGTTTTATTTGCAATACTGTAATATAAGGAAAATATTTTTCAAGATAAACTCGTTATTATTTTTATTCATGTGTCAAAAATCGATCCACATATTTCGCACTGAGACTGTTCAATTTTATTACTTTTGTTTTATTGTAGTTGTCAATTTGAAAATGCTATTTTACATATTAATAAGAAGTAAAATGACATTATTTTAATTAATGGTATCTCACTAGCAGCCCTGTTAACTTTTGTTCTTTGTAATTGTTTTAATGTAATACATACCATTGTGCAATGGTCGGAAACCGGTTTCGTTATTAATGCATATAGTGTTCTGCCCCAAAAGTAATGAGACTATAATATTTTATGGTCACCCATCGCACGGAAAGTGTACATAAGTTGTACGGTTTCTAAGTACGAAGCGCTTGTTGGGTGGAATTGATGGATGGAACGTTAGGTTGGGATTGATAGATGATGGAACGTTGGATTGGGATTGAGGGAAGAACTGGGTGGATTTGATGCTGGGCAGACTTATAAGAGGACGCTATAATGCTGGAGAAACATTTTATGGTAAATTCTGTTTTACTTACATTATTAATTTTATGCATGGATAGTTAGGATAAATTAGGAGTATAACTTGAAGTTTCAAGTGCCGAAATGTTTTTTTTTCTTTCGAAATATCAAAATAGGAATTATGGCAGAATTTACTCGCCTACTGCGTAATCCTGAATAATTATTCTCACAGAATTTGTTTGCATTTTGATTTTTTTTTTAAATTTCAGCGTTGATACTTTGACTCATAGTTTATCTGAATTCTTTTTCTATACTATAAATTTTAAATTACCGACGCAAATGAAACAGAATTTTTAACCTTCTTGTGGATAAAATGTGATTTAGTTCGAACTTAGGAATGATCAGGATCTCACAGTTGCTGAAGACTTAAGACTTTTTGTTTGTCTCGCACGATTCAAGACAAAAAAAAAAATCAACGTTACGCCAACAAGTTCTGCACCAAGTTTCAGCAACTTCTGTGTGGACATATTCAGGTTGTTTACAGAGATGGTATCCTGTCTCGTTCTTTAGTTTTAAGTAGCATATTACGACCAAATGTGATCTGGATCACACGGAAAATAAGAAACACTCCAGTATACACCAAAAAAAAAAACAGACGAAAATGTGAAGCGGGTATAAATTACTTTGAACTCATAACAGGGCTCATTGCTGATGAAGTAAGGCTTTGAGGAATAACACTCATCGAATCATTCTTGGCATCAAGCATCATTTCTCGCTGTTGGTGAAGAAAGATATGGTAACTCTTCTGCCTGATATGTATTGCCCAATTGTTTTTAAATATCTAGCCAGTCTTATTACTTTTGAGATAGTATGCTGTAAGAAAAAAAAAGATCCAAATGTATTAACTGAGTTTTATAGAAATGAAAGATGCAGCAGAAATATGAAAAATACAGTTTTTGACAAAAAACCAAACTTGCGGTATAGAAAAAAAATTATCAGCTATAATAAATATGAAGTGATTATAAAAGTACATATAAAATTACACGCGGTCACGCTTTGCAATCGGTTTACGACATCCTGACAATTAGAAATTACCTTCAAATAACAAAGTATTAAATTATGTCATGTCAAAAAACCAACCTTTCTTACAAATTACCTTCAAATAACAAAGTATTAAATTATACATTTCTCGAAAATAATGACGTTTATCTCTATGTTGAATCTCTAGTCCAACGTCCAACTCAAAAGACCCAAGTACTGAGACTAACTCCTCTTTGAGGAAGTATTTGGTGAAACTAACGAGCATTTGAATTGCTTAGATGGAAATGTAGGGCTTATTACTTCTCCAGTGTGCCAAACACCAAAGTAATTTAATTCTTCAACTGATTCCCAATGAGAAATTTTTGTCAGCATTTGTGCTTTTACCAATAATCTAAATAATCTTCACTTATTCCAGTTACCGCTTAATTGTATCGACCAGAAATTTTCCTAGTTGCCAGTATAATGAAATTTAGTTGCGAAATTTTTAATCAATTTGTTTAACATTTTGGAACACTTTTTTGATGCCAATTTGGGCATCAAATTCTCTCTACTGTGTAGACATGAATGATTTAAAAAGAAACATGCTCACTGTTAACTTGGACAACGAGGCAGGGCCGGATTAACCCATAGGCACACTAGGCACGTGCCTAGGGCCTACGAAATTCAGGGGCCTACGAAAAACTAGGGAGAAAAAAGTTTGTTGACAAAAATAATTTAGCTTTAAAAACAAGTGTATTTTGCACAAAATTATGAAGATACAAATGTAAGTATAATATTTTTCGGTAATAAATTATTTTGCAGAATCTTATGATCTAATATATTACTTTTTTGTGATTTTTGGATTCAACGAAATCTTGTATTATGCTGTCGAATTCCAAACTACGCAAAATGTCGTATTCAATAGACATAAGTGCGAGCGATGCCAAACGATCTTGATTCATTGTTGAACGCAAATAATTTTTTATCAATTTTAATCTGGAGAAAGATCTTTCTCCTTCTGCATTTGATCCAAGAATCGACAAATATATTCTTAATGCAATGTGAACGTTAGGAAACAAGTTTATCTTTAATTTGAGCCTTCAACATTTCTTGTGCAGATTTATGTTCATATAAATTTGAAAATAGTAAAAATTCATCTACGAAGTTTTTCTCTAAATCGGATGAGTAAATTTTCACCAAATTTTGCGCTTTTAGTTTAATCTCAGATTCTGACAAATTTTTGTGTAATTTCCTTGTAATTCGGGTTCGATAAAACATCGATTAATGACACTTTTTGATCGATCCAGAAAACTGGGAAATTCAGACATCTGGGATAGCGATGGTCCCGAGCATCCCAGATAATTGGTTCTCTACTGTATAAATATTTCTTGTAATTAATCTCACTATCAATTTCACTGTTTTCTTTGCTGGTTTGTTGTTGTATTGTTGACGTGAAGTGTTTACATAGTTATCGATCGAACTAATCATAATGGTATTATCGATATCAACTGCAATATCGGCAGTATGTCGGTATTGCAGATAAAGTTCAATAAACAAATTCGTAAATTAATATCCATATTAATAAAAATGTAAAAAAGAAAATATGCAAGAAAATTTTAGCATATATTTTGAAAAGAGGGGAGGAGTGGGGGAAGGAGGGGAGGGCCCAAAAACGGTTATTCCTAGGGCCTACGAAAGGTATAATCCGACTCTGCAACGAGGTCATTTGTTATATAGTTTCCCTCTTAAAGCAAAATGGTGATATAATCTTTTTGTATTATTAATAAAAGGTTTTCTGTTATTCGTTTCATGACAAGCGTAAGAAAATGCAGAAAAAAGGTTAGTTGAGGTTGTTTACTCTTTAGACTGTCGTATCTTCCTCCCGTGAGCTTCAGTTTATATTTAAAAAGAAAAAAAAAATGCTTTTGCAGGTGCATACTAGGGAAATATGTAAAGTCGGTTATTTGTAAACATTGCACAATGGTGTTCATGTTTTTATAAGGTTGTTTTTAAAGTATTGAGCCTTTTCCGAACACAGTTTTAATTTCGCAAATCTCAGACTGCGACTAGACATGTTTAACAGTAATTAATAACCGACTGTTGCGTCTGATAAATGCGTCCGAAATATTCATATTTTTATCACCAGACGCAAGCATGGAGAAAATATTACTCATAATTACGCCAAATTTTACAATTTTATTCTTAAAATGGCTGCTAATGCTGCGGCACTATTTGGAGTGGTGTATTACTGTCAGTCTACCATCTTAAAAAAGCAATTTTGGGTCATAGAATGGCATGAATCAATTTTATTTTATAACCGTCGTTGAACAGCCGACCCAATTTTGGGTTGTAAGACTACCACTGTTCAATTCTGTTGCCTTTTAATTTTGAACCCAACCCAGAACACAAAAGAAGTCCTGGATCAAGTATTGGGAGAAATTTACTTTCGTGGAGGAATATTTGATGAAACTAACCCTCATTAGCGTTGCCATGGCTGGGATGGCTAGAACACTCTAAACCGTGATCCATCTACCACAGCTGGGTGCGAAATTCAAATCGAACAGTCATTGCTGGGATTCAAACCCGGGTCACCTCATAGGAAGGAAAGCGCTCTATCTCCAGCTCCACCACGATCCTGATATATTTAAAATCGAGGTTATGTAAAAACTGGAATTGAAGGAGCGTTGGCAAATCAAAACTTCGGACTAAAGAAGATTCTTCAGCCACTCCAAAGTGGTCCGAACATCTGTCAACTTATATAATTCGGTATTGTTAGATCAAGAAAAGGTTTCTATTTTTCAGAATGAGTTAGGAAGTCATTTCCTGTGAAAGAATATTTTTTGACTGTTTTTGCTATGTTGTGTATCCATTAGAATTTAGTAGAAACATTGAAGTTGTTACACGTTACTGTGTTAAAGAGTGATTGTAATTAATAATTTTCTGTATAGAGATTGAACTGGTAAACTTTGAGCTTCCTAAGGCTTCGTCTTCAATCATATGTTTTGACTATTCACTTTTACTGATCATCTAGCCTAGGGGGCGAAGTTTTTACAGCTCGAAATTCATGATAATTTTAAGAGAGTAAGTTTTGTCTTTCAAACTGCCATGGTTTCCCCTGAGTTTGCTGTTGACAAATATGGTGAGCAAGAGTTTTAAAAAAGATTATTAAAACATGCGCAAAGGATGTACATCTCAAAAAGACTGAAATCTATGTTATTAGATGTGATGAACATGTTTTTAGCATCTTGGGTTTTCCTCACAAAGAAAAAGAATTCTTGAATTTGGGATGGAAATCATGAAGCTGTGGAAATTGAATCCAAATATCTTTTATGATTGAGTGAAGATTGTGCTGTCAGAGTGGGTAGAATCCTAGTTCACTTCACGAACGTAGACTCAGAATCTGGAGAAGTTTGACAATTGTTAATTTGATGTATCTTAATTTGAGATTTTGAAGGACAAAAAAACGCAATTGTTTCATTTTATTGCAAGTGTTATTCATTTTCACGAAATGGCCAAAAGGAGTGTAGCGTCACTCGAGATTCGACAGCTCGCCGATCTCGAGAGCTTAAATTCTTCATGAGCTATGTGTCTAACAACAATAGGAGTTTCAATTGCTTGGCTACAATAGCAGAACTGTAATTGCTAATGGTAATTCATCTTTCGCAGTTTCAACAACTTTCCGACAAGCTAGAGGACGGAAATTTTCAGCCGAAACTCTGCTGTATAGTATGGCAAGTGTCCATAGTTTTCCTGATGGCTACAAAAAAGATTCATCGCTTGTCAAATCAATTGCTATTTAACATATTGACCATTTTTTTAAACATAAACTGACAGACACATCTAAAAAATTATTTACACTAGCGAGCTTAGTAATTAAATCAAGGATAAATATCTGGATTTTCCAACTTTAGGAGAGAAGATTTAAGAATTTTTCATACAGAACCTCTCGTTACCGTTGAAGAAATGTTGTTGTTACTTATGCCACTTGCCAGTTAGCAAGCCTGTTTGAAATAGTGATTTTTTCAAGACAAAGGGTGCGTTTCTTGTTTTTTTTTCAGTGGCGCCATCTATGGCCAAGAATATTACTTTAGCCACCCACTCGTCACAGCCTGTCTTACAGGTAGAACCCAATCATACTCCATTCATTCATCCACACAGCGTAATTTTGACCAGAACCAGTAAACGATCAATCTCTAATTCCCCCAGAGGTATTGATTTGTTATGAGCACTTGGGGGACATTGTGACCCCGACAGATTTAGCCTGCACCAGTCACTACTTAATACACGGGGATTTTTTGGTCGGTCGGATTTGAACTCTTATTATCGTGTACACGTGTCCGACGTCCTACTAACCAGGCTATTCCGCCATGAAAGAATGATTAATAACGACCATTACAAGGAAGTAATGACAAAAAGCATGAAAGCCAGAGTTAAAAAGTTTTCCATTCAAAGATGTAATTTTTAAAAAAGAATAATTTCACCATAATTTCAAAAAATGAAATGCTTTGTCAAAAATGTGGTTGACTAAGAACGACCTTAAACCTCCTCGGATCTTAATAGATGGAAAATCTAGGGCTATCCCATGAGGAAACACTCGAAAAGACTGGTTGCAGAACAAAAAATAACATTCTTCGATTCAAGTATAATATTTGAGTTTCGTAAACTGTATAAGTCCCCTAGAATCTAGGACAAAGCGTGAAAATTTGGTTCTGTAGTCTAAGGGAAGACATTAACTACTAAGAACAAAATGTATTTATATTTCCAATAAATTGCTATTTTTCAAAATGTGTTTGATTCAATTCGTAAGCTCGCTACTTAAATAAAAAAATAACAATCATGTTTCTCAAGTGAATTTAAAGGTAGAAGAGAGTGTTATTTTTGTTCCACCTGCAATTAAAAATGTAGAGAGTATCACTTCTATCACCATTAAAACTTCATGCCTGACAAGACTGTTGCAACCTACATTTTGCTTTTATAGGTGTGTCAAAAATAAACTTTTTTAAGTCTAGTTGAGAAACAAGTGTTTAAAACTTTTATATTCTTTTTAATATAATAAGCGTCTCTAGGTTACGTGATTTTTCCACTCTCCATACCTTTCCACCTTCTGGTACCAGGATAACGGAAAATTTTGTATTCTCCCTATGATTTCAGTAACAAGTGGGACAAAGCAAGATTTGCCTATACCATGGGAACGGAAAGTAACAAAGTGCGGTGGATGGTGAAGTCACATAACCTTGACTGTTGCTTTTAAAGTTTTTTTCTTACATAACTTTCAAGGGCTCAATATTTTAAAGACAACCCAATATCTTTGTATTCTTATATTTATTGCAAAACTTTTAAAATGTTTAAGTAGACTAATATATTTTATATAATTTTGATTAAAATTATTTTTAAATTGTATAAATGAATATTGAAGAAAATGATTGAAATTTGTATGTGTTTATACATTTCAAGTTCAAGTGGTTTTTTTTAATTTTCCTCCTTTCACATTCTTGTTATGTTTTTTAGTGTTTGAAATCATGAAATTTAAAAGATTGCCTATTTCAAAGCACGCGGGAATGTTCATGTGTACCTTAGTATTCAAAGTATATTCTTAGAAATATTGTTCCTATCAAATAACTATACATCGTCATGTAAGGGGAAGAGCGTTTTTTTATGGTTGTAACACGGTTTAACTAAGGTTCTTAATCCCTTTTGCGGTGCGTATTAAACTCTCAAGTCCAAAAAAGAAAAAATAATAATTTGATATACACGTAGAATATATATAAAAAATTGCGCCCCGTCATTGGTTTTTATTTAAAATTTTATTAGTGTTCTTAAACCTTTTTAAAGGTTTTAATCAATTTTTTTTTTAAAGAAACGTTTTTAAAATAACCTCAAAACTAATTTACCACAATTTTTAAAACATTTTATCAAAGCATAATACTCTTTGATACGCACCGATTCTAATATACTTATTATATTACGCAAATAAGGGAAAGAAATTGATAATTATTATCAGCAGTAATTGGAGATGTCTTAATATTTAAATAAGCTTTCATATTAACATTATCTAGTTTTTTTCCAATCATTACATAATTTGATAGCGTTAAATATTTTAACTGGTTGATGATGATGAAATGGTAATAATAGAGAAAAGATAAGATTTGTTCAAATTCACTGGGCATCTAACTTAATAAAAATTTTCGCTTCCAAGTGAAATAGAGTAAATTACTAATATAAATGAGCCATATTGGCTACTTTTTGTATTTTATATACTAATACATACATAATATTATTTATGCATTATTACATAATTAGGATATGCACATTTCTAACACGAAAAACGTTAATATATCTGCATCAATCATTGTTTTTTAATTGTTCAGCATTTTAAGTTAATTTGTTAGGCGTTTTTGTGTGTGTTTGGAAAAAAATAAGTTCACTTTAACTAATAAAAAATTTTAAATTTATTAATGTTTGAGTTTTTATACTCAATATTTTTAGAAATTTTACTGTTGTCCAGTGTCAGTAAAAAGTTGAGAAGTAAGAAGGGGTTAAGAATCAATGAAGTGTTTGAAGTTTTGAGTAAAATGGAAGGGTTTACTATGAAACAATGGCAAGCCATGAAAAAAAATAGAAATCAAGTTTCAAAAATATTTAAAAAAAGTTATCCGTAAGACCCCTCTACATCTAGATTTTTAAATTAATATTTTCGTATTTATAACTATACTCAGTAAAAATAAGTTTAAAAAAATTCAATGAAATTGCTTTGCCTTTTAAAAATGTTTTTTGTATTGATTGTGCAAGTTTAAAAATTGAAGAGCAAACATTTGTGGCTTGTAATAAAATTTCGAAATAAGCTCTACAAATATTATCTATCACGCTGACGCAACTCATAAGTTAATTTTCTAAAAGACTTAACCTTATAAGTTTCGTTGCAAATACAGGACATGGCATAATTTTACCATGTAGTGGATAACGTTGTTTGAAGTTTGCCTTCTGAGAGTGCTACTTCCTGTTTCTTTTTTTTTCCGAAATAAGCTAAAGTTTTCTTTTGACTTCTGTTAAATATAATACGAATTAAATAACGTAACTTATCCTTTGTATCCCTTGAGTCTGGTTGCAGAAACTTTGCATCACTGCAGATAATTTTTTCTTCCTCAAGATTTTTTAAAAGGCTAGATAGCATAAAAAATTGTTGAGAGGAGATGGAGAAAAAAATTATTTTCTATTCCAGAACTTATTCAATTACTTATTTTTTTTGATAATCTAGATTTATATAAACTAAAGAAATTTAATGATTTTCTAAAATTCCTAAAAAATTTTCTTTAAAATTTTGGAAAACAATGATTATTTAAATGGAAAGAATAATTTAAAAAAATAATCCATTTCTCAAAACTTTTTTTGGTTACCGACCATGTACAATTAATTTTTAACATAAAATTTGTATCTTCGTTATACACAGATGCAAATTTTGCTGCCATACACTTGTCAGACTAAGCATAGTTTTTCCGATATTAGTCTCCGTCTAACTCTTGTAGGATAACAGAAATTTGAATTTATAAAGATAGTGATGCAGATTGGCTTCGCAATTTCTGCTACCAGGTCTTTAAGTGTATTATCACTAATTAAGTGTTCTAAAACGGCAGATGGCTCAAGTTTATTATCAACAAATTGTGTTCGCAACAATTCTAGAGCTTTAGTTGGAAGGGCATAGGGTAACTGAAGTGAGGCTGCAGAGAATCTGTACTAAAGCTGAATGGTTGAGGCCATTTAAGTAATTCTTATGGCTTTGGAATTAAATTTAAATGTATTCCAAGAAATGCAATCATTTTATTATTGTTATTCAGATATTCAAGATTGTTTTCTCGATGTCCTTGTTGTAGTGGGCAATTACTCCTTTCAGCAAATAATATACTGTTTTTATAACTGTCGTGACAGTCATTCATGATTGTTAGATTAAATTTTGCAATTCAGCCAGTGTCATTTATGCTAATTATGAAAAAGACGTGATGTGACGGTATTAAAAACATATTTTGCCTACATGAATAGCTTTTTTGGTTTTAATTTTTTCCTATTTAAAAAGTTACACAAATTCTGTGTTGTTTGAACTCTTAAACCTATGCTGAATTTGGAAACTATTCAGCATTAAGAGAAAAAGTCTCGCCAATTTTTTTTTAAATAATAACTTTCTACATAAAGACTAAGTTTTTGTTCTTTTTAAAGTACAGATAATTTTTTTACGGTTATTGAGCATGGATAGTTTAAAATTATAGCTTTGTGTCAAACTTAAAGCATACAAACTATGGCTCTTTGTTTTCTTGGCGAAACAGTGTCGAACAATCATAATACTTACAATTTTCAAACTGAAATTATTGTCGTCTTCCCATTTCCTCTAGTCGCATTCTCTGCTTGGCATGCTTCTTGGCACCATTATTGTGCATAATTCTGTAAGCTTAATTCAAAACTTAATCTTTTTTTCAATGGCAATTTTGAGGTAAGAATAAAAGTGGTAGTTACGGACGAGTCTTTAAATCCAATTTATGAAAACGGTGCAATATCCTAAGTAATGTTGTTTAACCCCTTAACAATCGGTTAATTTTCAAGAAAACGGTCATAAAAGTGCCATTTTTTATTAGTGCTATTTGATTAGGGCTGACATCTAGTTTAAAATAAACTATCTACAATTACCTTAAAAATATCCTGGTACTGCCATCTGGTGTGTAAAATGAGAAATAAAATGTTTTCCGGGCAAAAGAAATGAATTAGTTTTATTCTCATTGGCACGTTGCTACTGAACACTCCAGCCCGGAAATATCACGGGAGCGAGAAATAGAGGGCGAAACCTCACCCCGTCATTTTCACGGGAGCGAGAAGGACGGGGTTAAGGTAAGAATGAAAGTGGTAGTTACGGAGGAGTCTTTAAATAAAATCTCTGAAAACAGTGCAATATCCTAAGTAATGTTCTTTAACTGAGTTTCTTCGCTAGCTAATTAGCAAAAAAAAAAAAAAAAACTTTTTATCAGAATTCAAGTGAATCCTTGTAAATTAGTTGAATTTGTTCTGTGTGTTAGACATGCTTTATCTATAGTAATCAAATTAAATTTAACTAGATGAGTGATGTAAAAGGTTCCAAGAGAAAAAAAAAGACTTAATATAAAGATGTTAGTTTTGTAAATTAGTTGAATTTGTTCTGTGTGTTAGACATGCCTTATCTATAGTAATCAAATTAAACTTAACTAGATGAGTGATGTAAAAGGTTCCAAGAGAAAAGAAATAGACTTAATATAAAGATGTTCGTTTTGTAGTTCTGTTAGTTTTAACATTTGCACAAAATATTAAAACTGTGAGACTGGGGAATGGCGCAACCATCTGTGCTTTTGTATTTCGGTATTAGAACAAATGAAGTTCTCTCATACACATGCAACATAAAATGGAGCTATTTATTTCGTTGTAAAATTCTAAAATCATCTTCGGCAAACTGCAACGATCAGTTGTTTTTGAAGAAATAATTCTGAATGCTATTTATCAACAAATATTTTTCTTTCTTAAATCGGAGGTCATATCTTAGTTTCCTACTTGCTATAATGTTTGTAATTAAAAGCATAATAGCTGTTAAGTTTGCTATGATAAATGAGTATACACAACATACAGTGAGAGTACCAAAACTTTAATATTTTAATTTATTATATATTCCAAGTGTGCCAGTTAACAAATTTATTTTTATATTTATTTTAGACAAGCGTTCTCATTTTTGAAAAGAAATTTAGTAAATATTTATATCAGGGTTGGTAAGTTTTAATCGCGGTTTCATCCGTCATGTCAAAATCAATTATTGCTTCAGTTTTCGACAAGTGTCAAAGCCCCGAAATTTTGGTGTAAACCTAATTATAGGAAGTATTTATAAATAGACATACATATAAAATTACAAGTGTTCAATCAATTATGCTATTGAATTATTTTGTCATTAAACTCTTTGTTTTGACAATTTGCAGTCAGAAAGTTAAATAAAATATCTAAAATTACAATTTATCTAATCTGTTAATTTGTTTAATCATTGAAAATATAAATACAAAAACAATAGTCTTATAAAAAAAAAAACTCAACAATCATTTTATTCATTATATGTATTATCAATTTTCATTTACTACCATTTTAAATCCTTTTCCTGAAGCATACGATTACAAAAAAGGAGTTTTTAAGCCCTCTGTATTCTAAGTTCATTTTTCAGTTTTGTATGAATAAGACCGAAATTCGAAACAATTTTTTGGCTGCCTAGACTGCAATATATAGAACTATTATAACAAAATAAAACAGCATGTGACTAGGAAATTTATTCTAATAACTGTACTAAATATTAGTAGTAATTTTATTTAATCCTTGAGTTGTTTAATTGGAAAAATTATTAACTCATTTAAACAAACATTAACATAACATAAACAAACATTTTTGTTAATTATAATTAAGTGATCGGAGAAAATTCAATTTGGTTCTGAAAATTCTTGGAGAAAATACTCAGTCTAATATTCCTTGTGAGCTAAATTCCTTTTTGGATAAAAACTTCTCCAAAAATTTTAGCTTTTCTTTTGCACAATAACTTTTTCAAAATGGTTTTAGAAAATAAAGTTTCTATATCAAAATAGTTGTTTTGTATAGAAAGTTTATGTAGAAAAAGTTTGATTTTATACAATTTTTGAATAAACGAGGATATGTATTATAAAATTATAGAAATTAAAGCATGTTGAAATAGTAGTAATTTATCAAATTAAAAAAAGTTCCACTTTTATTAACTTAATGAATTCAAACTAATAAATACACAAATTAATATACGTTTCTTTTTTTTTAACAAGAAAAAGTATTGCGGAGCCACGCATTTTTTAAACTAAAATCTAAGTAAGAATTTTTGAGACCAAAAATTTCTTCCTGGCTGCCTAATTTTTCTCCAAAATCTCATTAATCGATCAGCCAAATTCTGCTCCCCCAAATATAATTAATAATAAATATTGAGAATCAATAAAAAATTTTAATAATAGATAGTATCAGATAATTGGCGAAAACTTTAATTTGTTATTCTAAAAAATATGCTTAAATTGTAACATAAAAAAATTTAAATCACCTATCAAGATTAATGATAAATAAAAACTCATATCTATTACCAGTAATATAAACTGAATAGTTATAATATGGGTCTTAAAGTATTAAGAGTACATTTAGAAGCACCAACTAATACTTATAATAATTTTGGCTAAATGTTTTGCATGAGATATATATACTATAAATCATAATTATTGTTGTATATAATGCAAGTATTGTGCATGATTTGATATCTAACAAATTGTCTAAAATTCCTAAAAAGAGACTTTACTTAGGTTTTTGACGGATTTCGTCAGTTTTTGACGCATCTTGTCAAACACTTGTGTTTGAAGTTTAACACCCAACTCTGATTTGTATATACAGGAATAGATTGTATCCTGTTTACTGGATAAATGTTAAATTTGAAGTGCCGAAATAATTTGTTCATGGAATACTCAAGGATTTTTAAAATATCACTGGATCATCGTATCATTGTTTCTATCAATGGAGACTAATAATTCTGTAGCACATACCATTTTGACGCAGGAAAATTATGTATATATATTTTCCTATCTAAAATGCATTTTATGAAGATGTTAAATGGATATAAAACGATGAGCAACCCTTTTAACGTTACTAACATTATTTTTTATTTAAAAAGAAAGCCGTTTCGTCAAAACATATTTTCCAACGCAACTTTTTTTTTTTTTGCGTAAAAGTTAAATTTTTCTTCGACTCGTCAACTAATTCTGTAAAAGTGACGATAAGTTCAATTCCTTTATGGCAATTAGTTGTGCATTTTTATTTAATTCATATTATTTTTAATTTTACACAATGGTTTGAATTCTCAATTAGCCAATTTTGTAAAACTTCTTCAAAACATAAACCTGTTTGTTTGGTTTTATTTTTACTAGGAAAAGATGCTTAAAATAGGATCAGAATATCTTTCTTGGTTTATTAGGGAGGGGCATGACTTGAAAAAAAAAATCCCTTTGGGATGAAGCGACCGTGGTTGTGCTCACCCCTTGAGATAATAAAGCGCACTAGCTAGCGAGGTCAGTGAAAACAGCCCTGAGGTCTGCGTCCAAACTGACAGAATAGTTAAGAATCTAATTAAAAATGCAATTTATTGCAATTTGAAAACAGATAAAATAATTTAAAAAAATTTCAATTATAAGACTACATTTTTTAACAAATTTAACAAATTATTTTTAACAAATTTTTCAAAACAAATTTAATCTTCCTGAAATCAAAATCCTTCTGTTTTAATATTATAAAACGATAAAATTCACGCGTGTTGTTTGATAATAATATAATGTTTTCATTATTTAGCTTTGGGCAGACTCACTAAATATTTTTAAAATTCCTGACATGCCGTCTCCGAGAGGAGAATTTGCTTGAGCAAATTTTGCTCCCTTAAGAATATGAAGTAGGCTCTTTTTCCATCTATCTTGTCAAACAATGAAGCCCTATCAAAGTTCCTCGGGTTTGTAAAAAAATCGCATTGCAAAATAAGATAATAAAATAAACTATAATCAATATCAAAAACGAAACCATGTAAAGATATTCCGTTTTGCCCTGGCGAGTTCATAAAGGTGCAATTTTTTTTTTTATCATGGATGTAATTTTGAATGAGAGTCTATTTTGAATGTATTTTTAGAGCTACTAAAAGGCAGTCTCGTTCTGTTCTAAAATAATATTAAAATAAAATGAAATTCACACGCGGTGTTTTTTGATATGAGAGATACGTGCTATATTGTTTACTTCATTGCTTTGGCCGGACTCGCGAAATTTTATTCTTAAAAGTCCAAACCTCATTCTTAAAAGTCCTGACAAAGACATTTGATAATTCCATGAATTAGACGCGACTATAGTTTCCCCGCCAACCTCAAAAATCAGAAACAGCTGGACAACTCAGCACAACTTCCCACAGTGTTACCAGGTGCCGATAACCGTTTACCTACAGATAGCGTTGTAAAATCCCCTAAAAATTTAAAGAAAACCCCAAAATTTTTAACTTAATGTATAAGTATTAAAAAATAGTACAAAAGTTAAATAATGTACAGAAAACGTTGCTTTAATACTTTTTAATATTTTATTATCAACAAATTAATAATGTGCTGCTAATTAAAAAAAAGGATGAACAATTGTACTATTAATTTACTTTTAAACTGCTTTTCGTGTTCCCAATCTTTCTTGTACTTTTGTGCGTACTTCTTTTTTTCTTTATCCTTTTGCATTATTTTTAAACCATGCGCATTAAAATATTTTAAATAATTTGAATTCAAATTCACCAAACGTACAGATTGCTCGAGCAAAGTAATAACTTACTACATTCAACAAAGGAGTTAAGTTCTAAAATTAAATCTTAATCTTTTTGTTTTGGTTTAACATATTGATTTTCAAATTACCATCTCACACATTCAGTTATAAAATTTGATATTAGAACGTAACCAAAATGAAACTAGTAAAATTCGCAAATAACCCTAAAACAAACCCCTAAAAACATATTCCCCTAAAGTACCCACTGAAGATAAAAAAAAAAAAAACCCCTAAATTTAGGGGGGAAACCCCTAATCTGGCAACACTGACTTCCCATGTTAAAGTCGAAATTTACCACAGGAAAATATCGACAATATCTTTAAACGAAAGAAAAATGTGTCTAGAATTAAAACACAAAGGTATTAAAAAATATTAAAATTTCCGAAAACGAAATGGTCAGTTTAGTTAAAATCCGTTTAACTTAAAAAATTTTGATCCTCCAACTGGACTGTGAATTCAGAAGCGTATTAGAAAGTGTGATTCAGAATGACTTAACTTAAAATCTTTTGTTGATTTAAACTTACATACATGTCCCTATTTTCAAATTATTTGAAATTATTTCCATCATTTCATAATTTGATTATTAAGAGAGGCGATTTACTTGTTAATCTGGTTCAGAAACATCCGCTAAATGGGTGTGCCATTATTTTGCTATCTGGGTCGTTTTTCACCGACATGTTAGGCTTAGCAAAGGCCGACAGCAATCCAAAACTATTGGCTAATGGATCGTCCTTGGTTAAAATTAACTCTCTATTTCCTTAATAAAGTTTTTGCTTGTTTGTAGTACTTATAATAACTTTATTTCATTTATTGTATTTTTAAGTTATTTAATATTTCTTGAATTACAGTAATAAGTTTACTTAAGAGAACAAAAAATTTAAAAGGTTCATTTCTCCCGAGAGAATCAATAGAAAATTAGTTTTATTGTAGAAAATTATATTGTTTTAGTGATCTAGTTCGGTAAAGTTTTTAACCATAGCTTTTATTTCCATGACTCATTGGCTATTTACGACAGTTTACGTTTGTTCTTAGCATAACCACCTTAAGTGTTTTCCTAAAAAATGCATTAACTTTATGCAGTGCTTGCTAATTGTATAGTAATAAAATAAGCTAATTATAATTAAAATTGTAGTAAATTAATGTCATCATAATATACGTCGTTTTTAAAATCGGATTTTTTTTTGTTTGTTAAATGCAATATTATGGCAACAATACTCTTGCAGGAAAGAGTATAGATTGTGATTAACTTAATCGTTCTTTTATCCTAGTGAATCAAATCCTGAAATATTTGAAAAGTGTTTAAAGGTTCTTTTTTTCATTGGGGAATTGTAAAAAATGCTTAATTTTCTTGAGATTTTTCTTTGTTGTCATTAACAAAACATGATTTTCGCAATTTTCCCTTTTGCATTTTGTTTATTTTATGCTTACGAATAAAGAATATGCATAAAGAGTATGCAATAGAAAGAAAAATCCCTATTACGAGTATGCTTATCCTAATTCTGAGTTTTTTTTTTTGTTGTTTTTTTTTAAATTTTTTTTATAAAGGAAGTGATAAAAATTTTTGAGTGCTTAAAAAGTTCTTATT
Source organism: Parasteatoda tepidariorum (assembly GCF_982258835.1). Lineage (NCBI taxonomy): Eukaryota > Metazoa > Arthropoda > Arachnida > Araneae > Theridiidae > Parasteatoda > Parasteatoda tepidariorum. Next base: position 14,196,516 of record NC_141761.1, on the reverse strand, counting down.
TTTTGTTGAAAAACTTGGTTACGCACCCTAGATTTCAAAAATCATTCTATCAAGATATATTAATTTTAAGAAAAACTTAAAAAATTAAAGAGAGAAAAAATTGTCTCTTGTTTTTCCATTGTTCAAAGAATTATTAACTCTTGTTATTGGTTTCCTTTTGGAGTACAAGTAAGATTATAAAAAAGTAATAAGGTTTTGTTTAACATAATTTTTCCATAAAGGCTATTGATGAAATAATTAATTATATAAACAAGATTTTTTATTACTTAAATTTTTTTTGTGATCTGTGCTACAGATCACAAAATATAAAAATATATTTTCTCAACTTTGCAGTCGTTTTTCAATGTTTAACGAATTTAAGTAAATCATATCATTGTTCTCCTTATGGATTTTCCTCATTCATGTTTAAGTCTGGAAAATTTTTCTTATTAAATAAATTTTTCTAGAAACGATTTTATTTTTTATTGTACAATATTGAATGATTTTTTTAAAAGTCATCAATTGTTTAAAATTAATTTGAAATAAGTAATGTTGCCTAGTTTGAATTGTGTGTTTTGAAAACAATTGTTATTTTAAAACTCGTAAATCTTAAAATATGATTGAAACAATAAAATTTTTCGAAATTTTGAAAGCAAGAAAAACATTTAACATTAACATCTCGACTTTGCAAAACTTCCGATAGTCCAATGAATGAATACTTAAATATTTCCTTTTAAAATCGACCAAACAAATTTCAAGATTACCAAATAATAGAAAATCTAGATACACTGTTCCATAAAATGGCTAACATATCTAAAAGATATCGAAGTTTTAATATTTTTAAATGAGTGATTTTAAAGATGTGTGAGAGATGAAAATTGGAATATAACATTTTTTTAAGAGTTAATATAGTCCATTTATTATTTGAAATCATTAATGATTCATGACAAAAAACAAAAAAATCATCCTTCCCACATAACACTGATTTTTTTTCTTCAAATCAATACAACAATAGCTTTCTAGCTTATATTTGAAAATTCTGAATAGAAACAGGGGTTATTTTAGGAGCAGTTAAGGTTCGTTAAATCGTCACAAAATTCTTAAAAATTGTTCACAAAGTAATTTTTTGCGAAAATAAACTCTTCGCAAAATTTATTTTTTAAAAAAGCAGAACTAATGTCTTCAACTCATAATTTTAAAACTAAATCTTAAAATTCATGGTTTTTATTTTTTTCTCTCACAGAAACAAGACTTTTCAAAAAGTCTGAAAAATCCCTGATGAACAATCCCATTTGAAATTTTTCTTTTCTTTTATGTTTATGTGTCATTACGACACCAAAGTAATCTGGAGATATTTCCCCTATTTTTTTTGATGGATTTCCCCTATTTTTGAGTGAAACTCTCATTTGTTATCTACCATTTGACTTCCCTAACTTCAATACGTTGTTTAAATACCGTTTAATTTGGCGTTGTACGGCCACTTTCGGCTCTCGTGATGAATTATACAGTAAGTTGTACAATGAATTAGTACACGATTTGTCTCAGATATTCCTTTGAAAAAACATATTTAGAGAAGAAAATTGAAACTTTGCTAAAAACAAAAACGATCTTTCGAAGGTGCATGCTAAACACCAGGGCCGTTTAGTGTATAATAATTTCTTTAGATGAAATAAAATCTAATAAAAAAAAATTCTTACTAAGCAGGAATTAATGAAATTAAACTTCGTGAATTAATGAAAAAAATTTAAAACCAGAAGTGTTTTTATAGCGCAGAACATAAATATCAGATCTTGTTTATTCCGATAACAGATTTTCATTATTTGATTCTATTTGGAGTAGTAACTCAGCCATGCGATTATAAAAGCATACTGTTGCTTTTTTTTAAAATTAATTACACGACAATTTGTTTTGAGTTAAGTTTAAAATAGAATCCAGTAATAAAGGTTTTCTTATCTTGTGCATAAATTTGAATTGTTATATTAATTATTAAAGGAAAAATTAATGTATTTCAATTAATTTTCTTAAGCTATTCCTGTTCATCCTACTCTATTAAAATTTCAATGTTTGCATAAAACTGATTTTAAATATTTGTATATGCTTAAAATTAATATCAATTGTAAAATTTCGGAATTTTACTTAATTTTCTTTAAGGATTTTTTTTTGTTGCTATTTTAAAGTGCTGTAAAATCCATCATCGCTTTATGCTTGTCGCCAAACTGTTGCCAACGCCGAAATGACTTAATTTACAATGAAGTCAGAAATTGGCGTAGATAATACATAAACTTACAACGAAAAAAAAAAGCAGTGGCCTATAAAAACTCACCAATCACCATATAATAAAATTGCGAACTTTAACATCTCTAATGTCGCCAAATCTACCATGCAAATTTTACTAGGATTAAGCCTTAAGTGTAATTAATTTACTTAAATTATAGAAAACTCTTTTATTCCCTATTTGTTTTTACTAAGTGTCCCATACTCTAAATTCGTAAGTAAAAATAAACTGTCGGGAAATCATTGCATGTGATTAAAATTTAGTTTCTTGTTTATATATTTTCCACTCTTAAGAGCCGTTAAATTTTACATTTAGTTTTTTTATTGTTGATGATTTAGGGTATATTGCTCAAAAAGGCATAAAAATGTAGTATAAAAATTTTTCAACTTGTTTAAGAATACGTGATTAAAACTATTAAAATGAATGAATTATCCAATAAAACGCTGCAAATAATACGTTGCTTCACACTTGCTCAAAAACAATAAATCGCATGAAATTTCTGAATTGAAATTAATTTCGATAAGTCGTGAAAGAATAAAGGGTTAAAAAAATTCTTTTTTGATTCTATATTTAAAAATTATTAATTTCAAAGCAAAGTTATGACCAAAAATATTAGGCGTTAGAATTGAATTATAAATATGCTCATTAGTTCACGTGGAATTTATTAAACAGAATAAAACAATATAAATATTAAAATTTTTAAAAAATAATAATAATTATAAAAACGTATGCAATTTTCCTTTATAAATGCGCAGTTCGAGAGTTAATTTGCTTGTGCCATGTAAAACGTTGGTTTATTCCATTTAAGAACTATATATACTATTATAAAATTATTACTTATTTATTAAATGCTTTAGAACACATCAATTTGTTTAAAAATTTTTACTCACACCGATTTTTTTTTTAACTTTTGGGTACAAAAAATAAAATTGTATTAAAAATTATGGGAAGAAGCTAACAATTTATTTTGGAAACTTATCGACAACAACTACTTTTCTGAAATATTTTTAATAAGGAATTATAAATTTTAATATTAGTAATTATTTCTTGTTTAGTGATATTTTTTTTATCACCAAAATTTGGGTGATATTTTAATTTTAAAAACCAAAAAGGCTCAATAAGAAATCTCGCTGTACAACATACATAGCATGTTGAAAATATATTTTCGGTATGAGATAATAATTAATAAGATTAAGTCACTAATAAATTTTTTTTAAAAAAAAATCTAGTTTTAAAAAGTAAAAAATTCTGTCAACAAGACTTTTCACCATAACGTATACATATAGAAAAGGATATCGCCTTGATAATTTCTTTTACTTATGAAGAAAAAAATGGAAAGAATGCACTATTAAATTTGAAAATTAAAACAAAACTACTTTTCAGTATGAAAGAAAACAAAAAATTCAGCGTTTAGCAAATTTGTTTAAATTCTTGTAAAGAATAGGAGAAAATACACTATAAAACGCAAAATGTAATAATTCAAATAGTTTCGAATGCAAAATCACTCTCATACAATTTTAAAATCACAAAATGAACACTTAAATTTACAAGATTTCGGAAATTGGCATTTTGCTTTGGATTCTCGCCACGCAAGATTACATTTGGCGATAAAAATGTCAATTTTTTTTATCTTTACTGTTGTAATTTCACAGCCAATTTTCAGGCTAGGGTTTTTTATCAGAATACCTGCAAAATTCTAAGATTTTAGCTTGGGAGCTTTTCCTTGTGAGTTGAATAACAGAAAACGCAAATGTTTCTAGAAAGCAAATTTTCTATAGTGGTTGAAACAAAGAAAAAAAACTATATTAGTTCTCAAGAGTGCAAGAATATTTTAGTAAGATTTTCTCAAAAATCATTTTCTGCCACAGTGTTATTTGTTCATGGGTGGAGATAAGGTAGCGCGGTTTTTATTGGGGTATTATTTAGTAAGAAAAATACCAAAATATAAACGTGAAGAAATGTTTTTTTTTGGATCACTCAGAAAATGTACAAAAATTCCTCTTAGATAATAAAAGTTTAAATTATATGTTCCAGGCTGTTAGAAGGTTTTAAATACCAAATTATTTGGTTTTATTTAGATTTAAATTATAGGGTTTAATTCTAGGTAGAATGATTGAATAGAACTGATAATTTATAGAACGCATTGGTGTTTCGAATCTTGCAAGCTTTTATTTTGAAAATAATAGGTGAATGTGATAAAATGTACAAAAATTCTTTAGATAATAAAAGTGTAAATTATATGTTACAGGCTGTAAAAAGTTTTTTAAACACTAATTTATTTGCTTTTATTTAGATTTAAATTATAGGGTTTGATTACTGTTAGAATTATTAAAAAAACTGATAATTTACAGAACCCATTGGTGTTTCGAACAATACACTCTTTTATTTTAAAAATAATAGATGAATGTGATAAAATGTACAAAAGTTCCTTTTAGAAAATTAAAGCGTGAATGATATGTTCCAGGTTGTAAAAAATTTTAAAATACCAATTTAATTGATTTTATTATGATTGAAATTATAGGATTTCATTCCAGGTTGAATGATTAAAAAGAACTGATAGAACCCATTGATGTTTTGAATCATGCTGTCTTTTATTTTAAAAGTAATGAATAAATGTGATGAATGACCGAAATTCTTTCCTTCTCATTGTAAATTATAAGTTTGGAAAAATTTATTTGGCATTATTTTTTTATAGTAGCTAAAAACTTAGTTATCAAATGTTATCATGTAGTTGAACAGCCAGAAAAGTTTTCTTAAGCTGTTTAATTAGAAAACTTTATATTTTAGAGGTTCTATATCATTTTGTTTCTATAATTTTGTCATTGGGTTTCCATGAGCAAACACCTAAGGGAAAATGTGTACTTTTATTATTAATTAATCTTAATTGTTATTGACTTAATTTCACCAATCTTAATACAATAATTGTTTATTTTGGTTAGTAATTTGTTTTAAATTAAAATACTTATAATCAATGTTGAAATAATATTGAGAAATTTTCAAAATTTTTAATTAATTCAAAATTATTATCTCCCTTCAAATTGCTTTTAAAACTTTCTTTCGGGGATATAGCATTTTAAAGAGGCATTCGAAATAAATTATCAATTTTTTAGTATGCAAATATTATCGTTTTCTTTTGATATAACAAATAGTTTTGAATAAAAAAAATTCGAAAGATTTTTTACAAAAAATACAATAATATAGTAATAACATAATAATATAGTAATAATAACATAATAACATTCTTTTATTTATTATTTCAAAATAACAACGTACAACAAAAAAATTAAACAATTATAATTAAATTAAAATGTAGTTCTTCCTCAATTATTCACTCTTGTAGACAAGTGATAAAAAATGTAACAGTTTTACAAATAATTAAGAAATTTTTTTAGTGTTGGTGACTTGAGTGTGTTCAAATTGTTTCGGCTTAACACGTGACCTTTTGTGTAACAATATTCTAATTGTTAAGAAACGCAAAAAAAAAAAAAAAACATTTTAACAAATTGAATTGCACTTGTTTAAAGCGGGTTTCGAATGTCGTTAATACACTTTTTAAGTGGTTGAGTTGCTTTTGTTAATTGACTTGACAAATTGTTATAATGCAAAAGAATCAAAATACAGTATTATTTTAAGAAGATTTTATCTTTAATCGATTTTCTTATTCAATATTTTTCAAGACTATGAATTAGCAGCCATGAGTTTAAAACAAGAATATGAAAAAGAAATCGTATACTGCAATGTCTTCCATATTTAAACTGATCGTAATGTGTATTTCTGACATTTGATTTAATAAAACAAAGGAATTTACTCTTTATACTCATTAGTTTTACAATATTGAGAATCTACTTGTTGGCCGTAATGTGTACTTTTGCGATTCATGTTTGGTAAAACAAAGGTAAATTTACTTTATACGCATTGATTTTACAATAAGACGAATCTCGTCCTTAGCCGCGATTTAGTTAATACCTCTACTGCATTCACATTTTTAAATTAATTACAAAACTCGACTTTTTTTTTAGTGTGAATGAGTTTGGAACTAATCGTTAGTAGGAAGATTACCAAGTACAATTTCCGATAGCACTAGTATATGCTTTATATATTCTATATTATAAATTTTAAAAACTCGTTAAATTGAATACTTTTATCATTAACATAATCCATATTGCATTGTTCATATTATGCATATTATTTAGTTCATATAATGCAAGCAACTACTACTCGTGATCAAAGGTGACATTCTTATTATCTGGCTTATTTGGGCTGTTGCAACTCAATTATTATTTTTTTACTGTAACAATTTCAATGTGTAAAAGTATGTTTACTATAACATTCGAATATATTATGCGATATTTAATACATATCCGTGTATACGAATTAGATAGGCCCTTAAATTTAAATTATGTAAATTACTGTTATTGCTTTGCGTTGCACATTCCGAAATTATATCTGTAAATTACTAGATATTGACGTCGAAAATTGCAATTTACTTAATTTGAAACAATTCAGCCAAAAGCAAACGGTAATTATTATTTTTATATTATAAATCTTACGACATCAAACAAATGTTGCAGTCAATATTAAAATAGACAATTTTGTAAATATATTCTTAAGAATTTGTAAACTTCAGAAATTTTTTTTATTAAAGTCGTGCAGATTTCAAATCCAGGCTCTTGATTACAAGAATTGTCCCCCTCTTGAATTAAAACATTAAGTTTTAAATAGTTTTTTAGGAATCCTCTTAAATTCTTTAATTGTATTTTAGACATTTAATGAATTTCCGAGAAATTGAAATTTTTTTTGCTTGTGAAATCATTAACTTTGTTTTACAAAATAAGTCGGCATTTCTTTTCCTATTCCATTAAAAAACTTTTATCTATAAACAAATGTTTAAAATTTTTTATCGAAACTAATGCAAAAGCAAATAAGTTTAAATTAAATATCATTTATAATGTAATATTACACATGCCTGTATTAGGTATGTGTGTAAAAATGTTTTACAAAATTCATATTTCAGTACAAATGTTTAAAAATGTTTTTTTTTTCACTAAAAGTTAAAAAAATTACCGTATTTATCGCGTGTGTTTAAATGAGAGCTTAAAAACAACCCATCAAATAGTACTTAAAAAACAATCAAACAAATTAAAATACTTTAATTCACGCATAAAACTTACTGATTTTATAAACAATTCACATCATAGTATGTGTTTTCTAAAATAAATCTTGTTTGCAATCACATTGTAAATGAGATCTCTCTTATTAATCTAATTATGAACATTTCTGGGAGACGATATATATCGTTCTTAGCGATGAATGCGTTAATTTCAAAAATTTTTTTAGTTTCCTTTATGTAATTTTTTCCTAGATAATATTTTTTTTAATCTTGTTTTAATGCCTTAAGCGCCACGCCTTTCTAAGGTGACTTACAACTGAACTTTTTTTTTTCTAGTCACGTCACCGTAGACTGGCGTTGTAAAATGTAATAGACAACAAAAAAATTCGCATTCTTTTAACCGATTATTAAAAATTTATTTCAAATTTACTTAATTTTTATGTATTACAAGTCAATTTTTTATTCATTTCATTCTGTTAGTAGTGCACTTGTAAATAAGCGCGCGCGGTCTGACGGAGATTCCCTTAAATATACCTGTGGCGCTTAGCGTGTTAAAAAAGAATCGAACTTTTATTTGCATAGAAAAAAACTTAAATGTCTGATTTGTAGATGTAGCAAAACTTTACTCATAATATAAAGATTGAAATTTTTAAATGCGATAGATGTATATACAGTACCTTCATTTGATGCTTAATATTTGTCTACATTTTTTATGAACTCTCTTTATGGGTGAATAAATTTTCAAATAATTCATCTTTATCAATTAATGTAAACTTATTTTGGTGAATTACTAAAATAAAGAATGTGTATTCTTGTGCTCAAAAATCGACAGCTTATTGGAGCTTGGATATTCTCTAAAAGTAAACTGTTTCGAAAATGTTAATAAATACGAAGAAGTTTCTTAAATTATAATACCCAAGCTGACGAAGAATGCTGAGAGTTCCAAAATTTTAAAGGTAATGAAATACTAAGGTATGAAAGATTAAAATTTTTTATGTGAATTAAATCAATTATTCTAAATTAAGTCTTTGTCTTCTATCTAGTCGTAAAATGTATAAATACTAAAAAGAAATTATTTTAAAACAAGTAAATAAAAAATAAAGATATAAAAAGAAAAAAAATGAAGGAAGATTAAACAAATGAATAAATAAATGAAAACAATAATTTTAATATCTGGAACTAGTGAAGGACATTAGTTTATCTTCCTATACTTTATATTCATCTTCAAGTATATATATATATTTTAATTAGATTATGCTTTCTCATATTTCATTTGAAATTTTTTTAAAAAGTTAATTAGATTATTTTACTTTTTATCTCATTAAACTATCAATTCTATCAAAAAATTATTGAACTTGCATTTTACTTAGATTCTTGAGCACAAATATCTGATGTATTACTGTGTACTAATGCAGTTTGTCTGAAATATATATTTGAGTTTTTATGGTTTAAATCATTAAAAATATTGATCCTGTTCTCTCATATTATGATTGGAATACACTTGTGATTTTCTTTGCAAGATTGAGAGCCCCCATCCTTTTATGAACATAACGTCAAAGACTTCAAAGTAGTACTATAAGTTTTCGTGGCAAAAGAAAATCTTCGCCGTTAATAAAAGAAAGAAAAAGAAGTATAAATGTGTTGAAATGAAAAAAACCCCCAATAGTTTATAATTTGATGACAAGTTAGTGCGAGATATAAGAGATAGTGCACGCGACACTTGTTACAAGACTGACTGTGGATGTAGCATTGTCTCGAATTAGTGAATAAAAAAAAATGCACAAAAACTGTAACTGAATCTGGATATTGATATAGGAGTTAGTGCACACAACACTTCTTCTAAGGCTGACTGTGGAAGAAAAATTATTCTAAATCTGGTTAATTAAAAAAAAAAACAGGACCCAAACTAGATTTTTGAGCTATTGATGTTAATAAGTGCACGCCTTCCTACGAGACCTGGATGAAGCATCCTCCTGAATGTGGTGAATGAAAAAAAAAAAAAAAACTGACTGTGGAAGAAGAATTGCTCTAAATCTGGTTAATTAAAAAAAAAAAAAAAAACAGGACCCAAACTAGATTTTTGAGCTATTGATGTTAATAAGTGCACGCCTTCCTACGAGACCTGGATGAAGCATCCTCCTGAATGTGGTGAATGGAAAAAAAAAACTGACTGTGGAAGAATTGCTCTAAATCTGGTTAATTAAAAAAAAAAAAAAAAAAAAACAGGACCCAAACTAGATTTTTGAGCTATTAATGTTAATAAGTGCACGCCTTCCTACGAGACCTGGATGAAGCATCCTCCTGAATGTGGTGAATGAAAAAAAAACTGACTGTGGAAGAAGAATTGCTCTAAATCTGGTTAATTAAAAAAAAAAAAAAAAGAAAAAGAAAAAACAGGACCCAAACTAGATTTTTGAGCTATTGATGTTAATAAGTGCACGCCTTCCTACGAGACCTGGATGAAGCATCCTCCTGAATGTGGTGAATGAAAAAAAAAAAAACTGACTCTGGAAGAAGAATTGCTCTAAATCTGGTTAATTAAAAAAAAAAAAAAAAAACTCGACCCAAACTAGATTTTTGAGCTATTGATGTTAATAAGTGCACGCCTTCCTACGAGACCTGGATGAAGCTACCTCCTGAATGTGGTGAATGAAAAAAAAAACTGACTGTGGAAGAAGAATTGCTCTAAATCTGGTTAATTAAAAAAAAAAAAAAACAGGACCCAAACTAGATTTTTGAGCTATTGATGTTAATAAGTGCACGCCTTCCTACGAGACCTGGATGAAGCATCCTCCTGAATGTGGTGAATGAAAAAAAAAACTGACTGTGGAAGAAGAATTGCTCTAAATCTGGTTAATTAAAAAAAAAAAAAAGCAGGACCCAAACTAGATTTTTGAGCTATTGATGTTAATATGTGCACGCCTTCCTACGAGACCTGGATGAAGCATCCTCCTGAATGTGGTGAATGAAAAAAAAAACTGACTGTGGAAGAAGA